>NW_027069513.1:884766-922621 GCF_002906115.3 Quercus suber | reverse complement strand
GGCTGTGCTACTGCTTATATTTGTAATTTGATGTGATTACTATAATAGAAATATTAATGTTAATGTTGCTGCCAGGTTGGAATTCTCTTGTTATGGTTGATGAGACTTGATATTTTATAATTGTGTGTTTGATTTGGAATTTTGTGACAAGTTTAGATTTATTAATGTGTTAATGTATTTAATAAATACATGTTTAATTTGACAGGTTGAATTTAAGTTGTATTATAGTTGAGTTTTGATATTTTATAATTGTGTATTTGTTTTGGAATGTTAGGAGTTTGGTGAGATGTTTGGAGTTTTCTTGTGGTTAAAACTTGATAAAGAAAGGATTAGTTAAAAAGAAGTCAGTTAAAAAGAAGTTATGGGCTCAAAATGCTATTTTTTAAAGTCTTAAAAGCCCAAAGCTTAGAACATGAATTTTTTAAAATCCAGCACATTTAATCGAACGAATCACACCAAACCGCTAAAATTAACCGCACTTTGTGTAGACCGGTTTTTATCTTCCAAAAGTGAGGTGCGGTTAAGCATAGGGTGAAACCACACCCTATAGGTGTGGTGCAAAAAATCTCTCCAAAACCGACCAAACCGAACCGTGTACACCCCTATTTTCGGGTGGGTTGGATAGTCTTAGTCTCATATGCAAACATAATAATAAAAAATTCCCAATGCAAGAATTTATAGTTTTATATACAAACAAAATCATAGCAAATACCTATTAATAACTATCATAATTATCATATTTCATATTTAGACATGATTACTTACTAGTTTTGTTACTGTTGTACAATTTTAAGTACAAATACATTATTAACAATTACAAATACATTATTAACAATTATCATTCAATATTTTTTTTTAATTACCAATTATCAATCATACTAGTTCAGTGTACGGTGCAATATGCAAACATGTTTGTGGTTCCATGTAGCTTGGCTCCTTTTTTGGAAAAATGAATTCAATCTCTCGATAAGAAGCTTTACTCAGAATCACATTGACATAACGGTAAACTCGGGAGTTGATAACACTTAGTGTTCCACTAGATTTTACGGAGTCCCAAAAACTAGCAACTAAGAAAATCCTAGGCGTTGCTTTTAACCTCAATCAACAATAAATCCCTCATGGGTTTGAATCAGAGATTTTAACGAAATTACAATGGCAAGGGGACTAGCAAGGGTGGATTTGGATTGATTGGAAAGATAACTAGAATAGTTTCTAGACATTCTAGAGTGGTGTGGACTCAAAGACTTAGGTATTGTAGGGTTGCCTTTTATCTAATGTAACAATAGATTGGATGATCATAGACTATGGATCCGTTTAGATAGAGGGGTTGCGATTGGGGACGAGGTGCTTTGATTTCTATCGGTACAAGTTCACCACTTAGATAACACATACTGCTTCTAATCACAAATTGTTGTGAATGTGTTTGGATGATGAGAATGCTCGGTTCTATAGTAGTTGATTTCCTTTTCAATTCAAAGCCAATATTTTTTAGTTTTATGTTTTTACTATTTATATTGTAAACATCCAAATTTTCATATTGATTTATAATCTTGAATTTTTTTTTTTTTTAATTTATCAAGATTTTTCTATAATTTGATATTATCAAATTTTAAAACAAACATATTACCTTTGTATGTATAATTTTAATTAAAATATAATTTAATTTACTATTTTACATAAAAAGTAAAAACACTACCAAGAAAATAAATATACTTAAATGAATTGAATATTTAATTAATTGGGTTTTCATAATATATTAAGAAATTTTAAAACTACAATCAAATCATTTTATTTTTTAAGTAGTTATTATCTATAGCTGTTACTTTGAATTAGTTCATTCATTGCCACGGAAATGCTGTTAATCAATTAAATTTCAATGAATAACCAATAAGATTTTTGCATTTCATTCTATTTTCATGGCTCATTTCTTGGCCAAAATGGGCATTTGCCATTTTCGCCAAATCTTTCCAGCAAAATGCCTTTGTTCTGAAACTATCTAGCAAAATACTCATGTTTTAAACTCGATTTTCTAAAAATCAAGTTTCAATGAAAAACTCCTTTTTTAGAAAATCGAATTATGTAAAATCAAACTTTTTTAAAAAAAAATACTCAATTTTCATTTGAAATCAAATTTTCATGGAACTTGAGTTCTATGTAAAATTTCTCACATTACTCGATTTTCATCTAATCGAGTTTTTCATTGAAACTCGATTTCTAAAAGTCGAGCTACAAAATAAGGGCATTTTGCTAGATAATTTCAAAATAAGACCATTTTGCTACATCTTTGAGAGGAAATGGTCAAATGCCCATTTTGCCCCTCATTTCCTCTTTTTGTATGATCTGTTGGTTCACTAACTTCTATTCTTTAAAAAATATAACTGTGGTTACACTTCCAATTGCAGGCCAGAGTCAGAATTTATAGGGGGAATTGTTGAGAACATTCTGAAAAAACTAAATGAGGTATCATCTACCTCTCCATCCCTTCGTCAGAATAATGCTCCCGCTCAACACTCTTCAGCAACCATCCCGCACAATGATGCTTCATCTGGTCAAAATACCATTATTAATGCTATTGCTGACTGGAGTCGGTTTTTTTTTTTTTTTTTTTGGGTCTCAATTTTTTAATTTACCTATTCAAATCCCTTTCGGTTTGTTTTTTTTTTTTTTACATAATAAAGTCTTCGTCTCTTTCACTCGTTGCGTGCGGTAGGAGTCAGTGGTCCCGTTTTCAAGCTGAGTTGTTCGTGCTTCAACTGGTACAAACAAGTCGAATCGTCCCTTCACCGCTATATATATATATATATATAAATACAACATTATTCCATTTACGATTCCACGAAAAAAAAAAAAGAAAGAAAGAATGCTTTTTCCTTCTTTTGTGAAAGTAGGGACTGACTCACGAGTAAAAAATTCACACTACTTTGGAAAACTTGCGCAAGACAGAAAAGAGGAAGAGAAAGAACTTGGAAAGTGGAAACCAAAAAAGAAGAGGAGAGAAATCCAAAAAAAAAAAAAACGACAACCAGTTTTTGCTGCTTTGCTGTTTGAGTTTTGGCCGGCGCAAGTGTATTACCTCAATTCGGTCTGTGTGTTGCAACCATGGCTCCTTCTTTTGCTCCATATGAATATGAGGTTTTCGTTAGTTTTCGTGGGGCAGATAACCGCACAGGATTCACCAGCCATCTCTTTGCCGCTTTAAACCGCAAAACGATTCATGCCTTTAAAGATGACATTAACCTCCCAAGAGGGGAAAAGATTGGGCCTGAGTTGTTAAAGGCAATTGAGACATCAAGGATTGCAGTTGTGGTGTTCTCAAAAAAGTATGCTACTTCAGATTGGTGCTTGGATGAATTGGTGAAGATTATGGAATGCAAAAGGGTGTTCAATCAAAGGGCGCTCCCTATTTTCTACCATGTGTCTCAACCCGAGGTGCTAGAACAGAAGGGGAATTTTGCCGAGCTCCCAAATGGCCCTGAAGACAAGATGAACAGTTGGAGAGCTGCACTGACGGAGGCCGCAAACTTGTCAGGCTTGCATTTGGAACCAAATCGGTAAATATTATAACTACATTTGAGGAAAAAAAAAAAACTCTTGTTTATGTTCCAAATAAACTAGTTGGTAGCTTGGTATTTTTAAGACATTAGAACTTCAAATTTCTCTCTTGAATATACTATTAGAATACTTTTTCCTAAAGTTGCTTTTTGTAAACGTATGGAACAACAAAACAAATGGTAGTGGAAGACTAAAAAACTAGACCCAATCCTTGTGTTTTTTCTTTGATAAACAGTCCTTCGTGTTTTCATGATGCCAATTTCCGAGTATCTTCCTTCATCATAAAAGTCATATTGCACAGAGTCATTCACGTACTTTCTTGCACAAGACAGAAAAAAAAGGAAGAGAGAGAAAGCTAAAAACCAGAGAGAGAGAGGAGAAGAAGAAGAGAAATCCTAAAGAAACAACTGGTTCTTTCTTTTTTGCCCTTGAATTTAGGCCAGCGCACTGTTTTTACCTCCATTAGGTCTTTGTCTTTGCAATCATGACTCCTTCCTTTGCTCCATCCTCATCTACCTCAGCATTGAGGTATGAATATGAGGTCTTCGTTAGTTTTTGTGGGGAAGATACCCGCACGAGCTTTACCTGCCATCTCTTTGCCGCTTTAGATCGTAAAAGGATTTGTGCGTGTAGAGGGGAATTTAATGGGACCGAACTGATGAAGGCAATTGAGACAGCAAGGATGGCAGTTGTGGTGTTCTCGAAAAGCTATGCTACTTCAGATCGGTGCCTAGATGAGCTGGCGAAAATCATGGAATGCAATAGGGTGCTAAATCAAAGGGTGTTTCCTATTTTCTATAACGTGTCTCCATCAGAGATGCGAGAACAAAAGGGAAATTTTGAAGAGGCCGCAAACTTGGCAGGCTTTGATTTGAAAGCAAATCGGTAATAAAATATATACATATGTGATTTTTTTTTTCTAAATATATATCTATAGTCTATGATATATAGAAAACTAAATTTATTTGATTTTTGTTTGTCATAATAATATTGTGTTATATATGCTTTTAAGACTTCACAATTTATACTTGTATAATGTTGAACTCTTTCATGACAAATTTATAATAAATATCTATTAATAAGCTTCAAAAAGAATTATAATAAACATCTATTAATAACTACCATAATTATTAAATTTCATATTTAGACAAAAATAAAATAAAATATTCTAAAAATTATATTATGTTAAACTTTCTTGTGAATTGCATGGATTCCTAATTAGTAATATACTTTTGGTTAACCTTTTGAAATTTTGTCTCGTTAGTTTTGGAGGCCTCATAATTTTTCACATCATTATTTTAATATATATATATATATATGTATATATTAAATTTTAAATTCTATCATTTATTTTTAAACATAGAATATATAGTTTCATATAGGGTTGTTTATGAGTCAAGTCGAATCAAGTTTGTTACTTAATACTTTTGTTACTTTTGTACAATTTTAAGTACAAATACGTTATTAACCATTATCATTCAATTTTTTTTTTAATTACCAATTTTTTTTTTCCTTTTTTGAGGAAACTTTCCAAATTGGTATAATGGCATCACAGGATGAGTTTCTCTCTAGATTAGGTGTTGTTAGCACCAAACCATAGGCTTCTAAAGAACCAATGTTCCTCCTTAGTGGGTGCTTGGGTGGGAATTGTTTCTCTTCATGTGGCATTGTAGGAAGGAGAAGGCTTTGCCTGATTACATATAAGTTGAAGTGTGGTGTGTTGGTATAGAGATATTGGCAACAAGGTAGTGATGGATGATTTTGAGCAAAAATGGTCTTCTATTGTAGCAGAAGATGGACAGATTGCAGAGAGAAGAGTAGCATTGCGTGAAGGCTCATGAAAATATTGGAGATTTATATGTGATGGTTGGTTAATTTATAGTCCTATAGGTATCCATGAACTGCCTAAGCTGGAATTGTCATGGGCTTAGGACCCACGTACAGTTCACGAGCTCACAAGGATATATAGTGAGAAATAAAGATCCCTTGATTGTATTCTTGATGGTGACGAGGTCAAACGACTTATCTTGAAAGAGTTCAGTGTAGGGTACAATATACAAACATGTTTGTGGTTCCATGTAGAAACAGAGGTGGTAGCTTGGTTCCTTTTCGAAAAAAAATGAATTCAATCTCTCGATAAGAAGCTTTACTCAGAATCACAATGACATAGTGGTAAACTCGGGAGTTGATAACACTTAGCGTTCCACTAGATTTTATAGAGTCCCAAAAACTAGTACCTAAGAAAATCCTAGGTGTTGCTCTTAACCTCGGTCAACAATAAATCCCTCATGGGTTTAAATCGGAGATTTTAACAAAATTACAATGGCAAGGGGACAAGCAAGGGTGGATATGGATTGATTGGAAAGATAACTAGAATAGTTTCTAGACATTCTAGAGTGGTGTGGATTCAAAGACTTAGGTATTGTAGGGCTACCTTTTATTTGATGTAACAATAGATTGGATGATCATAGAGTATGGGTCCGATTGGANTCATAAAAGTAGACCTTGCCATGTGTGAAGGCATAAGCTTTTCATTCTTACGAGCGAGACGAATCCTAGTTTCATTTGGAAATTGAAACCGATCCCTAAACCTAAAAAAGAGTTTCTTCGTCTAGATCACACTACTCTTTAAGGGCATGGAAGGTCCTAGCTTTAGAGGAAGATAGGTGTTTGGAAGATAAGGGTTTTAAAGACGATGGCTTTGAAGCAGCAGTATCTACCACCGTTTCCACGGGTTTATCACTGGATGATAACCCCATTTCCAGTTCACTTGACTTGACAATAGAACCCTATCTTTCTTCCATAGACATCTCACATAATAAACGATACTAGTTAAGGGATCGGTGTAATAAGGGGTACAAATCATTCAAAATTGGTCTAAATGCACTATCCCTAGAAACGAAAAGACCAACGTGGGGGCGATGACCACTTGAAGATTCAAGAAAAGCTCCTAGTTGAGTGAAAAAGAGAGAAACTAAAGGAAAAATGGTCCTAACTTTAGAGAAATCTACCATCAACACATTAAAAAGAAAATAAATGTGGGTATAAAGAAGAGCGTACTTGAAGAAAAGGGGCCTAGATAGCTCTAGCTCAGAAAGGAAGAAAGTTGTAGAAGAAATGATGCGAGGAAGAAGAAGAAAAGGAAAAAGGAGCTTATAAATGCCTCAAAAAACCGAGGTGTGGGAAAACCAAAGGCCTCTTTGAGAGACGTGCCTACGTCTAGCCTATCAACGCATGCCACATTAAATGCGAAAGAAACAGGATCTCAAAAGCCACAACCAACACAGTACAACCTTTCATATTCCTAAGATCGTTAGTACAAGTAATGATGATCACAGAATATGGGGCAAATGATTAAACAATAAATTCCCATCATCCAAAGAAGCCTTTGGACGATCAAAACACCATAAAAGAACATTTAATGCATGGATCATTACACACAGATGAACGCGCACCTCAGATTCTAAGCAAAGGTACAAATATACCTCACAATTCATTCTTAAATATTATTATCTTCCTCAACCACTATCTGACTTTATAATCAGAGGCTCATTGACTAGCACCACACTAGTGACCTTTTGGGAGAGAAACATTATTGTTATTCTTTTGCAGGAATTAAGATCATTCTTGCCATACTCCATCTGGATGAATCTATCAACTGATGAATTTGGCTTCATCAATTTCTATTTTTGAAAGAAGGAAAAAAAAAAAAGTCTGAACGTGTAAAAAGAAGAAGAAGGGAAATTGATGTGACGTTATTGACCTTATTTTTTAAACACTTGCAAGAGAAGTTATTGGATAATAGATGAGGGTAATTTTGACTTAAAAATAGTCCAGTCCAAATAGGGGAATTCTCTTACAGATAGTACTAGCCTCTGAGCATGCGCTCATGTGCATGCTCAGAGGCTCTTTTTTTTTTTTTTTGGTATGTATGTAAAGGTTAATAATTTCCTTTCAATGTTAGCAACTACTATTAATCACCAATAAATCCTTTAATTTAAAAAATATATATTCTTCAAAAAAAATTCTAGTGAAAGTCACAACAATTGTTAGGGATAATTGTAAAATGCATCCAACGATTGACAATTTTAATTTCATTGAGAAGAGATGAGGTTGATAGAAATAAGGATAAATTGTAAGAGTTTCAATTAATTGAAAAACTATAAATTGAATCCAAATGGGAGGTAGAGATGGTATTTGCACAATCTTGTGTTTAATAAAAAACTTATACCCTTTTTTTAACCAAATTCAACCATAATATTGTAATCAAATAAAACAAACGTCCTATACAAATATTAGGTAATACATAAGCTTTTATCAAAGAAAGGGAAAAAAAAAAAAAAGGATAATGATATGGAAAAGATAATGATAAGAAAACAAGGAAATGAAAAAGAACCAGAGTCCATAAAATAAGAATAAGCAAATAATGAAAATTTTGCATGGGATCCAAACAAAATAAAACCAAATAGAGGAAAACATCAAACTTTAAATGGGAGGCAAAGTTGGTATTTGCACAGTTTGTGTTTAAATAAAAAACTTGTAACGTTTTCTTTAATGTTTTATTTTAAAACCAAGTTCTATCATGAAAAGCAACCTATACAATTAAAAAAAGGATAATGAGAAAAAGCAAGAGTTCAAATTATTAGAATAAGCAAAATAGTGAAGAGTTTGCACGGGATCCAAACCAAATAAAAACCAAAAAGAAATGAATAGCAAAAATAAATGTACCCAAATTCAACAAAAACCAATTGCATTCGATTTGATTTATATATATATATATATATAGAAAAGACCCATGTACATTGACATAGTGTTGAGCAAGAGCAAATAGAAAAGTGTGATGATGATGGTGTAGAGAAGAATGACACAAAATTGAAACAACTGAGGAAGAAGTAAACAAAATATATTTGAAGTTGAGTTTGAAAGCCAATGTGAGTGTGGTCTTATTTTATAGGCATTATTTTATGTGGGAGTTAAAAAAAAAATTTCTAACTCTAAATCACATTAAAAGAATAAGGTTTTTTTTTTTTTTTTGGTTCCTAAACTCTAAGTTAGCATTTAACTAAAATTTTGAATTCAAATAGAACTTATATTTGAATTTTGAACAAAACAACAAGAATGTAAGAAAAGGTGAGAGTTTTTTTTTTTTTTTTTTTTTATATATATATATATATATTTTATAAATAAAATGTATAAAATGTGTGGTTAGTGGGAAAGTGGTCCCATTTGTAGGCATTTTTAGGTGAGAGTTAAAAATGTATTTTTACTAGATTGACCCTAAGTTTTTTCTTAGCATAAAAATATGGTTTATGGGTATTTTAGGATCACTTAAATGTCCATACTAAATAGAGGAAACCTCTTAAATAGTAGTATAGATAGAAACATACAAAAATCACCAAAACTAAATAATAAAAAATCTCATGAGACCGTTCATCTCCTTTACCATTGGTATCAAGCTTGAATATCTGCTTCTTCGATGTCTAAGCCTCCATTCCTCTTAAACCGTCAAAGCTCAACAAAACTCTCCCTCCTTCTTCTTTTTAGGTTCGGTGCAGAGGCATTCAACCATAAACAATGGAGAAAAAGCCATAACCATGGAATTCCTTATGGGTCAACATCGAATCGAACACTACCGGTGTGTTCGGGAATAGTTTATTGCAAATTATTGAGTTATAAGCCTACAATTTTCCTAAAACTTTCGGCTTTAAATTAGTTCCTTTCAAATCTTATTCTAATCTAAATGTCCTATTTTATTTTGATTTCATTAGTGGGTTTCAAATCTAAATCTCCTGTGGCTACACAATTGTATTTGTTGTAGATAGTGATAAGCTGACACCATTTATTAGTTATATTGAATTGTATTTGAGAGAAAGTAATTGCCGGGTTTGTGAATTGTGATGAAATTGTGATAATAGAATTTTGAATTTCTAAGAAGAAGATGACATGGAAGACAAACAAGTCCATTTTGTGGTTACAATTGTGATTTGAGAAATCATTGGGGGAGTAAAATTGTAACCTAGAGTGAGTAAATCAAAGTACACACTCACATTTCTAAAGATGCTCTCTCTTTTTCAGGAGAAAGTATACCGTGTTTCAATAATACCAAGTCAACATCTATTTTGGTGTTTCTTCACCAATAAATAATTGACACTTGTCCAAAAAAAGCCACCTCATTACTCCACCAACGCACATAAAAAGTCAATCTTACCCTTGAAATTTTTTCAAAGCCTGCCACTTACTCTCTTTCCTCCCATAGTGCTTCTTCCTCTTTCAAGTTTCAAATTTAATTCCCAAAATGAAACCCAAAAATATTTTCAAATCCATGCTAGGCTCTCTCTCCTTCCTTTTTCAAATCTAATTCCCAAAATCAAATAGATTACTTCGTAGTTCTCTCTCTCACCCAGACTCCCTTAAACCTGCAACTGCCTCTTCCATTTTCTCTTTGTCGCATTGCTCTCCCCCCACCTTTGGCTTGGTGGTTTTCAAAGGATATTAAGGCCGGTCTTGTTGGATTGATGATGCTCAGTAGTGGGTGTGAGAACCTAAGCCAGAGGTGGGGGGGAGAGCAATGCAACAAAGAGGAAATGGAAGAGGCAATTGTAGGTGGAAGGGAGTTTGGATGAGAGAGAAGAGTGAGGAGTAACTTATTTGATTTTGGGAATTAGATTTGAAAGAGGAAGAAGTAGGAATGGCAATGGATTGGGTTTCTTTATGCCCGAACCCGACTCGCAGGACTGAACTCATTACCCGAACTCGCCCTATTTAATAAACAAGTTTTTTTTCCAACCCCAAACCCACCCCGCCAGGCCCCGTGGGCTCCACTAGCCCCAAATCACAACACAAAAACAAACACATATATCAAAAACACAAGTTTCAGATCTATGAATTTCCCTTTCAAAATCACAAACACAAACACAAATCCTAACACAAATACAAACACAGATTTCATAAACACAAAAATTTCAGATTTTCCCTTTCAAAATCACAAACACAAATTCAGATCCTAACACAAACATAAACACAAATTTCCCAAACAAAAAATTTTCAGATTTTATCTTCCAAAATCACAATCACAAACACAAATCCTAGCACAAACACAAACACAGATTTCACAAACACAAAAATTTCAGATTTTCCCTTTCAAAATCACAAACACAAAGACAGAAACCCTAACACAAACACAAAAATAGAAATCACAAACACAAAAATTTCAGATTTATGATTTTCCTTTTCAAAATCAAAAACACAAACACAAACAAAGAAAAAAAAACAATGAAAGACAAAATGAACCAAAAAAGAAAAAAGAAAAATCATAAGCGTGAGGCTGAACGAATAGAGCCGACACCGTGAGGTTGAACGAGGCCATGGGGCTGTGAGGTTGAGCGAGGTCGTGAGAGCTTAAGAGAGAAAGAGGTGCTGCTGAGATTGAGATTTGAGAGCTTGAGAAAGAGAGAGAGATAGAGAGAGAGAGAGGGGGATGAGTGAGAGGAAAAATGAAATGAGTTAGGTTAGGGTTGGTTTATAACTATATATATGTATGAGGGTATTTAAGTAATTTCCAATTTCTTATGTAATTGGGTTGGGTCTGAGTTTGGGCCGGGTTTTTGTAAAAATCCGGACTCGACTCGGACCTGGTTTGGGCTTTTTTTTAAAAACCCAAACCCGATTCTATTCTTTATCAGGCTAGGTAAAATCCAGTCCATTAGGGTCAGGCCGGGTACCCATTGATCGAATAGAAATTGCCATCCCTAGGAAGGAGAGAGAGTCTGGTAGGGATTTGAAAATATTTTAGGGTTTCATTTTGGGAATTAAATTTGAAACTTGAAAGAGGAAGAAGAATCATAAGAGGAAAAAGAGTAAGTGGTGGGCTTAAAAAAATTTTAGGATTGTCTTTTTAGTGTGTTGACGGAGTAATGAGGTGGCTTTTAGGACAAGTGTCAATTATTTATCGGTGAAGAAACACCAAAACAGATGCTGACTCGTTATCATTGTCTTTGGATTCACTGACTCTGAAGTCTGAAGTGAGAGAGTCAGACCCTTAACTCTTGTCCCATCTGCCTTGTTCCTTAACAGTCGACACAGCTCAGATTAAACCAATCACTCACTCTCTCTCTCAACTCTGTTTCTTTTATTTTTTCAAAGTGAGTCACTGACTCTCTCTCTCTGAGCAATGGCTTCGTCTCTGACGACAGCTTCCTCCTCAGCTGTGGGCAAAGCCTCAGCCACTTTGCGTCCTCTCAACAACAGATATCACTCTCTCTCTCATTTTTCATTTCGTGTTTCTCCCAAACCCAAGCTTAGAATTTTCACCAAGGTAATTTCTCTTCCTCTCTCTGAGTTATGCCTTTTTTGGGTTCTTAGAAAATGTGGGAAAATGAATGGAAACTTTGATATTTATGTATTGGGTTTTTAATTTTTCTTTTATTTTAATAATCCAATTGGATCCTAACCCAATAGCGCTATTTAGCTCATTCAGCTGAAGGATTGTTTGTTTGGATGACGAGAAAATGTGGGAAATGAATGAAAATTGAAAATTTTAATTTGGCTTTTGCATTTTTTTCTTTATTTGGGCAAATCAATTAATATATATATTTTCTTAGTGTTCAACTATTGTTGATTGGTGTTGTATGTAAAATAGAAATTTAGGTAGAAGCATACAGTATTGGCAAATTTAAGTAGGGCACCATGACATGCTGTAGATGTAAGTTTTGCATTGTCATAGAATTCTTTCTATGTTTGTTGAAGGATTTTTCGTTTTTTGGTTTAATATGTATAACCCTTTTGGGGCTGTTGTAAATGGACAATAGCGCTTGTGTGTTTATAAGAAACATGTATGATTTCATCTGTGTTAAAATGTGGAACAGGGTACAAACTTCAATTATACGAATGGAAAAAAAATTCTGTAGTGCAAAAAGCATAGCAATGTGTTCTGTAAAGATCTTAGGAATAAAAAGCCTCCTTTTGGCCAAGAAATAAGTCTTTTTTTTTTTTTTAAAAAGATCCAATGACTTATGTCATTAATGAATGGACGTAGATGGAAGGATTACAAATATAGGGAGACCAAGTCCAACAATCCTGTTGTCAGATTCTGTTGGTTGCATACAGTTCAGGAAATGGAATGGACTAGATAGTTTCTGAGTTTGAAATTTAGGTATCTGATGGAGAACTTAATTTTCCAATTTTATTTTCGAAGTTGCTGTTTCTGGTCTCATCATACTTTAAGGAATTGATATACCTTGCAACATGTTAGTGAAATGGCCTTTACCATGTTGGAAGATATCATTTTTTTTTCTGGGAATGTGCCAGTGTGTTTGTGTGACCAAGGCTCTTGAAGTGTTGTATCTATATGCAATGAAAGTCTGAAACTGATGGCCATATTGTAGGGTTTACAACCTAGTCGGAATTGTCCCACTGTGGTAAAGGCCCAATTGAATGAGGTAAGGTTCTTTCAGTGGTTTTCATTAGAGGATCTGTTTTCAAATATTCATTCCTTCCTGGATATGCTTTTGGAATCACCTTTTGCCTTCAAGGATGGCGTTGGTGGATCCTCCAATGCTTCCTCTACTCCCCCAGCCAAGTTGGAGGCAGTGACATCAGAAGCAAAGGATGCTAAGCCATCAAATGACCATTCTTTTGGAGCTTTGGCTAGAGAGGAATCAATCTCTGAGTTCATTGCTCAAGTTTCAAGTCTTGTTAAGTGAGCATGCTGGATCTTTTGTTTCTTTTCTACTTTTATCATCCATTTCCAAGATGATAAATCATGTTTTATCTTCCTTAGGCTTGTTGATTCAAGAGATATAGTGGAGTTGCAGTTGAAACAGCTTGACTGTGAAGTTATAATCCGTAAAAAGGAGGCCTTACCTCAACCACCACCTCCTGCGCCAGTTAGCTTGATGTATTCACAAACTCCAACACTAAACCAAACAGTCCATCCTGCACCTGCACCCGCACCCGCACCCACATCTGCCCCAGCTCCTAGAGCCCCAACTCCATCTACTTCTCCTCCTGCTGTCAAGTCAGCCAAGTCATCACTTCCACATCTTAAATGCCCCATGGCAGGGACATTCTACCGATGTCCAGGCCCTGGTGAACCGCCATTTGTGAAGGTGAATTTTTTCTACTTGGTGACTTGGATTGGGATGATGATGCTTAGTGATTGTTGGAAAAAGTTTGATGCTGCATCTTTCTTTTTTCCATTTTTATTTTTGGGTTTATTTTCTTACACGAGAAGAGGGTTATTTTAGGTTGGAGACAAGGTACAGAAGGGACAGGTAGTATGCATCATTGAGGCCATGAAATTGATGAATGAGATAGAAGTAAGTTTCTTCATTCAATCTTTGTTATTATTATTTTTTATAGGTAATAAAAAATTGATTGAAAACAAAAGAGCAACTCTGCATGTACACAAGCAGTATACTAGGGAAGCTATAAAGATCATTGCAATTTACATTAATATAAAAACTCCTCCAGAGAGTAAAATGAGTGACTACTTGAAGTAGCCATCCAATTATAAAGAGAATGAAGTAAGAAGTAAGAAGTAAGAACAGTTTCTATATCTACAAAATATGAATGCCCAACCCTTTAAAAGTGTGCTTCTTCCTTTCTCTCCGGATGTTCCACATGACATAGAGATGAATGACCCTCCATACATGAGCAGTCTCTCCCAAAATCCCTGTCCAGCAGCCATTGAATCCACTAATCTCTTAGGCATAACACCCAAATAGACAAAACACCATAGACCATAGATTATACACATAAGGACAGTGAAGTAGTAAATGGTCTGTAATCTTCCCACTGTTCTTGCATATACAACCCCAATCAACAAAACAAATTAACACTTCCAGAGATTATCCTTGGTGGGGATTTTCCCTCAAGCTGCTGTCCATTTGAAAAGCAAACTTAGTAGAGACCTTAACCTAATAATTCTCCACAGGAATACTATGGCTGGTTGAGTAGATCTGATAATAGGACTCAACCTCAAAGCTGTACTCCTAGCCGGAAGTGAACACATCCAATCTTCACCATTCCTATTAATTTTGATGGACTAGAGAAAAAAGAATAAATGTCTGTAAAGACATCTCCCAATCATGGATAGCCCTAGTAAACAAGACATCCTTGTGTAGGATTCCATTATGACAACTTAGATAGTCTGCCACCAAAGCCTCTTTGTTTAGGGCAATATGAAACAATGCTGAAAGCTTCGGGCTCTCCCCACACCATAGTTCTTGCCAAAAAAATGAACCATCCAAACTTTATATGAGAAAATTTGCTATTTTATTTCTCTTCTCCATAAAATGACTTCTTAATTTTTCAATTAGTGCTTCTTATCATTCTCCCTTATCTTTGTGGTTTGTTAACTTGAATTTGTATGAAGATGAAGTTAATATGGGATAACTACCCATTAGAGTGTAGCCCAATGTTATGAATACCATTTCGGACCCTGTTTCGGTTTGTCCAGTGGAACAGAATATTTCGGTACCAGCCTATTTTGGCTTACCGTTTTAGGGTGTTTCAGGATTTTTAAAAAAGAAGAAGGATTTATTTTTATGATTATTAATCTAAATACTCAAATTGTTAAGCAAATCTGCAAATACAACGCTTGAAAAAAAAAAAAAAAAAAAAAAAAAAAAAAAAAAAAAAAAAAAAAAAAAAAAAAAACCAAAACCACATTAAAGATGAAAGAAGCTTCCCACTTTACTTGCAAAAGTATCCTTAGCCCACGTGAAAATCATCTTTCCCAAGGAGCATTGATTAGTTTTACTTTTACCACTCCTTAATAACTTGTGAGTCCACTTCTTAATAAAAAAATTATTATCATCTTCATCTTCTTTCTATTTTTTCTCTCACAGAGTCTTCTTAGTGACTCTCTGTTCTCATCTTTCTCCTCTATTTTTTTTTCCCTTTTCCCCACAGTAGATCTGATCCACTTTTTTCCTTCTATAAACATCAACAAAGTAAAGCATGTAATGTTCATCTTTTCCTTATACTCTGAAATCCTGTGTCCTTTTAAGTTTAAGGAGAAGAATACCCAAAACTTCATTCTGGCCGAATCTTCTATTTTGGCCGGTATTAGCCGAAACTCACTGGAACTACCCAAAATTCTCTCTGAGGTGGAACAAGAGGCTTATCATTCCGGTTTACATACTGGTATGAGATTTTCCGGCCATTCCGGCCGAAATGGAACTAAATTCAGAACATTGGTGCAACCGAGTGGTTGGAGGCTTGGGATGAGTTGTAACCCAGGACATCCTAGGGTCGATCCCCCCAGTGTTGTTAAAAGCTTTAAGCGCGCTTAAGCTCAAAGCTTAAAGCCCCAAGGCTCCAGTGCTTTTTGCCTCAAAAGCTAGGTTCATTCAAAGAAGCGCGCTTTAGGCACGCTTTTTTGCACTCTTTCAAAAAGTTCAAAGCCCGCTTTTTGGTACTTTTTTATATTTTTCAAAAAAATAAATCAAAACTGAAATAAAACTTTAGGATCTTGACATTATTGATACAAACCATTGATTTGACATGTTTTTAGTGTAACTTACTTATCAAAAAAAGATATTTTGAGTGTAACTTGTCCTAAAAGGCTAAAACCCAACCCACAACCTCCCAGTTCTTCCCTATCTTTATTTTTATTTTTTCTTGATTTTTCTCCTTGAAACAGTAACCCACCTAGCTTCTTCTTCTCATTCTATTTTTTCCCTTTTGGATATCTGCTTGGTTGGAACGAAATCGTCGCTCCTTTGAGAACATGGAGAAGACGTTGGATGAGTTAAAGGTTTTATGCCAGCGTAGTCTTTTTGAGTGGGCTCGTTGTTGGGGCTTTACTGATTCTTTGTCTCTTTCAGAGTTTATGTTTTCCCTTAAATTAGCTTTCTGATTTCCTTATCTTTTGTTTTGCTGTTTGGTTCTTCTATCTTGTTGTTCATCATCATGAACTACTTGTACTTTTATTTTTTTCTTTTATAATATTTCTCTGATTACCTATCAAAAAAAAAAAATGGAAAAAAAAAGTAACATATTTTTGGTAATTGTTTAGTTACTTTAGTGGTTGATGTTGAACATGGCAGACTAATTCCTATAGAGTTACAAGTGATTAAATTATTAACTAATATTACTAATTAGTCATAGGGCATTATGGATATTGGAGATTTAAGAAAAGATGTTACATGGAAGTACTCATATCTAGCTTATCCAAACAAATAAAATGACTTGATTTGCAGTTTTTGTGTTAAAATTGCAAAAGTAGGGCTTATCTAAATGTTATATGAATTATATAAAATTTTTTATTTCAATTTCTATGATAATTTGATAATTTGATTGGTGCATTTTTCATTAATAATTATTTTTAAATTTATTAAATTATTATTTTTAAATGTGCGCTTCACTTCAATCAGGCTTGCGCTTGCGCTTTGCGCTTCGTGCCTAGGCCCCAAGAGGTCTTTGCACTTAAGTGCGCCCCTCGCTTTTACCAACATTGGATCCCCCTTGGAAGTTCCTCTGGATTACCTGATGCATGGTTTTGATGAGTGGGGTCACTTATCCATGGTTTACTCCTCAAAGGTGGGTCCAAAGGGCCCTGCCTTGGTGACGTTCCATGTCACGAAAAAATAAAATTAAAAAGGGATAACTTGTCTAAACTAGTATATCAAGCTATGTAATTCTCTCTTTGTATTTTGTTTTATTTCATTTTATTTTTTGGTTGGGGTAACTTGAACTTGTTTGACTTCCCATTTAAAATATCCCATGTGAAATTCTAACCTCACACAGTCTAGCATTCCCAACATCGACAATAATCTCATTCTCCATCAGTCTATGGCACAACGGCCTTGTTACTAATGGATAACTAAAGGGAACAGAGGGAGGAGAGGTGGGCCTAGGAGCACAGTCCTTTGAAAAGAATATGTTCGCAGATAAGTAAAGGGAACAGAGGGAGGAAAGGTGGACCAAGGACCAGAGCCTTTTGAGAAGACTATGTGGCTGCTTAGAACTCTCTGGTTGCCATACATTTCTCTCACTCTTTTGACTTCTTCCCTTTAGCTTCAACATTATTTATTTGAGTGTTTTTAGGCTCACGAGAGAGCTTTGACTACGACTACTTCCTTACTGGTTTCAGGGTAGGAGGTTTAAATTATTTCTTCATAGATTGATTGTTGGAGATGCTCACAGAAACTCTTTTGATCTTAACAAAATTTCAGTTGCAAAATTCATCTTTGTGATTGAGAATCAAAGGAAAAATTGGAATTTATGTGTTTTATTCACTAATAGACATTGTCTTGGATATCCCATTGTTAAACCTTGAGATTTGTAGCTTTGATGGGTTTTAAGTGATCCAGGTCAATGAACAGTGTGATGATTGCTGAATGAGGACATATAGATGGTGTTAGATGGTATAGTAACGAGCTGATAGATTGATGAGTGAGGGTTAAAATGATGGACATGAAGTTATTAGGGCCTGTTGTACAAATTGTAAATTTTATGCAGTTGTTCATATCTCTTGGTACTTTTTGATGCTTTAACTTCACAAGACAAAATATCTTAGGTGTTATCTTGTACTAAATATTTCAACATTTAGCTTGGTGGAAGATATTGATGGATATGCTTAGACGAGGGGAAGAGAAAAATACATGGGAGTCCTCAAAAAGGAAAATTAGCCTTTCTGCAACCAAATTAGGTCGTAAGTTTCAAATCTTATCTACTTTTAGGGAAACAAAAAGAAAAAGAAAAAAAGATTATAGGCTAGTATGGCAATGAGCTGACTCATGGGAAAATTATGAAACTGTGTAGTGTGTACTGAGGAATCATGAGGGTAGGAGATCAGGTAATAGGCAACCTAATGGAAGATGGGTATGATATATTGTTTATTATGATGGACTGAAAATAATGTCAGATTAACAGTGAGAAGTTGTTTTTATATTATTTTATTTTTTTGGTGATATCGTAGGAACCTTTCCAAAAAGGATCCCTTTGGACTTATCTCTAGCCAATAAAATCTATGGGCAATTGACCTTACCTGTCAGAACTAGTTGGGAAATCCAATGGCATTCACCCTTGACGGGCTAAGTAATTTATACTCATGCCTAGGAGGAGTCATCTTTCAAAATTCTAAGCGACTTAAAACCTTACCACTATAATTTTTTTCCCCCTTGCTTCTTCTGTTGGTGAATTACAATCCAAGTGGATTTTGAACTAATGCCTGCTACCTCTATTCTATTCTTAGGGAAAAGGATTGACCTAGAGCTCTTTGTTGTGTTTCATATTAAACCCTTAAAGTATAAAAAAGTATTAGTAAAAGCGTGCTTTATGCACACTTAAGCGCAAAGCACGAAGCACCAAAGCTCCAACACTTTTGGCTCCTAAAACAAGGCGCATTAAAAGAAGCGCACTCTTAAGTGTGCTTTTTTGGGCCTTTTCAAAAAGCTCAAAGCGCATTTTTTTAAGCTTATTTTTTTAATTAATAAATTAAAAAAAAAAAAAAAAAAACCTCTACGCTCTTTGTTTAAACAAAAACAAAACTTGAGGATAATTCCGTAAAAATATATCTTTAACTCTCATTTAAAAGATGAAACCACTTATTTTCAAATCCTAAAATTTTAGGATCTTTAATCTTTTTTTTTATTATATTTTTTTATATATATATTTTTTAATTGTGGTTTCCTTAAATTTTCAATTCTTAGGTCCCATTAATTTTTTTTTTCCTTTCAATTCTCACGTGTTTTTATTTTCATTTTTCTAAATTTCTTCTTCCCTATTTGAAAAGATTGTTTTCTATTTGAATTCAAATTCTCTCAATTTTTTTTTTATTTAAAAAGAAAAAACTCTCAATTTAAAAAGTTTGTTTTATATTTAAACTCAAATACTCTCAATTATGTTCGGTTACACACTTGCACCTTCATTTCTTTTCTTTATTTATTTTTTGTTAAACTCAAATACTCTATTTTCGGTTACTCCTTCCTTTCCTTTCTTTTTTCTTTTTTTTTTGTCCTTTTTTTTTAGGGAAGTACGTTGGGTTACTTGAAAGAAAAGAAATAAAAAAATGCCAAAAAAAAAATCTCCTATCAAAATCATGGTTTTTTTTTTTTTTTTTAATCTTAAAAAAAAAAAAATTATAGATAAAAAAATGCCAAAAAAAAAATCTCCTATCAAAATCATGGTTTTTTTTTTTTTTTTTAATCTTAAAAAAAAAAAAATTATAGATAAACTTCACCCTCACTACACAAATTAAAACTAAACTGTTTAAAACAGTTTCCTACACCTCCCACTAACTCACGTTCAAAACACAACCCTTTTTTTTTTTGGATAAAACGTTCAAAACACAACCTTAACTCAACATTCAAAAAGTATGGAAAGAAAAAAAACAGAATTCTTTTACAAAATGTATTGGTACAACATTCAATTGAAGACATGTTAATCTTCAACACTCATAGGAAGAAGACAAGGAACAAAGGTTCTTTTTCTCACTTACATTTTTCTAGCTAACCAAACACAAACAAGTTTGCTTATATTCAGCTATTGTTTGAGTCTCTGTGATTATTTGCTTCAATTTTTATTTAATTTTTCTTTCTTAGTTGTCTATGCTAAATTGCTAACTTTTCATGGGTAATTGAATCATTGAAAATTATTAACCTTAGAAATAAATAGAAGAGCCTTACATACGTGCTAAGAGACTAGTATTGACTAATTCTTATAGACTTGTACTTATATTGACTAATTCTTATAGACTTATACTTATGAAGTGATTAAATTATTAACTAATATTCGTAATTAGTCATAGTGCATTATAGCTACTAGAGATTCATGAAAGGATTCGACAAAAGTACACGTATCTATTTGATACAAAAAAATAAAGGCGAAACTATATTATTGGTTCTTGAAGTTTACCCTATGAGCACTATTGGTTCCTCAAGTTTTAAGTGAGCGTGATTGGTCCTCCAAGTTTAAAAAATTAACAATATTAGTCGCAACAGAGGCCTAGCTACCTTGAATTAGTCACAAAATTTGTGGTTTTTCTCTGTTGTTATGGGAGGTTCTATTTTCTTTTTCTTTGAGTCCAAGACTTTTGAATTCTCAGTTGAGGAGGGAGGTACTTATTTAATGTTACGCATTTTTGAGTGAAATCAGGATTCTCTCCGATCAGTTTTCATGGGCAAAGAGAGTGCAAAGTGTTTGCTAGCTATTGTGGAGGATCTAATGTCCAATACAACCCCTGGTAACTTTGCATGAACCTTCAGGGATGGTGAGAAAGTATTTATTTTGCAATTGGGTTCCAATGCACATGGCAGTTTTTTAATGATCTTGGAACTTATCCATGGCCATCGAAAAGGCTTTCTCGTGGTGCCAGAAGGAAAATTGGGTAGTGGGTGGAGAGGGTTTGGATTTCATCTATGGAAAGCAATTGCTTCTCTGACACTCGCCATCAAATAGCCATCCAATTATGTCCTGAAACTAATAGTGGAGAATTCCAAATCTTTTTTGTTGGCAATGGCGGAGGGTGATCAGAGAGAGGGTAGTGGTAGCAGGAAAGGAAAGCAATTAATGCCTACTTTTCAAAATTCAACCAAATCAAATTTGAGCAATCATAGCCACGATACGTGTGATTTGGATGCTGGGAAGAAACAAGCGATGTCTAAGGATAAGTTTTTGGTTGAGATTACAGAGAACTAGTGGTGGCAGTGATTCGCATTTAACGCTGGATGTATGCTTGAGATTGGATCGTGGGCCAGATGGTGGGTGGAAGGTAAAGTGGTCCAAAGTTCAGGAAGTCCAAAAAGTGGGCCGCGTAGATAAGCCCAAGGATAATAATAATAATAATAATAATAACATTTTTAAGCTCAAAGCTCCCTTCAATGCAAAGCCCAAATTTAATCTGAAGCCCATCACAGTCTGGTGGCCCTAACCAAAACAATCCCTTCCAAATGGCGAGACCCAGAACCTAGGAAACTTGCCTTCGGCTTTGGCGAGCTCAGTGTGAGGTACTAGAAGATGCGATGTGGTTGCCAAATCGAAGCAACCTCAAGCTAATTTCTGAAACTCGTCGATGCTAGCCTAGTCGATGAAAGTCTCTGATGATGCTGATATTGACCTTATCGGTGCCTATGAGCCCAGTAATGAGTTCCTTGGCTCCGATGAGACCGATACAAAGTTTCTTTGCTCTGATGAGGCCAATGAGTCAGCAAACACCTCCAATGGTGAAGAGAACTTGCAGTGAGACATCTGATTGATACTTCAGGAGCATTTCGGCAATGTTAGCAAGAAGTGGGGGAATTTAGAGCAGTGGGTGCTTGAACTGCGAGATGGAAGAAGAGTGGCAGTTCCGATTCAAATTTCTTTGTCGGTGGGTGAAGTGGCCTTGGTCTCGTTGAAGTCTTTAGACGTTTTGGAGGTGTCATCAGCTTAGTTTGATGGGAATGAAGTACTTGTGGAGGATTGGGTTACAGACACTTTCAGAGTCTGCTGAGCTACCTAACGAAGGGGGTTTGCCGCCTTTAGCTGTGGAACCGTTGGCCTTTTCTCTACCCTTGGCAATGGAAGGACAGGAAGTGGTGGGTGTTAAGAGTCCAGTGAGGAAAGAATCTTACTCTAAGTGGTTCCAAAGCAAATTTAACGGGTTTGATAACTTCTTGGGCACATCCCTAAAAGGTTTGGAAAATCAAGCAACCACTTTTTTGTTGGCTGTTGAGGCTGAATTACACCATAGGGTTGCGTTGGAAAAAAAAAAAGCGACTTGAAGAGTTCTAGAGTGAAAGGTATAAGAGAGCTGAAGGGTCTATTCAGTTCGATTAATTATGATTCTACTTCAACTAGGCACAGTGGTATTAATAGGGAGCGGGCTCTTTCTGTTCCTTAATGAATCTAAAGATGCTTTTCTAGAATGTTAGAAGATTGAATGAGGTTGAGAAGAGGCTTCAGATTTGTAATTTGTTGCGTGCATGGAGGCCTGATATTGTATGTTTGCAAGAGACTAAACTTGAATGGATTACTAGAGAAATTTTTTGAAGTATATGGAGCTGTCCATATGTAGACTGGTTGTACCTGGGTTCAGAAGGTGCTTTTGGAAGTATTGTCCTGATGTGGGATTGAAGGGCAGTGGAAAAGGTGGAGGAAGCATAGGGCGTTTTTTTCTTTCATTCAAATTTAACAATGTTGGTGATCAATTTGAGTGGGCTTTACAGGTTTATATGGGCCAAATTTGAACAAGAGGCGTAGGAAAATGTGGGAGGAGTTGACAGGGTTGATTAATTGGTGGAATGTGCCATGGTGTCTAGGAGGTGACTTTAATATAATTTGCTTCCCATCGGAAAGATTAGGGGCTACAAGTTGTACTCAGGCTATGTATGGATTTTTTGATTTTATCTCTCTTCATGGGCTGATAGATATACCTATGGAAGGAGGCCTTTATACTTGGTCCAATATTTCCTCCACTTTTAGATTAGATCGGTTTCTTTTCTCTCTGCTCTTGGCGGATCACTTCATTCTATTTTC
Source organism: Quercus suber (assembly GCF_002906115.3). NCBI lineage: Eukaryota > Viridiplantae > Streptophyta > Magnoliopsida > Fagales > Fagaceae > Quercus > Quercus suber. The sequence continues at coordinate 899,605 of NW_027069513.1, read as the reverse complement.
ACAGAGAAGGCTGTCTAGAGTACTTTCAAACTACTACCCAATTCTGTTGGAGGGGGGGAGTCATTGGAGAGGTAGAACTCTTTTTCGTTTTGAAAATGTGGTTAAAGGTGGAGAATTGTGATGATAAAGTGAAAGCTTGGTGAGCATCCTATTTGTTCCAAGGAAATCCTAGTTTTATACTTGTTAAGAAGTTGGCAGCTTTGAAGTTGGGTCTAAAAAAGTGGAATGAAGCAGAGTTTGGCAATGTCACTTTTAAGAAACAGTAGCTCTAGAACAAATTGAATGATTTGGATGTTAGAGAGGAGACTCATCCTTTTAACAGCTGAGGAAAAGTTAGAACAAGTTAATCATATTGAAAAGCTCACACTTTTAGAAAAGATTAGTTGGAGGCATAAGAGTGCTACACATGAAAGGGGGGGACACAAATACCAAATTTTTCCATAGAATTGTTAATTCCAATAGAAGAAATAACGGTATTGAGAGACTTACGATTGATGGAATCTTGTCTTCCGATCAAGGTATGATTGCTGATTGTATTACTCAATTTTTTATGAATTTATACTCTGAGCAGCAAGTTGTTCGACCATTTCTAGAAGTCTTGGTATTTCCAAGGATATCTGGTGATAATGCAGGTTGGCTAGATAGACCCTTTGAGGAGGTAGAAAATTTTGATGTCATACAGAATTTCTCAAACTTGATCTTATGGCTGTATTTCATCATTTTTTTGCTAAAGGTCAGTTTGAGCAAAGTTTGAATGCAACATTCATCATTCTTATCCCTAAAAAAAGTGCAGCAATTGAAGTCAAGGATTTTCGCCTCATTAGTCTTGTTTGGGGGGGGGGGGGGGGGGGGGTGGGGGGGGGGGGTTGTAAAATCATTACTAAGGTCTTAGCCACCAAACTTAGCATGGTCAAGGAAGATATAATTTCAGCCTCACAAAATGCTTTTGTGAGGAATAGGCAAATTCTTGACCCTGTACTTATTGCTAATGAATGCCCTGACAATAGATTGAAAACTAGTTTGCTAAGGCTACTTTGCAAATTAGATGTTGGGAAGGCTTTTGATCATGTAAATTGGGGATTTCTTATGCAGTTACTAGAACGGGGTGGGTTCTCTGCTAAATGGCGGCAGTGGATTTTTTTTTGCATATCTGTAGTTCGCTTCTCTATTCTGATAAATGGCTCTCCTTATGGGTTTTTTAAGAGTTCCAGGGGGTTGAGACAAGGTGACATTTGTTGTTTGTCTTGGTTATGGAAGCCCTTAGGAGAAAGTTGGATAAAGCTGTCCATGATGGTCACATATCAGGCTTTGGTGTGGGTCATTTAAAGGGAAGATCTTTAGCGGTGTCTCATCTTCTCTTTGCAGACGACACTTTAATTTTTTGTAATGTTGATCTGGATCAGGTTTTGTTTCTCCGTATGATCCTCATTTGGTTTGAGGCGGTTTCTGGTCTAAAAATAAATTTGGGCAAGTCAAAGCTGGTTCCTATTGGTATGGTGCATAATTTTGACTTATTGTTGAATGTCCTTGGCGGTAAACAAGTTACTCTTCCAATGAAATATTTAGGTCTTCCGTTGGGAGCTAAATTCAAGGATAAGATAATATGAAATCCAATTCTGGAGAAGATAGAACGAAGATTAGCAAGATGGAAACGTTTGTACTTATCCAAGGGAGGTAGAGTCACTTTAATTAAAAGCACTCTATCTAATTTACCCACTTATTTTCTATCTTTATTTCCTATTCTTGCTGTTGTGGTTAACTAAATTGAGAAACTTTAGAGGAATTCCTTATTCCTTATGGAGTGGCATTGGTGACAAACCAAAATTCCATTTGGTTATATGGGCTACTGTCTGCACTCCCATTGCTTCGGGTGGCTTGGGGATAAGGAAGGTAAGACTTTTTAATGAAGGTTTGCTTGAGAAGTGCCTATAGAGATTTGGGATGAAGAGAGCTGCCCTTTGGAGGCAAGTGATAGAGGTGAAATATGGCTGTGGATGGGGTGGCTGGTGTACTAGGCTTGTTAATGGTCCATATGGTGTTGGCCTATGGAAAAATATTAGTTAGGGATGGCTATCTTTTTCTCGCCACATTCTATATGATATTGGGGATGGATCTAGGGTGAAATTTTGGCAAGGCCGTTGGTGTGGTAAGACATCTCTTGCAGTCAGCTATCTTGAATTGTTTAGATTTTATCGAGATTAGGAGGTTAGTTTGGCTGAGCTTATGAAGTTTGATAATGGAGTCCTGTTTTGGGATGTAAGTTTCTTTAGGGGTGTGCATGCTTAGGAATTAGAGGCACTAGCCGGTTTCATGGATACCATATATGGTGCTTCAGTGAAAGGGTTTGGTGAGGATAAGATGTGCTAGAAACCTAATAGAGAGAAGGGCTTCATGGTTAAGGATTATTATTGTCTCTTAGTGGGCTCTAATGACTATTGCTTTTCTTCGAAAATTATTTGGAAACAACAAATTCCTTCTCGATTAACTTTCTTTGTTTGGACTACTGCTTTAGGGAAATGCTTAATGATTGACAATTTATGAAAAATGAAAGTTTGGATATTGGATTTGTGCTACATGTGCGAGTGTAATGGTGAATCGATTGATCATCTTTTTCTTCATTGTCCAATTGCAATGGATCTGTGGGCTATGGTGTTCAGTTTGTTTGGAGTGAGCTGGGTTATGCCACAGTCTGTAGTGGAGCTTCTAGCATGTTGGCAAGGCAGATTTGGTCATCATCGAAATGGGTATATATGGTTGATTGTTTCCTATTGCTTATTGTAGTGTCTTTGGAGGAGAGAAATAGTAGGTCCTTTGAAGATAAGGAGAGATCTATATCAAAATTGAAGCTATTTTTTTTTTAGAACTTTAATGGATTGGTTGGCTACTTTGCGAAACCAATCATTTTTATCTTTTCTTAATTTTCTAGATTCTTGTAATTTTTGTTCTTGATTGTTCGACCCCTTGTACACTCCTTGTGTACTAGGGTGTTCTCCTTTTTTATATCAATAAACTTGTTACTTATCAAAAAACAATGTTAATCCTTTTGTTAATTGCTATTAGCGTTAATGTCTATGTGGCTAATGGAACATTGACATGTCTTCTTTTTAATTGATGTGGCATTTTTTTATATTAAAATGCTAAAACTATTTCAAGATTTACACTTTTATTACAAGATCTTTACATAAGCTATTTTGAAGAAAAACTTACAATTCAATTTTAAGTTAATAATCTATTCATATTTAATATAAAAAAGTAAAACACCAAAACATTTTGAAAAAAAAAAAAAAACAATTTTCACTGCCAGTGTCTCTTCAGTGACCGGGTACCCAGGCAAGCTGGATTGTCCATCTCAGTCAACGTTCTATTGCCACGCTTTTAATGGAGGATACTGATCTAGAAATAGCTAAATGATGGAAAAGGATTCCCGTAGCAAGTACTTATGTTATTAGTAAGGCTTTCTCATTCAGTTGTGTGAAAAAACAAAATGCCCTTAGCAGAAGTTTGTGAAAGTTCAGTTCCTATCATTACACTTGAGAGTTGAGAGAATTTAAGAACTAATTCTTTGATCCCCATCCTAAATACCATTAGGAAGAAAGCGAAATAGAGCTAAAACCAATCATTTATGAGCCTATATATGATGAGCTAAAAATGCAGCCACATGTGAAAATGTTGTGAGTCGCCACTCGCAAGGTCATTTGGGAAATATTAGGGCTAATCACAGGACTGGCAGGTTCAGGTTGACCCTCAACCTGCCAACAATCCAACCATTTCTGGTTTGGAAGAAAACAATCTGCTGCTGACCGACCATCACTGGGTTATAGACCGAGTTGTCCTATTCATTGGATTCTCAGTTGGGGAGTTGATGTCAACGGCAAAGCATTGGCAGGCAAGAAAGACAAAGATGGAAAAGCATCAAAAGGTGGAGGGGGGTCGCCGCTGCCAAATCATGGTCCCCATGGCCAGATTTTGACCTTGAATGGCCTACCACGACTGCAAACACCAATGGCCATAGAAGTTAGGAGGAAGAGGCGATCGGGCAGTTTCAGCAGTTTTACACCCCTTAACCTGATATATGACTGAAAATGTGCAGGTTTTACGCAAGAGAAACCCGCCACCGGCTGAAGCAATTGTCAAAACCTACTGAAATGCTTCAGATCTGCTTTGGTCGAACAAGTAGATTGGGTCCAACAGGTTGTTGCTCACCCCTAGGAAATATGACAAAACGCAAAGTTAATACAGTACATTCAATATGACACAACCACAAGAGTTTTATGATACAAGTTCATGGAATCAAGTTCAACCATCTAAACTAGTAAAAAGTTCCAGGTGCACTTAAGCGCAAAGGCCTCCTTGAGTCGCACACCCTATTGAAGTGAAGCATTTAATATATATATATATATTTGAAAATAAATATTAATGGGCAATACAACAATCAAGTGATCAAAAAACCATATAAATTAAAATATAAAAAAAATTATATAATTCATATAATATTTATATAAACCCCTCCTTTTGCAATTTTACCACAAAAATTGCAAGTCAACTTATTTTTATTTTTGGCAAAATTATATTATTGGTCCCTGAAGTTTACCCTATGAGCAATGTTAGTATTTTTGTTAACTGCCGTTAATGTTAATGCCCATGTGGCTATAATAGTACATTGACATGGGATCTTTTTAATTGATGTGGCATTTTTTTTTTCTTTTTTTAATATTAGTCTTTTTGTTTAGTGTTAGCGTTGATTCCTTTTTCTCATTGTCGGTATCGCTTCAAGCTCTAATCTTCAATTACCTGCACTTAGGCTAGCACCAGAGAGAAAAAGGAGATGATGACGATAATGAAGAAGTATTGGGTTTCTTAGAAGCCAATGAATAGTAGCCAATACGAATTACAAAGAATTTCTAGGTTTGTCCATAAAAATATCTGCCTTCACCTACACACCAAGTGACAAAAAACTTTGTTCCTTCCTTTTTTTTAATCTGTGCTCCTCCTTAGCTCACAATCTATCACCCCTAAAAGATCCAAATTTTAATAATAAAATAAAAGAATTTCATGTTTCAAAAAACCATAAAAACATCCAAAAGAAAGAAAGAAAGATCTGGGAAGTTTTTGATCATGTGTTTACATGACAGCTCATATCTTTTTTGGAGAGACAATAGTTATACAACTAAAATGGCATGGTTGTAGGGGCTCACTATATTATGGTGGAGGCAATAAAAATTATGATGACCTAATCTTCTTACACTATTTTCAGAGAACATTTAACTGGATATCATACGTGTGTGTTAGAGACTTGTACTTGATCAGCAAGTAAATTTTGGCATCTAGAATTTGTCTCATTTTGGAGTCAGCGATTTATAAGTAAATGAACTACTCTTGCCTTGAAATAAGCAACTTATCAAGTTCTACATTTATTTTTTTATTTTTTATTTATTAATAATGCAAAGAGGCAGATTTGTTTGCAAAGAGGCAGAAGGTAGTATAAATGTTAGAAATCGTCATTAATCCCTTGTTGCTTATGGCTTTTGAAGGAGATGGCTCCATATGCCCTTCTAGGTATTTTAAAAGCTGACCGAGCTACCCTATCAATTTTTGAAAATTTAGCCAAAATGCATTTATACTAGATTTGAATCTTGCCAGGAAAAAAACAAAAAGGCAATTTGACTAGCTAAATTCTACCAATGGCTTTGGAGTAAGTTTTTTTGATTGAATACTCCCATTGACCATGTTGAAAGTATCATTCTGAAAATGCTCCTGGGCATGGGCCTAAACTGCTTAGCTTGTTAGGGGTGAATGTTCCTTAATTACCTGTCAACTAGTTTTGGCGGGTGGGGTAAGTTGTCCTGTAGGTTTTTTTTGGCTAGAAGCAAGTCCAAACGGCTCTTCTTTAGAAGAGATCCCTACATTATTATTATTATTTTTTAAAGGTATCATTCTGAAAATGATGAACGATTAGATTCTGTACATTTAAAAAAAAAAATTCCTTCTCTTTCTTTCCCCCTTTTTTTGAATATATTTTGAGAATAAAGTCCTTCTGTACTCTGTTTGCATTATAATCTTCTGGAATCTGTCACCATTTATTTGTCTACATGCAAGTAGTTGAGTCCAAAATGTCTTTCATTGAATAAATTGCACCAGAAATAAATCTCTCTCTCTCTATTTAATTTATTTTATTTTTTCAGGCTGATCAATCAGGAACCATAGTTGAGGTCCTTGTAGAAGATGGCAAGCCTGTTAGCATTGACATGGTAAGTCTTCTTTTTGGACAGCTCAACTTCTAATTTGCAAGTGCTGTATCGTGAATTTAGTTTCAGGTTCTATTGACTTCTTTTTGTCACGTTTCAGCCTCTTTTTGTAATTGAGCCTTAGAGCTTGACCGTCAAGTATGCTAATCGATGGACCAAATGGCAATTAGAAAGTGGGTGCAGTTGGTAAGATTATGAGATGCGGCATTGTTTCCTTTTGGTAGAATGTTATGTGTGAAATGAGATTTGGCTAGAGTTGAGAGTGACTTATTGTTGAATGAATTATTTAATTTATTTAAAATTTTTTTACTAGAACAGATATTTCTCGCCCCTCCATGTTTGGACAATGTTCTAATAAATTAGTTGTTTGTGCATTATTCAAGAAGCTCTAGATATGACATCTGTGATAGGTGCTTTAACCAGTACCAGCTAAATGTTTTGGATTCAATTAACCCCCACCCCCCATTTTACTTGTTACATGTTTAAAGGGGACTTATTCAATTTCATTTTTTGCATTATGAATTTTTGATAACATTTCATGCCATTTCAGTGTTAAAAAGCATTGAGCTACTACCTAGGGTGGTAAGAGAGATATTAATCCCAATGTGGGAATGAGTTTGGATGATGCAAAAGGATTTTGATTTTCAGCCCAAATTCTCCTTATTGGAGGGGAGGAAATTGGGTAGTGTCTTGGAAATAGTTGTATTGTTTTTACTTTTTACCCGTCACAAATTAAGTGATGAGTTCCAAGCTTGTTTAGATTAAAGGGGGAGGTAGGGGGATCAAGGGCTAGTGTAGAGTTCGTTGAAAATTAGCAAGGTAGGGGGATCAATGGGGAGTAGTAGGGGTGTGCGAAAAACCAAATGGACTGAATTTAATTTTTCTTCTTCTTCTTCTTCATCTTTTTTTTTTTTTTTTTTTTTTTTTTGGGTTCAGTTCAGCTTCGGTTTAAATTTTTTTAAAACTGAAATTTATCAATTCTGTCTCGGTTTTAGTGAAATTATACCGAACCAAACTGAAATTGACCAATATTATAGGTAAAATACATTTAGTAAATGTATGTTACCTTAATGGTGAAGGCGCGTGTCTTTCAAGTTCTAGTCCCATGTTATAATCTTCAAAACAGCCTCTCTCTTTTTTTCTTTTTTTCTTTTTTTAATGTTTCTATTATCAAAATGACGTCGTTTTGGGTTTTATTTAAAACTAAACTTCTAAAACCCTAGCATCTCTTTCTCATTCAACCTCCTATCCCCATTTCCCCTTAATTGTTTTCCACTTTTCCTTCTCTCATCTTCACTCATTCTCTCTTCTCAGCTGCCCCTTCCCCTTTCTCTCTCCCTCTTCACTCATCCCTTACCTATTTCTTTAGCCACCATCTTTATCTTTTAGATGAGACGCCATTAGAGATCAGAAGAAGTGCTTCCATATTTTTTTTGCTTGGATTTAGTTTGTTGGGTTTATATTTTGAGTTTGTTCTTTTTTTCTTTTCTCTGGATCAATTTCTTTATTTTTTTTCTTTGTTTGCATTCTTAGAAAATAGATGAGATAAGGAAACCGAAAAAACCAACCGCATTGACCATTGTTTTCGTGGTTCGGTGTCTTGCAATTTCATTTTTGTCTTAGTCAATATCGGTTTTGAATTTGGCAAAACCGAGGGTATTGGTTCGGGGCAACATGGAGCCTCACACCGATTGAAAACCGACCGATTACAGCTCTAGGGAGTAGTGTAGAGTTGGCTAAAAATCAGGCTTCCTTCTCTGCTCTTCACTCATCCTCTCTTCTTAGCCGCCCTTTCCCCTCTCTCTCTCCCTCTTCACTCATCCCTTACCTATTTCTTTAGCCATCATCTTCATCTTTTAGATGAGACGCTGTTGGAGATCAGAAGAAGTGCTACCCCTCTTTTTGCTTGGATTTAGTTTGCTGGGTTTATATTTTGAGTTTGTTCTTTGTTTCTTTTCTCTAGATTAATTTCTTTATTTTTTTTCTTTGTTTGCTTTCTTAGAAAATAGATGAGATAAGGAAACTGAAAAAACTGATTGCATCGACCGTTGTTTTCATGGTTTAGTGTCTTGCAATTTCATTTTTGTCTTTGTCGATATTGGTTTTGAATTTGGCAAAATCGAGGATATCGATTTGGGGCAACATGGAGTCACACCGACTGAGAACTGACTAATTACAGCCCTAGGGAGTAGTGTAGAGTTGGCTAAAAATTAGACTAATTTCCGGCCAACTCTACTTTACTCTCTCTCCCTCCCCCTCAATCTAAACAGACCATTAGTGTTGGGAGCTAGTGCAGTACGAATGAATTTTTCTCCCTTCGAAGGACTGTTAATACTTTATATAATGTAATTCATAATTAAAATTATATAATGTAATTTTTTTTTTTTTGGGTCTAAATATGAAATTTGATAATTATGATAGTTATTAATAGTCATTTATAATAATTGCATTTATATCTAAAAGTACATATTCTATCATTAGTCATTTATTTATTATGGCTATGTTTTTATATGGGATTTTAAAATCTACTATTTAAAGAAAATATGATTTACCAAGATTCTATCAAGGATTTAAATATATAATAAAATATGAATTTATTATTTTTAAATATAAGAATAATGACATGTAAAATTATGAGGTCTCAAAAGTTCATGTGATATATAATATTAAGAGGTCTAACCAAAAAGTCAAACGACTTCAATTATATACATTAGAAAGAGATTAAATTCCGTAAGGATATGGTGTAAAACTCATGTTTTACCCTTCCAATTTTAACACGTCACATTATCTTATCATATATTTATGAAAATAACTTTCTTTAAAGCATTCACATTAATTCTAAAAATTTTTCTATTTTACAAAAAGAACATATTTTTTCTATTTTATAGTTTATACATCTACATTTACAAAATACCTACATCAGTTTATTTATTATACACTTCATTTCATTTAAATAATCATTTTTATTATTATCTTATCTCTCTCTCTCTCATTTCAAACACATTTCTCTTGGTCACTTTCTACTCTTTGCGTCTATCATCCCAACCCCCTCCCCCCCACACACATAGGACAAGGTCATATCATCAGCTTCTAAGAAATCGATAGCTTCAACAACATCAGTTGTGGTTCTGGTGACAGTGGTGAGGTCGTACAATGGCATCTCTAGTGGGTTTTGCATTGGGTTTTCTTATGGGTTTTCATATGGGTTTGATTTTGAATTGATTTTGGATTGGGTTGATTTTGAGTTGGGTTTGTGATGAGTTTTCCAGTAGGGTTTGGGTTGATTTTAAGTTGTTTTGGTTTTAATTTTGTTGATTTTGTGTTTGGAAAATGAACTATTGAAATGGGTTGTGGTGGAGGTAGTTGGATGGTGCTAGGTTACTATGGTGGTGGTGGTGGATTGGTGAAGTTTGACGTTTGCTCTTTTTTTTTTTTCTTCTTCTTCTTCTTCACGGTGAAGAGAGTACAGGGAGCTTAAACAAGAGAACAGATGCAAGAGAAGAAGAATAATAAACAAATAGGATACAAAGCAGTAATCGTGTAAAAATAAACAGTTACTGTAGAAATTTTGTATATGAACAGTGTTATAGACCCACTAATATGGGTAATTTTTGAGCAAAAATGTAAAAATTGATAGTGTTTTTTATTTTACAATCACTTGTGCGATTGCTCTTACAGAATTGAATGAAATTTCCATAAAAATACAATAACATGTTGTAGACACCGCATTTTGTACCCCTTATGACTCGGGCTCCCGTTCCCCAATAATGCTGAAATTCTAAAACCCAAGGTAGGTTTAAGGCCTGATCAAATTATGAATTGACTTGAGAAATGTTAAAATAGAAAATGTAACTTTTTTATGAGCAAATAAATCTATTTTTGGAAAAATAAAAGCTAAGAAAATCCTCGGCCTGTGTATGCAAGCAAGGATCTGCGTACGTAGGTCTAATACTTGCATACACAGGTACGAACCTGCGCATGCAGCTAGAGTTCCAGAAACTATGAAAGAAAAAATTTTCTACATTAATGTTGAGGTTTGGAACAAATCTCCCATCGTCTGGGAGCCCTTCCAAATCCCCATTTTTTTACTATATAAAGTCATACATGGTACCTTTTCAAAAGACACAGAAAATCCTAAAGGAAAACCTAAGATTCACAAGAAATAGTGAATCAAAGAGGAAGTTTTTTCACAAAACATTCTCAAGTCAATTTTCTTTTGACTGGGACCTTTTTTGATCTTGATCTTTTGAAAGATTACTAATCTCTTTTGTATTTCATTGTGAATAGATTGATTGAGGGGATCGGCCAAAATCAAACTTGAAAACCTTCTTGTTTGAGGTATTGAGTTCTAACATTTTTCTTTTCATTTCTTAGTTTTTCTGTTTTCTTCTTGTTTTCTTGATTAATTTTTGTTTCAACGTGTTTACGAAGCCTAGGGTTTAGTTGCTTGTTATTTTAAAGCACGTTAGATTGTTAGTTTCTTTAATTTTCGGTTCTGCTATGTTCTATGTTCTTGTTTTCTGGGTTAGGGTTCTTCAGGGCATGTCTACGTGTGCATGTCTTAAATAAAAGATAAATATATGCTAATAAAAAAAAAGAGTAAAAAGAAAGTGCTGTGTCTGTGTTTGTCTATCTGCAGGATCACCGAAAATGCCTCTTCCTTGGTTGGTAGCTAGGAGTAGTCTCTGAATTGCCACCACTATCACCATCATCATCATCATCACCCAGGTAGGCAAACCCTCTAAAAGCATAGATCTGCCTGCAAGCAAAACTAGCTCCTTATGCTTCGATATAGTGGACTAAATTGAAAAAAAAAAAGGAAGGTGAAAAACAAGTGTTGGGAAATAAGAAGAGAAAGGACAAGAATAAAGGAGAACTCAGTGCTTGTGTACCCTTGCGAAAAGGGTAGCCCATGACATTTGTGTTGCAGCCCATTGCATGCTCACGAGCAAAACTGTCAGGACCATAAACCCTAAACCCTAAACTCTAAGCCCTATATGCTGTACCTAAATCCCTAAACCCTAAACTCTAATCTAAGGGAGTCAATACCGTACTAGAGGCCATTTCGGAGTTACCGTTATTTATTATAATAATAATAATAATAATTTTCTTAGAGCCTATACCTTTTCTGTTGTTTAGGACTTATAGAATTTGTTAATACATTTTAAGAATAGCTAAATTTTCATTTATGACCTATGTAATTTATTAAATAGAGTAAATTAAAACTAAATGCTACTAGGAGTTCACACTTACCCATCTAAGAAATTGACCACAAAAAAAAAAAAAAGTAATTGAAAATTTGAAAGAGCAAAATAAGCATTTAGCAAAAGAAAAAGAAAAAAAAAAGTATAAAAAGCATTAAATGGGAGATAAGGACCAAGGAGTCACGTGGGCTTTGGAAAAAGCAAATCAAATAAAAACGTCTTAAGTTTTTGGCGAAGAAATCAAGAGAAAATAAGGTGAATGTAGGTACAACATTACAGTTTGACTAGTACAGTACAACATCAATGTAAAATTTAAAACATTCAAAGCCTATATATTGTGTAGAGAAAGAAAATAAGCAGAGAAAACAAAGGGAGATTATAGTGGCTCAAAAGAAGATCTAAGTGGCTAAATTGAAGAAGAAGATGATTTTGTTGATGATCTAGCAAGCTGATGCTTCAATGATGGCCACCAGTTGCTGTAAGTATAAAGGTTTTCAAAAAAACCCATTTAAATTTATACTGGCCGGAAATGAAAATATCGCCGAAAAGCTCCGAAATCCGTTGGAACAACCAAAACAAGCTAGTACACCCTGGCATTTGGGGTGGTACGATTTAGCCTTGATTCCGTACCAGTTAAGGTACTGGAACGGAATATTCCGGCGGTACCGGCCGGTACAGTACAAAATCGTCTTCCTTGCTCTAAACCCTATATACCCAAAACCATGAATCCCTAAACCCTAAACTCTAAACCTTATACCCTAGACCCTAAAAACCTAAACCCTAAACCCTAATCCCTAAAAACCTAAACACTAAACCCTAAACCACAAATCCTAAACCTTAAACCCTAAAGCTTAAAACTTAAAACCCCAAAACCATAAACATTAAACCAAAACTCTGAAACCATTAAACCAAAATCCTTAAACCCAAAATTTTCACTCTTTCTCAGCCTGTACTGACCCGTTTTGGCTTGAAATAATGCCAGAATGATGTTTTTTAGTTTTTTGAAATTTTTTGCTATTTTTTTTTTTCAGAATTCTCTAGTTCGGGTCAGGTAGAAAAGGTCTAGAACGAGAATTTCATTTTAACTCTTTCTTGGCCTGTCCCGACCTGTTTTGGCTTGAAATAATGCCAGAATGATGTTTTTTTAATTTTTTTTAATTTGTTTGCTATTTTTTTTCGGAATTCTCTAGTTTGTGTCGGGTAAAAACAGTCCGGAATGAGAATTTCTTTTTCTCTCTTTCCCGGCCTATCCCAACCCGTTTTGGCTTGAAATAGCATTACCCTAAACCCTTAAGCCCTAAAAACCTAAACACTAAACCCTAAACCATAAATCCTAAACCTTAAACCATAAAGCTTAAAATTTGAAACCCCAAAACCATAAACATTAAACCGTAAACTTTGAAACCATTAAACCAAAATCCTTAAACCCAAAATTTTCACTCTTTCTCAGCCTGTACTAACCCGTTTTGGCTTGAAATAATGCCAGAATGATGTTTTTTAATTTTTTGAAATTTTTTGCTATTTTTTTTTTTTCGGAATTCTCTAGTTCGGGTCAAGTAGAAACGGTCTGGAACAAGAATTTCATTTTAACTCTTTCTTGACCTGTCCCGACCTGTTGTGGCTTGAAATAATGCCAGAATGATTTTTTTTTTTTTAATTTTTTGAATTTTTCTGCTATTTTTTTTCGGAATTCTCTAGTTTAGATCGAGTAAAAACAGTCCGGAATGAGAATTTCTTTTTCTCTCTTCCCCAGCCTATCCCAACCCATTTTGGTTTGAAATAGCGATAGAATGATGTTTTTTTAATTTTTTTGCTATTTTTTTTTCCAGAATTCTCTAGTTTAGATCGGGTAGAAACGGTCCAAAACAAGAATTTCATTTTCACTCTTCCTCGGCCTATCCCAACCCGTTTTGACTTGAAATAATGCTATAATGATGTTTTTTAATTTTTTGAATTTGTTTGCTATTTTTTTCGGAATTCTCCAGTTTGGGTCGAGTAGAAACGGTCCGGAATGAGAAATTCTTTTTCACTCTTTCTCAGACAGTCTTGACCCGTTTTGGCTTGAAATAATGCCAGAATGACGTTTTTTTAACTTTTTGAACTTTTTTGCTATTTTATTGGAATTCTCCAGTTAGGGTCGGCCAGAAACAGTCCGGAACGAGAAATTATTTTTCACTCTCTCTCGGCCTGTCCCAACCCGTTTTGGCTTGAAATAATGCAAGAATGATGTTTTTTAATTTTTTTACTAATTTTTTTGGAATTCTCTAGTTTGGGTCAAGTAGAAATGGTCCGAAACGAAAATTTCTTTTTCTCTCTTTCTTGGCCTATCCCAACCCGCTTTGGTTTGAAATAATGCCAGAATGATGTTTTCAAATTTTTTGAACTTTTTTGCTACTTTTTCGGAATTCTCTAGTTTGGGTTGGGTAGAAACAGTCCGGAACGAGAATTTCATTTTCACTCTTTCCTGGCTTGTCCCGACCCGTTTTGCTTTAAAATAATGCTACAATGATGTTTTTTAATTTTTTGAATTTTTTGCTATTTCTTTCAGAATTCTCTAGTTTGGGTCAGGTAAAAACAGTCCATAATGAGAATTTCTTTTTCTTTCTCTCTCAGGCTGTCCCGACCCGATTTGGCATGAAATAATGCCAGAATGATATTTTTTAATTTTTTGAATTATTTTGCTTTTTTGTTTTTGGGAATTCTCTAGTTTGGGTTTGATAGAAACGGTCTGGAACGAGAATTCCATTTTCACTCTTTCGGTCTTTCCCGGCCCATCCCGACCCGTTTTGGCTTGAAATAATGCCAGAATGATGTTTTTTAATTTTTTGGATTTTTTGCAATTTTTTTCGGAATTCTCTAATTTGGGTCAGGTAAAAACTGTCCGGAACAAGAACTTTTTTCTCTCTCTTTCTAGGCCTGTCCCCAACCCATTATGGCTTGAAATAATGCTAGAATGATGTTTTTTTAATTTTTTTTTTTGAATTATTTTGCTATTTTTTTTTTTTTTTTCAGAATTCTCTAGTTTGGGTCGGGTAGAAATGGCCCAGAACGAGAATTTTTTTTTTTCATGCTTTCTTGGCCTGTCCCAACCTGTTATGGCTTGAAACAGCGTTAGAATGATGTTTTATTAATTTTTTGAATTTTTTTGCTATTTTTTCCATAATTGTCTAGTTTGGGTCGAGAAGAAGTGGTCCGGAACGAGAATTTCGTTTTCACTCTTTCTCAGTCTGTGCTGACCCATTTTAGCTTGAAATAATATCAGAATGTTTTTTTTCTAATTTTTGGAATTTTATTGGAATTTTCTAGTTTGGCTTAAAATAATGCTAGAATGATGGTTTTTAATTTTTTGAATTATTTTGCTTTTTTTTTTTTTTTTTTTTTTAAATTTTT
>NW_027069513.1:813678-875925 GCF_002906115.3 Quercus suber | reverse complement strand
TGCAGTTTCGTAATTTTTGGAATTTTTTTGTTTTTTTTTTTTTTTTTTATTTTTTTTATTTTCTAGTTTGGGTAGAGTAGAAACGGTCTGGATCGAGAATTTCTTTTTCTCTCTTTCTTACTTTGTCTCAACCCGTTTTGGCCTAAAATAATGCCGGAATGCAGTTGTTTAATTTTTGGAAATTTGTTTGCTATTTTTTTTTTCGAAGTTTTCTAGTTTGGGTCGGGTAGAAACAATCCAGGTCGAGAATTACTTTTTTTTTCTCTTTCTTGGCCTATGCCGACCCGTTTTTGCATAAAACAGTGCCAAAGTATGGTTTTTTTAATTTTTTTTGAACTTTCAAGCTAATTCTTTTTCTCAATTTTCTAGGTTTGGTCGGGTAGAAACGGTACAGATCGAGAATTTCTTTTTCTCTCTTTCTTGGCCTGTCCCAACCCGTTTTGACTTGAAATAATGCTCGAATGAGGTCTTATAATTTTTGGAATTTTTTCGCTATTTTTTTTTCCAAAATTTTCTAGTTTGGGTTGGGTAGAAACGGTCCCGATCGAGAAATTCTTTTTCTCCCTTTCTCGGCCTGTCTCGACTCGGTATGGCCTAAAATAATGCCAGAATGCAGTTTTGTAATTTGTGGAATTTTTTTGCTATTTTTTTTTCGAAATTTTCTAGTTTGGGCCGGGTAGAAACGACCCAGATCACGGATTTCTTTTTTCCCCTTTCTCAGCTAGTCCCAACCCGTTTTTTCTTGAAACTATGCCAGAACATGGATTTTTAATTTTTGGAATTTTTTTGCTATTTTTTTCTAAATCTTCTAGTTTTGGTAGGATAGAAACGGTCCAGATCGAGAATTTCTTTTTCTCTCTTTCTTGGCTTGTCCTGATCCGTTTTGGCTTGAAATAATGACTGAATGAGGTTTTCTAATTTTTGAATTTTTTTGCTATTTTTTCCGAAATTTTCTAGTTTTGATTGGGTTGAAACAGCCAAGATCGAGAATTTCTTTTTCCCTCTTTCTCTACTTGTGTCAACCCATTTTGGCCTGAAAAAATGCCGGAATGCAGTTTTGGAATATTTTTGCTATTTTTTTTTTTTCAGAAATTTCTAGTTTGGGTCGAGTAGAAACGGTCAAAGATTGAGAATTTCTTTTTCCCTCTTTCTCGGCCTGTCTCGACTCAGTATGGCCTAAAATAATCCAAGAATGCAGTTTTGGAATTTTTTTGTTATTTTTTTTTTTCTAAATTCTCTATTTTCGGTCGGGTAGAAACGGTCCAGACCGAGAATTTGTTTTTCTCCCATTTTTGGCATGTCCTGACCCGTTTTTGCTGGAATAATGCCGGAATGAGGTTTTTTAATTTTTTGAATTTTTTTGCTATTTTTTTGGAATTTTTTGTTTGGGTCGAGTAGAAACGATCCAGATCGAGAATTTCTCCTTCCCTCTTTCCCGGCCTGTTCCAACCCGTTTTGGATTGGAAAAGTGCCAGAATGCAATTTTTGAATTTTTTTGCTATTTTTTTTTTAATATTTTCTAGTGCGGTTAGCATAGAAACGGTCTGGATTGAGAATTTCTTTTTCTCTTTTTCTCGGTTTGTCTCATCGCGTTTTAGCTGGAAATAATGCCAGAATGCAGTTTTTTAATTTTTGAAAATTTTTTGCGATTTTTTTTCGAAATTTTCTAGTTTGGGTCTGGTTGAAACAATCTAGGTCGAGAATTTCCTTTTTTTTTTTTCTTTCTCGGCCTATCCCAACCTCTTTTTGCTTAAAACAGTGCCAGAGTGTGGTTTTTTATTTTTTTTTTTGAACTTTTCAGCTAATTTTTTTTCTCAATTTTCTAGTTTTGATCAAGTTGAAACGGTCCAGACCGAGAATTTCTTTTTCTCTCTTTCTCGGCCGGTGCCATCCTGTTTTTGCTTGAAATAGTGCAAATTTTTAGTTTTTTAATTCTTTGGAATTTTCTTGCTATTTCTTTTCGGAATTTTCTACTTTGGGTCGAGTAGAAACGGTACAGATTGAGAATTTCTTTTACTCCCTTTCTTGGCCTGTTCTGAGCTGTTTTGGCTTGAAATAATGCCCGAATGAGGTTTTTTAATTTTTGAAATTTCTTTGCTATTTTTTCCGAAATTTTCTAGTTTTGGCCGGGTAGAAACGGTCCAGATCGAGAATTCCTTTTTCTTTCTTTCTCAGTTTGTCTCAACCCGTTTTGGCCTCAAATAATGCCGGAATGCAGTTTTGGAATTTTTTTTGCTATTTTGTTTTTTTAATATTTTCTAGTGTGGGTAGGGTAGAAACGGTCTGGATCGAGGATTTCTTTTTCTCTCTTTCTCAGTTTGTCTCAACCAGTTTTGGCCGGAAATAATGCCGGAATACAGTTTTTTAATTTTTGGAATTTTTTTGCTATTTTTTTTTTCGAAATTTTCTAGTTTGGGCCGGGTAGAAACGATCCAGCTCGAGATTTTTTTTTTTTTTTCTTACTCGGCATGCCCAACCCGTCTTTGCTTGAAACAGTGCCAGAGTGTGGTTTTTTAATTTTTTTGAACTTTTCAGCTAATTTTTTTTCTCAATTTTTTAGTTTTGGTCAAGTTGAAACGGTCCGTATCGAGAATTTGTTTTTCTCTCTTTCTCGGCCGGTCCCATCCCGTTTTGGCTTAAAAAAGTGCAAAGTTTTTGTTTTTTAATTTTTTGGAATTTTCTTGCTATTTTTTTTTTGGAATTTTCTAGTTTGGGTCGAGTAGAAATGGTACAGATCGAGAATTTTTTTGCTCTCTTTCTTGGCCTGTTCTAAGCTGTTTTAGCTTGAAATAATGCCCGAATGAGGTTTTTTAATTTTTGGAATTTTTTTGCTTTTTTTTCCGAAATTTTCTAGTTTGGGTCGGGTAGAAACGGTCCAGATCGAGAATTTCTTTTTCTCTCTTTCTTGACCTGTCTCAACTTGGTATGGCCTAAAATAATGCTGGAATGCAGTTTTGTAATTTGTGGAATTTTTTTCCTATTTTTTCCGAAATTTTCTAGTTTGGGCTGGGTAGGAACGGTCCAAATCGAGAATTTCTTTTTCCATCTCTCTTGGCCTGTCTCGACTCGGTATGGCCTAAAATAATCCAAGAATGTGGTTTTGTGATTTGTGGAATTTTTTTGCTATTTTTTTCTAAATTTTCTAGTTTCAGTCGGGTAGAAACGGTCCAGATCGAGAATTTAATTTTCTCACTTTCTTGGCCTGTCCTGACCCTTTTTGGCTGGAATAATGCCGGAATGAGGTTTTGGAATTTTTTTCTAAATTTTCTTGTTTCAATCGGGTAGAAACGGTCCAGATCGAGAATTTCTTTTTCTCTCTTTTTTGGCTTGTCTCGATCCGTCTTGGCTTGAAATAATGTCTGAATGAGGTTTTTTTAATTTTTGGAATTTTTTTGCTATTTTTTCCGAAATTTTCTAGTTTGGGTCACGTAGAAACGGTCCAGATCGAGAATTTCTTTTTCTCTCCTTCGCTGCCTGTGTCGATCCGCTTTGGCCTGAAATAAAGCTGGAATGCAGTTTTGGAATTTTTTTGCTATCATTTTTCAGAAATTTTTAGTTTGGGTCGGGTAGAAACTGTCAAGATTGAGAACTTCTTTTTCCCCCTTTCTCGGCCTCTGTCGACTAGGTATGGCCTAAAACAGTCAAAGAATGCAGTTTTGTAATTTTTTGAATTTTTTTGCTATTTTTTTCTAAATTTTTCAGTTTCGGTCGGGTAGAAACGGTCCAGATGAAGAATTTCCTTTTCTCTCTTTTTCGGCCTGTCTCAACCTACTTTGGCTGGAATAATGCCGGAATGAGGTTTTTTTAATTTTTTGAATTTTTTTGCTATTTTT
The DNA here is from genome assembly GCF_002906115.3 of Quercus suber. Lineage (NCBI taxonomy): Eukaryota > Viridiplantae > Streptophyta > Magnoliopsida > Fagales > Fagaceae > Quercus > Quercus suber. The sequence goes on along the minus strand of NW_027069513.1, from coordinate 872,092 downwards.
TTGAAATTTTGTTGTTTGGGTCGAGAAGAAACAATCCAGATCGAGAATTTCTTTTTCTCTCTTTCTCGGACTGTTCCGACCCATTTTGGCTTAGAAAAGTGTCAGAATGCAGTTCTTTAATTTTTGGAATTTTCTTACTGTTTTTTTTGGAATTTTCTAGTTTGTGTCGGGTAGAAATGGTCCAAATCAGGAATTTCTTTTTCCCCCTTTCTCGGCTAGTCCTGACCCGTTTTTTCTTGAAACTGTGACAGAACTTGGTTTTTTAATTTTTTGAACTTTTTTACTATTTATTCTGAAATTTTCTAATTTGGGTCGGGTAAAAACGGTCCAGATCGAGAATTTCTTTTTCCCTCTTTCTTAGCCTGTCTCGACTTAGTATGGCCTAAAATAATCCCAGAATGTGGTTTCGTAATTTTTGGAATTTTTTTCTATATTTTCTAGTTTCAGCCGAGTAGAAACGGTCCAGATCGAGAATTTATTTTTCTCTCTTTCTTGACTTGTCCTGATCCATTTTGGCTTGAAATAATTCCCGAATGAGGTTTTCTAATTTTTGAATTTATTTGCTACTTTTTTCAAAAAATTTCTAGTTTGGGTCGGGTTGAAACGGTCCAGATTGAGAATTTCTTTTTCTCTCTTTCTCTGCTTGTGTCAACCCGTTTTGGCCTGAAATAATGCTGGAATGCAGTTTTGCAATTTTTTGAATTTTTTTGCTATTTTTTTTAAGAAATTTTTTGTTTGGGTCGGGTAGAAACGGTCACGATTGAGAATTTCTTTTTCTCTCTTTCTCCTCCTGTCCCAATTCGGGATGGGCTAAAATAATCCATGATTACAGTTTTGTAATTTTTGGAAATTTTTTGTTACTTTTTTCTAAATTTTCTAGTTTGGGTCGGGTAGAAACAGCCCAGATCGAGAATTTCTTTTTCCCTCTTTCTCGGACTGTCCTGACCTGTTTTGGCTGGAATAATGCCAGAATGAGGTTTTTTTAATTTTTAAAATTTTTTTGCTATTTTTTTGGGAATTTTTTTGTTTGGGTCGAGTAGAAACAATCCAGATCGAGAATTTCTTTTTCACTCTTTCCTGGCCTGTTGCGACTCATTTTTGCTCGGAAAAGTGCCAAAATTCGGTTCGTTAATTTTAAGAATTTTTTTACTGTTATTTGGGAATTTTGTAGTTTGGGTCGGGCAGAAACGGTCTAGATCACGAATTTCTTTTTCGCCCTTTCTCCGTTAGTCCTGACCCGTTTTTTCCTGAAACTGTGCTGGAATTTATTTTTCTCTCTTTCTTAGCCTGTATCGACTCGGGATGGCCTAAAATAACCCAAGAATGCAGTTTTGTAATTTTTGGAATTATTTTCCTATTTTTTTTCTAAATTTTCTTGTTCTGACCCGGGTTAGCTAGAAATGAACCCAAACTAATATTTTTTATTTTGTTAAATTTTATTACTATTTTTTACGGAATTCTTTTGCCTGGGACGGGTTGGAACAAAAATCGGAACGAAGTTTTTTATTCATCTTTGTCAGGCCCTAGTGACCCAGTTTCCCTTGGAATATAGCCAAAAATGATGTTTTCTAATTTTTTGAATTTTTTTTACAATTTTTTTGGGATTTCTCTACCTCGGGTCGAGTTGGAACTAAAATCGGAACGAAATTTTTTTTTTTTCCACTTCTTTGGGCCCTCCTGACCCGGGTTACCTAGAAATGAAGCCAAAATAAAATTTTCTATTTTGTTAAATTTTTTTATTTTTTTTTTCGGAATTCTTTAGCTTGGGTCGGGTTGGGACGAAAATCGGAACGAAATTTTTTTTTTCCTCTTTTTGAGGCCCTCGTGACCCGGTTTCACTTGGAATATAGCCAAAATAACGTTTTCTAATATTTTGAATTTTTTACAATTTCTTTGGAAATTGTCTAGCACGGTTCGAGTTGGCACTAAAATCAGAACGAAAATTTTTTTTTTCCTGATTTTTTGGGCCCTTCCAACCCGGGTTTGCCACAAATTGCGTCGAAATGAGGTTTTTAAATTTTTTGAATTTTTTTATTCTTTTTTTGGGAATTCTCTCGCTCGGGTCGGGTTGGAATGAAAATGGGAATGAAATTTTTTTCCCTTTTTCGGGCCCTCCAAACCTGATATAGCCTGAAATGAGGGGAAAATGATGTTTTCTAATTTTTTGAATTTTTTTATTATTTTTTTGGGAATTCTCTAACTCGGGTCGAGTTGGAACTAAAGTCGGAATGAAAATTTTTTTGTCCGTCTTTTTTGGGCTATCCCAACCAGGATTGGCCAGAAATGAGGCCAAAATGATGTTTTCTAATTTTTTGTAATTTTTTTACTATATTTTTGGAAATTCTCTAGCTCTGGTCGAGTTGGAACGAAATCGGACCCTCCTGACCTGGTTTAGCTAGACACGAATCGAAAATAATGTTTTCTATTTTTTTCAATTTTTTCACTATTTTTTTCGGAATTCTTTTGGTCGGGTCGGGTTGGAACGAAATCGGAACGAAATTTTTTTTTTTTCCTCTTTTTCTGGCCCTCGTGACCCAGTTTCGCTAGAAATGAAATCGAAATGATGTTTTCTAATTTTTTGAATTTTTGTACAACTTTTTTGGGAATTATCTAGCTCGGGTCAGGCTGGAACGAAAATCGGGACGAATTTTTTTTCCCCCCCACTTTTTCAGGTCCTCCTGAGCCGGTTTGGCTAGAAACGAAGCCAAAATGGTGTTTTCTAATTTCAAGATTTTTTTTATTATTTTTTTTTTTTGCGAATTCTCTAACTCGGGTCGAGCTGGAACTAAAATCGGAAAGAAATTTTTTTTTTCCTCTTTTTTGGACCCTCCTGACCAGGGTTGGCCAGAAAAAAGCCAAAATGAAGTTTTCTATTTTTTTTTTTTTACTCTCTTTTGGGCCCTCTTGACCCGGTTTCGCTAGAAATGAAACCAAAATGATGTTTTCTAATTTTTTGGGGATTGTCTAGCTCGGTTAAGGTTGGAACGAAAATCGGAACGTAAGTTTTTTCCGCTTTTTCAGCCCCACCGACCCGGTTGGCCAGAAATGAAGCAAAAATGATGTTTTCAAATTGTTTAAAATTTATTTACTATATTTTTTTTGGAATTCTCTAGTTCGGGTCGGGATGGAACGAAAATCGGAATGAAATTTTTTTCCTCTTTTGCACGCCCTCCTGACCCGGGTTGGCTCGAAATGAAGCGAAAAATGATGTTTTCTAATTTTTGAATTTTTTTACTCTTTTTTTAGGAGTTCTCTAGCTCGGGTCGTATTGGAACGAAAATCGGAACGATTTTTTTTTTCCACTTTTTGGGGCCCTCCTGACCCGGTTAAGCTAGAAATGAAACCAAAATAATGTTTTCTATTTTTTTGAATTTTTTTTACTCTCTTTTGGGCCCTCTTGACCCGGTTTCGCTAGAAATGAAACCAAAAATGATGTTTTCTAATTTTTTGGGGATTGTCTAGCTCGGTTAAGGTTGGAACGAAAATCGGAACGTAAGTTTTTTCCGCTTTTTCAGCCCCACCGACCCGGTTGGCCAGAAATGAAGCAAAAATGATGTTTTCTAATTGTTTAAAATTTTTTTGCTATATTTTTTTTGAAATTCTCTAGTTCGGATCGGGATGGAACGAAAATCAGAATGAAATTTTTTTCCTCTTTTGCACGCCCTCCTGACCCGGGTTGGCTCGAAATGAAACCAAAAATGATGTTTTCTAATTTTTTGAATTTTTTTACTCTTTTTTTAGGAGTTCTCTAGCTTGGATCGAGTAGAACGAAAATCAGAACGAATTTTTTTTTTCCACTTTTTGGGGCCCTCCTGACCCGGGTTCGCTGTAAATGAAGCTAAAATGATGTTTTCGAATTTTTTGCATTTTTTTACTATTTTTTTGGGAATTCTCTAACTCGGGTCGAGTTGGAACTAAAATGGGAATGAAATTTTTTTTTCTTCTTCTCTTTTTTGGGCCCGCCCGACCAGCGTTGGCAAGAAATGAGGCCAAAATGAAGTTTTCTAATTTTTTGTATTTTTTAACTATTTTTTTGGGATTTCTCTAGCTCGGGTCGGGTCGGAATGAAAATCAGAACGAATTTTTTTTTCCACTTTTTGGGGCCCTCCTGACCCGGTTTAGCACGAAATGAAGCCAAAATATTGTTTTCTGTTTTTTTGAATATTTTTACTACGTTTTTCGGAATTATTTTGCTCGGGTCGGGTTGGAACGAAAATCGGAACGAAGTTTTTTTTTCCTCTCTTTCGGGCCCTCGTTACCCGGTTTCACAAGAAATGAAATCAAAACGATGTTTTCTGATTTTTTGAATTTTTGTACAGCTTTTTTGGGGATTGTCTAGCTCGGTTAAGGTTGGAACGAAATTTTTTTTCCTCTTTTTCGGCCCCACGCGACCTAGTTGGCCAGAAATAAAGCCAAAATGATGTTTTCTAATTTTTTAATTTTCTTTACAGTTTTTTTTAGGAATTCTGTAGCTAGGGTCGGGTAGGAACAAAAATTTGAACAAAATTATTTTTTCCTACGTTTCGGGCCCTCCCGACCCGGGTTCGCTGGGAATGAAACTAAAATGGTGTTTTCTAATTTTTTAAATTTTTGTAACTATTGTTTTGCGAATTCACTAAGTCGGATCGAGTTGGAACTAAAATCGGAATGAAATTTTCTTTACCTCTTTTTTTGGCCCTCCCGACCAGGGTTGGCCAGAAATGAAGTGAAAATGAAGTTTTCTAATTTTTTGTATTTTTTTACTATTTTTTTGGGAATTCTCTAGCTCGAGTCAGGTTGGAACGAAAAATCGTTGAAATGAAAATCGGAATTAAGTTTTTTTTTCGTCTTTTGTACTATTTTTGTGGGGATTGTCTAGCTCGGTTAATGTTGGAACGAAATTCGGAACGAAATTTTTTTTCCACTTTTTCGGCCCCACCCGACCCGGTTGGCCAGAAATGAAGCGAAAATGATGTTTTCTAAAAGAATGGGGTATCCTGATCCGTTTGAGAATATCTTTTTGAGTCGGGTAGAAACAGTCCAAATTGAGAATATCTTTTTCCCGCTTTCTAGCCTATCCTGATCCGTTTTGGCTCGAAATAGTGCTAGAACGCAGTTATTTCATTTTTTGAATTTTTTTACTATTTTCTTAAAATTTTCTAGTTTGGTTCAGGTAGAAACGGTTCGGATCGAGGATTTCTTTTTCTCTCTTTCTCGGCCTGTCTTGACCTAATTTTGCTTGAGATAACCCTGGAATGCAGTTTTTTTAATTTTTGGAATTTTCTAGTTTAGGTCGGGTAGAAACAGTCCAGATCGAGAATTTCTTTTTCTCTCATTCTTGGCCTGTCTTGACCCGTTTTGGGTTGAAATAATGCCAGAATGCACTTTTAATTTTCGGAATTTTTTTGCTGTTTTGTTTGAAATTTTCTATTTGGGGTCGGGTTGAAATGGTCGAGAATGAGAATTTCTTTTTCTCCGTTTCTCGACCTATCCAATCTGTTTTGGCATGAAATAATGCTGGAATGAGGTTTTTTAGTTTTCTTGTTTGGGTAGGGTAGAAATACTCCAACACGTGAATTTCTGTTTCTCTCTTTCTTTGCCTGCCCAAACCGTTTTGGCTCGAACTAGTGCCAGAATGTGGTTTTTTAATTTTTGAATTTTCTAGTTTGGGTCGGGTAGAAACGGTCTAGATCGAGAATTTTTTTTTCTCTCTATCTCGGCCTGTCCCCAACCCATTTTGGCTTGAAATAATGAGAGAATGAGGTTTGTTAGTTTTTTTGAATTTTTTTACTATTTTTTTTAGAATTTTCTTGTTTGGGTAGGGTAGAAATGCTCCAGATTGATAATTTTTTCTCTCTTTCTCGGCCTGTCCCAACGCATTTTGGCTCGAAATAGTGCCAAAATGCGTTTTTTTAGTTTTTGGAATTTTTTTCTAAATTTTCTAGTTTGGGCCAGGTAAAAACGGTCCTGATTGAGGATTTCTTTTTCACTCTTTCTCAGCCTGTCCTGGCCCGTTTTGGCTCGAAAATGTGCCAAAATGTGGTTATTTAATTTTTGGAGTTTTTTTACTATTTCTTTGAAATTTTACAGTCTGGGCCGGGTAGAAACGGTCCGAATCGAGAATTTCTTTTTCTCTCTTTCTCAGCCTGTCTGACACGTTTTTGCTTGAAATAATGCGTGAATGCAGTTTTTTAATTTTTGGAAGTTTTTTACTATTTTTTTGAAATTTTCTAGTTTGGGTCGGGTAGAAACAGTCCAGATCGAGAATTTATTTTTCTCTGTTTCTCAGCCTGTCTCAACATGTTCTGGCTTGAAATAGTGGCAGAATGCAGTATTTTAATTTTTGTAATTTTTTTGCTATTTTTTTCAAAATTTTCTAGTTTGAGTCGGGTTGAATCAGTCCAGGCCAAGAATTTCTTTTTCCCCCTTTCTCAGCTTGTCTTGTCTCCTTTTGGCGTGAAATAATGCCAGAATGCAGTTTTTGTAATTTTTTTGCTATTTTTTTCAAAATTTTCTAGCTTGGGCCGGGTTGAAACGGTCCAGATCGAGAATTTCTTTTTCTCTCTTTCTCGGCCAATCCCAACCTGTTTTGCTTCGAAATAGTGCCAGAATGCACTTCTTTAATCTTTGGAATTTTCTAGTTTGGGTCGGGTAGAAATGGTTCAGATCGGGAATTTCTTTTTTTCTCTTTCTCAGCCCATCCCGTCCCGTTATGGCTCAAAATTGTGCGAGAATGCAGTTTTTTAATTTACTGAATTTTTTTGCTTTTTTTTTTTTTGGAATTTTCTAGTTTGGGTCGGGTAAAAACAGTTCAGCTCGGGAATTTCTTTTTCTCTCTTTCTCTTCTTTTCCCAACCTGTTTTGCCTTGAAATAGTGCCAGAATGCGGTTTTTTAATTTTTGGAATTTTCTTGTTTGGGTCGGGTAGACACGGTCCAGATCGATAATTTCTTTTCCTCTCTTTCTCGGCCCGTCCCGTCCCATTATGACAAAAAATTGTGCGAGAATGCGGTTTTTTAATTTTTTGAATATTTTTGCTTTTTTTTTTTTTGGAATTTTCTAGTTTGAGTCAGGTAAACGGTCCAGATCGGGAATTTCTTTTGCTCCCTTTCTTGGTCTGCCTTAGGTTCATTTTGGCTTTAAAGAATGTTGGAGTGCGGTTTATTCTGGCACTATTTTTGAATTCTTTTGCACCAAATCAAGAATTTTTTTTTTTCCTCTTTCTCAGTCTTTCTCAACCCGTTTTGGCTAGAAATAGTGCAAGAATATTTTTGGAATTTTTTTCGGATTTTCATAGTTTGGGTTAGGCAGAAACGGCCTAGATCGAGAATTTCATTTTCTCTCTTTCTCGGCTTGTCCTGGCCCGGTTTGGCGGAACACTGTTTTTTAATTTTTGGGATTTTTTTGCTATTTTATTTCGAAATTTTCTGCTTTTGGTCGGGTAGAAACGGTCCAGATGTAGAATTTCATTTTCTCTCTTTCACTGCCCGTCCCGACCTGTTTTGTCTTGAAATATTGCCGGAATGATGTTTTTTAGTTTTTTTGAATTTTTTTTGCTATTTTTTTTTTGAATTTTCTTGTTTGGGTCGGGTAGAAACGATCCTGATTAAGAATTTCTTTTTCTCTCTTTCTCATCCTGTCTCGACCCATTTTGGCTTCAAATAATGCCTGAATGTAGTTTTTTAATTTTTGGAATTTTTTTATAATTTTTTTCGAAATTTTCTAGTGTGGGTCGGGTTGAAACGGTCCAGGTCGAAAATTTCTTTTTTTTTTGGAATTTTCTAGTTTGGATCGAGTAAACGGTCCAAATCGGGAATATCTTTTTCTCTCTTTCTTGGTCTGTCCCAACCCGTTTTGGCTAGAAATAGTGCCAGAAAGTGGTTTTTTAGTTTTTGAAATTTTTTTTTAGAATTTTCTTTTTCTCTCTTTCTCGGCCTGTCCTGGCCAGTTTTGGCTTGAAAAAGTGTCAGAATTACTATTTTTTCGGAATTATCTAGTCTGGGTCGGGTAGAAATGGTCCAAATCGACAATTACTTTTCCTCTCTTTCTCAGCCAGTCTTGACATGTTTTGGCTTGAAATAATGCCGGAAAACAGTTTTTTAATTTTTGAGATTTTTTTGCTGTTTTATTTCGAAATTTTCTACTTTGGATCGGGTAGAGTGGTCCAGATCGAGAATTTCATTTTCTCTTTTTCTCTGCCCGTCCCGACCAGTTTTGGGAATTCTCTAGCTCGGGTCGGGTTGGAACGAATTTTGTTTTTCACTTTTTTGGGCCCTCCTGACCCAGCTTAGGTAGAAGTGAAGCAAAAATAATGTTTTCTATGTTTTCGAATTTTTTTTTGGGAATTCTCTCGCTCGGGTCGGGTTGGAACAAAAACAGGAACGAAATTTTTTTTTCCCCTTTATCGGGTCCTCTGAACCCGGTTTAGCTTGAAATGAAATGAAAATGATTTTTTCTAATTTTTTGAATTTTTTTACTATTTTTTTGGGAATTCTCTAACTCGGGTCGAGTGGGAACTAAAATCGGAATGAAATTCTTTTACCTCTTTCTTGGGCCCTCCCGACCAGTGTTGGCCAGAAATGAAGCAAAATGAAGTTTTCTAATTTTTTGTATTTTTTTACTATTTTTTTGGGGAATTCTCTTCCCCGGGTTTAGTTGGGAAGAAAATCGGAACGAATTTTGTTTTCCACTTTTTTGGGCCCTTGAGATCCGGTTTAGCTTGAAATGGTGCCAAAATAATGTTTTCTATTTTTTTGAATTTTTTTACTATTTTTCTCGGAATTCTTTAGCTCGGGTCAGGTTGGAACGAAAATCGGAACGAAAATCGGAACGAAATTTTTATTTCCTCTTTTTCAAGCCCTCGTGACTCGGTTTCACTAGAAATGAAGCCTATATGATGTTTTCTAATTTTTTTGCGAATTCTCTAAGTCGGTTCGAGTTGGAACTAAAATCGGAATGAATTTTTTTTTCCTCTTTTTTGGGCCGTCTAGACCAGGGTTTGCCCGAACTGAAGCGAAAATGAATTTTTCTAATTTTTTTTTTATATATTTTTACTATTTTTTGGGAATTCTCTAGGTCGGGTAGGGTTGGAATGAAAATCGGAACGAAATTTTTTCTTCCTCTCTTCCGATCCCTCGTGACCCAGTTTCGCTAGAAATGAAAACAAAATGATGTTTTCTAATTTTTTGAATTTTTGTACGGTTTTTTTGGGGATTGTCCAGCTCGGTTAAGGTTGGAACGAAAATCGGAACGAAATTTGTTTTCCTCTTTTTCGGCCCCACCCTACCCGGTTGGCCAGAAAATAAGCCAAAATGATGTTTTCTAGTTGTTTTTAAACTTCTGCACAATTTTTTTGGGAATTGTCTAGCTCGGTTCGGGTAGGAACGACAATCAGAACGAAATTTTTTTAGTCTTTTTCGGGCCTTCCCAACCCGGGTTGGAACGAAAATCGGAACGATATATTTTTTTTCTCTTTTTTGGGCCCTGCCGACCCTGGTTGGCCTGAAATTAAGCCAAAATGATGTTTTCTAATTTCTTGAATTTTTTTACACTTTTTTTTTGGGAATTCTCTAACGAAGGTTGAGTTGGAACAAAAATCGGAATGAAATTTTTTTTTCCTCTTTTTTGGGCCCTCTCGACCATGGTTAGCCAGAAATAAAGCAAAATGAAGTTTTCTAATTTTTTGTTTTATTTTACTATTTTTTTGGGAATTCTCTAGCTTGGGTCGGGTTGTAATAAAAAATTTTTCCCACTTTTTCGAACCCCCAGTTTAGCTAGAAATGAAGCCAAAATAATGTTTTCTATTTTTTGAATTTTATCACAATTTTTTTGGGAATTGTCTAGCTTGGGTTGGGTTGGAACGAAAATCGGAACGGAATTTTTTTTCCCCTTTTTCGGCCCCTCCAGACCCTGTTTTGCTAGAAATAAAGCCAAAATGATATTTTCTAATTTTTTGAATTTTTTTACAATTTTTTTGGGAATTCTCTAGCTCGGGTCGGGTTGGAACGAAAATCGGAACGAATTTTTTTCCTCTTTTTCTGGCCCCCCTGACCCGGGTTAGCTAGAAATGAAGCCAAAGTGATATTTTCAAACTTTTTGAATTATTTTACAATTGCTGACCAGAAATGATGCCAAAATGATATTTAGGTATTTTTCGAATTTTTTTACTACTTTTTTGGGAATTCTTTAGCTTGGGTCGAGCTTGAATGAAAATCGGAACGAATTTTTTTTCCTCTTTTTGGCCATTTCTAGTTTGGGCCGGGTTGAAACGGTCCAGATCGAGAATTTCTTTTTCTCTCTTTCTCGGCCAATCCCAACCCGTTTTGCCTCGAAATAGTGCCAGAATCCACTTTTTTAATTCTCAAAATTTTTTAGTTTGAGTCGGGTTGAATTGGTCCAGGTCAAGAATTTCTTTTTCTCCCTTTCTCGGCTTGTCTCGTCTCCTTTTGGCCGGGTCGAAACGGTCCAGATCGAGAATTTCTTTTTCTTGCCTCAAAATAGTGCCAGAATGCCCTTTTTTAATTTTTGGAATATTCTAGTTTGGGTCGGGTAGAAATGGTCCAGATCGAGAATTACTTTTTCTCTCTTTCTCAGCCGTCCCGTCCTGTTATGGCTCAAAATTGTACGAGAATGCAGTTTTTTAATTTATTGAATTTTTTTGTTTTTTTTTTTTTTTTGGAATTTTCTAGTTTGGGTTTTTTTTTTTTCCTCTTTTTTGGCCCCTCCCGACCCGGGTTGGCAAGAAATGAAGCCAAAAATGATGTTTTCTAATTGTTCGAACTTTTTTACTATTTTTTTGGGAATTCTCTAGCTTGGCTCGTGCTAGAGAGAAAATCAGAACGCAATTTTTTGTTTTCCAGTTTTTCGGGCCTTCCAAACCCGGTTTGGCTAGAAATGAAGCCAAAATGACGCTTTCTAATTTTTGGAATTTTTTTTCTATTTTTTTGGGAATTCTGTAGCTCGTGTCAGGTTGGAACGAAAATCGGAACAAATTTTTTTTCCCCTTTTTCGGGGTCTCCCAACCCGGTTTTGCAAGAAATGAAGCCAAAATGATGTTTTCTATTTTTTGAAATTTTTTACAATTTTTTTTTGGGAATTCTCTAGCTCAGGTCGGGTTGGAACGAAAATCTGAAGGAAATTTTTTTTCCTTTTCTTTGGGCCCTCCTGACCCGGTTTGGTTAGAAATGAAGCCGAAATAATGTTTTCTAATTTTTTGAATTTTTTTTTGAGAATTGTCTAGCTCGGGTCGGGTCGGAACGAAATCAGAACGAAATTTTTTTTCCTCTTTTTCAGGCCCTCCGAGCCTGGATTGGCTAGAAATGAAGCCAAAATAATGTTTTCTAGTTTTTTGAATTATTTTCTATTTTTTTGTGAATTGTCTAGCTCGGGTCGGGTTGGAACAAAAATCAGAACAAAATTTCTTTTACCTCTTTTTCGGGCCTTCCCAACCCGGTTTGGCTAGAAATGAAGCCGAAATGATGATTTCTAATTTTTTTGAATTTTTTTTTAGGAATTCTCTACCTCCAGTCGTGTTGGAACGAAAATCGGAACCAATTTTTTTTTCTTCTTTTTTAGGCCCTCCCAACCCACTTTGGCTAGAAATGAAGCAAAAATCATGTTTTCTAATTTTTTGAATTTTTTTTTTGGGAATTCTCTAACTCGGATTGGGTTGGAACGAAAATCGGAACGAAAATTTTTTTTCCTCTTTCTAGAGCCCTCCCCGAGCCGGTTTTGCTTGAAATGAAGTCAAAATGATGTTTTCTAATTTTTTGAATTTTTTTGCAAATTCTCTATCTCAGGTCGCGTTGGAACAAAAGTGAAAACGAAGAAAAAAAAAAAAAAAAACTCTCTTTTTCGGTCTCTCCCCAGGCTGGCCTGGCTAGAATTGAAGCCGAAATGATGTTTTCTAATTTTTTAAATTTTTTTTCCATTTTTTTGGGTATTGTCTAGTTCGGGTCGGGTAGGAACGAAAATCGGAACGAAAATTATTTTCTCTTTTTGGGGCACTCCTGACCTGGTTTTGCTAGAAATGAAGCCAAAATGATGTTTTCTAATTTTTTGAATTTTATTTTTATTTTTTTGAGAATTCTCTAGCTCGGATCGGGTTGGAAGGAAAATCAGAACGAGATTTTTTTTTCCCCCTTTTTTGGGCCCTCCCGACTCGGTTTGGCTAGAAACGATGCCAAAATGATGTTTTCTAATTTTTTGAATTTTTTTTTTTCTATTTTTTTGGGAATTCTCTAGCTCAGGTAGGGTTGGATCGAAAATCGGCACGAAATTTTTTTTTCCTCTTTTTCGAGCCCACCCGACCTAGTTTGGCTAGAAATGAAGCCAAAAAATGATGTTTTCTAATTTTTTGAATGTTTTACTCTTTTTTTTGGGATTCTCTAACTCGGGTTGTGTCTGAACGAAAATTGGAACGAATTATTTTTTCCTCTTTTTCGACCCCCCCCCCCTCGACCCGGTTTGGCTAGAAATGAAGCTAAAATGATGTTTTCTAATTTTTTGAATTTTTTTACAATTTTTTTGCGAATTCTCTAGTTCGTGTCGCGTTGGAACGAAAATCAAAACGAAATTTTTTTCTCTTTTTCGGGCCCTCCCAAGCTGACCTGGCTAGAAATCAGGCCAAAATGATATTTCTAATTTTTTGAATTTTTTTTCTATTTCTTTGGGAATTCTCTAGGTCGGGTTAGGTCAAAACAAAAATCGGAACGAAATTTTTTTTGTTTTCCACTTTTTCGGGCCCTCCCGGATTGGCTAGAAATGTAGCCCAAATGATGTTTTTGAATTTTTTGACTTTTTTTTGGAATTCTCTACCTCCGGTCGAGTTGGAACCAAAATTGGAACGAAATTTTTTTCCCTCTTTTTCAGGCCCTCCCAACCCAGTTTGGCTAGAAATGAAGCCAAAATATTTATAACTTTTTGAAAATTTTTCTTTTTATTTTTGGGAATTGCCTAGCTTGGTTTGAATTGGAACGAAAATCGGAAAGAAATTTTTTTTTCCTCTTTTTCGAGCCCCCCAACTTGATTTACCCAAAAATGTAGCCAAAATAATGTTTTCTAATTTTTTGAATTATTTCTGTTTTTTTTGGAATTGTCTAGCTTGGGTCGTGTTGGAACGAAAATAAGAACAAAATTTTTTTTTCCTCTTTTTCGAGCCTTCCCAACCCGGTTTGGTTAGAAATGAAGCCAAAATGATGTTTTCTAATTTTTTGAATTTTTTTTTTGAAATTCCCTAGCTTGTGTCGGGTTAGAACGAAAATCGGAACAAATTTTTTTTTTCCACTTTTTCGACCCCTCGCAACCCTGTTTTGCTAGAAATGAAGCCAAAATGATGTTTTATAATTTTTTTTTTTGTGAATTCTCCAGGTCAGGTTGGGCTAGAATGAAAATCGAAACAAAATTATTTTTTTTCCACTTTTTTAGTCCCTCCCAACCTGGTCTAGCTAGAAACGAAGCCAAATTGATGTTTTCTAATTTTTTGAAAATTTTTTACTTTTTTTTTTTGAATTCTCTACCTCCGGTCGAGTTGGAACGAAAATCGGAACGAAATTTTTTTTCCTCTTTTTCGGCCCCTCCTGACCCGAATTGGCTAGAAATAAAGCCAAAAATGATGTTTTCTAATTGTTCAAACTTTTTTACTATTTTTTTGGGAATTCTCTAGCTTGGCTCATGCTGGAGCGAAAATCAGAACACAATTTTTTGTTTTCCACTTTTTCGGGCCTTCCGAACCCGATTTGGCTAGAAATGAAGCCAAAATGACACTATCTAAATTTTAGATTTTTTTTTTTTTGAATTCTCTAGCTCATGTCGGGTTGGAACGAAAATCGGAACAAATTTTTTTAATAAAGAACTGAGCAAATCTAAACAACAACAAAAAGAAATTCTAGGGTTACATGTCTGAGAGCAGTTATGAGAATAACAGGAAGCGGGAAAATGAAGAACAAAATCTGCCCATCCAAGCCTCTTCAAAACCATTAGTATTAACATCAAAATAATAGTTTGTGTGCTCTGAAGATGTAAAAGCATTTGTATTACCCCCATGATAGGCATTGAGAAGATAAAATGCATAGAAAATTGGAACCACATCAGTTAGCATTCTTAGATTGAGTATTAATTATGGTAGGAATATCCTCCAAAATAATTAAAACAGAGAAAGGCATAAGGTCTTTAGATCATATATCTCCTCCATTAAATTGTATCCAATAAACCAAGGAAAAGAGAAAAAACTAAAAGAAATTTGCAATGGACAAGGATATGAAAATATATGCATGCCAGATATGGAAATCATTCACACAAGTCAAAATATCAAGGTTTGGAGCTCAAGAGTGGCACCAAGAGGCTATGTACAATCAACCAAAGGGCTGACATGTAGAATGCATGAACATAAGGGCAAGTGAGAACATATGATATACGAATGCAAGGGCATTTGAGGTACATGAACATGTGAGCATAGAATATAATCTATCCTAAGTGATGACAAATGAATGCATAGATATGCGAGCATGTGACCGCATAAAGTCTGCCCTATAAGATGACATGTGAAATGCATAGGCATGTGAGCAATTTTTGTTAGAAAATAACATTAAAGAGTACAACTAAGCATGTGATTGCATCGCAATGGCTAGGAATGTAAATTGCATTCTTGATTTAAATACAACTAACCTCATTCCAAAGCATAGAATAACAAGTTCGATTAGCATTTTTCTTTTCTACGCATTTTTGTCATACAAAAAGACGCAAAGAGACAACAATGGGGCACGAAGGTTATATGCTTACAAATGGATAACTTATGAATTTGACATTTGACAAATTTTAGAAACATGTGAACATGTACAATCAATCTAAAGGATGACAAGTAGAATGCATAAACATATGGGCAAGTGAGAACATCTTATATATACCCTATACCCTAAAGCCATAAATAGGGGTGGCTAAATCTAACACAGACCGCAAACTCGACACAACTAACCCATTTGTAAACAGATCATGGATTGAGACTAAACGAGTTTAGATCATATTCAGATCAACACGGCTAATCCATTTAATGCATGGATCGTGTTCATGTTCAACATGTCATGGGCTGAGGCTAAGTAAGGATGTATGATATATGAATGCATGGGCATGTGAGGTGCATGAACATGTGAGCATAGAGTATAATATTTCCTAACTGATGGCATATGAATGCATGGATATGTGAGCACATATAGTCTACCCTATGAGATGACATGCATAATGCAAGGGCATTTGAGCGATTTATCCTAGAAAGTAACATTAAAGAGTACAGTTATATGATATATGAATGAATGGGCATGTGATATGCACGAACATGTGAGTATAGAATATAATCTATCCTATGTGATGACAAATGAAGGCATGGATATGTGAGCATGTGACCACATATAATCTACCCTATGAGATGACATGTGAAATGCATTGGTATGTGACCAATTTGTGCTAGAAAATAACATTAAGGAGTATAGCTAAGCATGTGATTGCATGGAAATGGCTAGGAAAGTAAAATGCATTCTTGATCAATTACAACTAATCTCATTCTAATGTAACAAGTTTGATTAGCAATTTTTCCATTTTACGCTTTTTTCTCATACAAAAAGACAGAGACAACAATGGGATATAATGGTTGTATGCTTACAAAGTGATAACTTAAGAATTTGACATTTGACAATCTTTTTTTTTCACAAGTAATCATTTGACAAATTTTAGAAGCGTGTGAACATGTACAATCAACCTAAAGGATGACAAGTAGAATACATAAACATATAGGTAAGTGAGAACATATGATACATGAATGCATGTTCATGTGAACATAAAATACAATCTATCCAAAGTGATGACAAATGAATGCATTGGTGTATGGATCTAAAACCCTGAATACTAAACCCTAAACCCTAAACCCTAACTGACTAAACTAACTTCCAGCTGGCTACACAGATCTAATGGTCTAACAAACTGTTAAGCACATGGCTTCTAACTAATCAACAATTAAGCAAATGACACAATCAATTAATTAGCACGTGATTCTAACCTTCAATTACAAAGATGATACAAAACTTTACTAATAAACTGCCTCTTATAATAAGCTGCTGGTGTCTAGTACCAAGTGTTGATGCTGCACTGTTGCTGTTACTGGTGCTTACTCATACAAAACTTTACTTACTCATGCTTACTGGTGCTGCATACATGATGCACTAACTGGATCATATGCATTAAGTTTAGCTACTTCCCATAGTTTCCTAACAGGGAGAACAGTCAATACCTAGGCTTGCTTGGATAGTACCCTGCGAGGAAAAAAACCACTAGGAGTCAAAACTTAGGGTTGACTGGAGTCAGCACCAAACCATGGACTCAATTTCAAAAGAAACTTTATTCATCAAAATAATCTCCCTTTCTTGGGGTACATACTTGGCTTACATAGACTATTATATTCTAATTCATCATAAAGTGACACAATACATGGAACTCATTACATAACAAATAACAATAAAATTAAAAATAGGCATCATTCATATAGAGATATTACCAATGGCACCATTAAGTATCCATATTAAAGAAAGTAACATTAAGTCTAGAAATGTAATCCATACCATACTTAGACGCCATCGGCCACCAGTTGCCAACCATCTTTTGCCACCAACCACTGGCCACCAACTGTCACAAGGTCCACCTAATTCGTAGCAGGCCATCATCACCTGCTTGATGCCAACCATCATACCACCCAACAGTTGGCCTGCCTGTTGTCATTAATCGTTGACCATGAAGAGTACAAGTGACCTAATTGGTTTCCCAGACACCTAATACTCATCTCTTTATTTCAATACAATTCTAGAAATGATACCAAACAAAATCGAATTATGATTGTAACACATTTGATATCACATTAAAGATATTTTGATTACCCAGACTGAGCGAACTCCTGCATAACAACTGCAGTTTCCCTTACAAGTTGCATAACAGGAATTCGTTCCTACAAGCTTGACATTTGCACACAAGTTATAATCTTCACAGAATAGAAAAGAATTGTAAGCGATGTAGAATACACAGTAAGGAATTCAATCCTTCCACTCCAATATGTTGCATTGATTTAGCAAAGTATATATAGAGGCAAGGAAAAAAACACAACCAAATGCTATAATTGAAACCAAAACCATGGTAACTATGTCCAAGAATAATTGGAAAGAAGTGTGAGGTCACATGATTCAAGAACCGTCGAGTGCATGTATAACTATTTACCAAACCAAAAAACAACAAAACTGGTTTCATGTGTTTTTGGCATAAACTAATATTGTGTTTTCAGGTATTTGGCATGTCAAAAAATTTTAGTCAACTGAAAATTACAGTAACATTTACACTTTTTTTTTAATAAATCAAAATCATTTACACCTTTAAAAAACATAAATGGTTTTCTGAAAAAAAGACTTGCGTTTACCCCTACCATCCTTATCCCTTCTCACTCCACATATTTCCAAACTTAAAAGGCAAAGAAGTGTTCTATGTAGCCAAAAATTCACCATATATTTCCAAACATAATGTATTCAGGGCAGTTGAAATTAGTAAAGCTTTTATGACTATCAATTGTATCCAGATTGTGCACCTTCATTCATGCTAGGTTAGTTGATTTTTTCTTTTTAGTTGACATCGTAAATACCAATTAGTCCACAGAAAAATGATGCCTAAGATCAAATAAAACTGAATAAAAATGTCAAAAAAGCAATGAATAAGTTTATCCAAAAAAGAAAACACTACGCATAAGACTTTCACCTACACATAAATCAACCATAATAACTTCGAATTTCAATACCTAGCAGGAATCAGTCAAACTCATTAGGCCAAGTGTTGGAACACGTGCAACATTACCTCAAGAAGTCACAACATAGGATTGTCATCAAGGTTAAAAGGACTGGATATTGCTTTTTACTTTTCCAAGACACCAAGCAGTCAACTGGAATAGGATCATACCTTGTAAGGCATGGCAGGAAAAAAAAAGAAAAAAGAAAACCAAATCAAGCAAATAGAACGTAAAGAAACCTGATAATGTCATCCAACCTCCTTTGTCTAGGAAGAATGGGGAAAAGTTTAAGAATCATAAGCTGAACTTGGCAATTCCAGCTTTTCTCATCATCAACACCAAAAAATTGGAAGGTTGGCAATTGATGAACATGATTAAGATCAGCATTTAATATTTTTTTAAGATGGAGCACAACTGATAAATCCTTCAAGAAATATACTCACTATTAGATATATAATAAATTTTTCTAGTAGTCTTTTCTTAAACCTATTAAAAAGTTACATGTAACAGAATGAGTATGCTTATGTAACTTATCAAAACCAAAAAAAAAAGAGTATGCTCATGTATTATCCCTAAAATTATTTGTTTCATTTAACTATATTGCTAAGTAATTGGTTTCATTTCTTTATGTATTAGCCTAGAATTACAAGTCCCATGCAAGTGAACTGTTAGACTATTTCACCTGGGTTACAAACTGTGATCTGATCACAGGTACATTTTTCCGTCACAATTCTTCAAGACCTGGCACACGGAAAAGATAAATGCCATCTCATGAACATGCATAGACCAGCGCTACCCACACACCGGCACTGAACTTTCAGCTTCAGGGAATAAACTTCAAAACAAAGGAACTGTGAGTAGCATGCCATATGGAGAATGGTGATGTAGACACGTTCTCCCAAAAATCTTTAAGCGTGCAATCACATGACCAGTTTATATCCACTTGAAAAACAGTTTATAAATGTGACATTTATGCAAGGTATTTGGAATATCAACCCAAAACCAAGACCACTTCACATCAAGTGTAAGACCATCC
Organism: Quercus suber; assembly: GCF_002906115.3. NCBI lineage: Eukaryota > Viridiplantae > Streptophyta > Magnoliopsida > Fagales > Fagaceae > Quercus > Quercus suber. Next base: position 853,272 of record NW_027069513.1, on the reverse strand, counting down.
ACATGCTTAGTGAGCAAGGAAAACAAAGCTTACCTGAATTTCTTGTCAGTGCCAATTATTCCAATCCCAATGTTGATGCTCGAAATTTGTCCTTCAAATCTGATAAAAATAAATCCAACTAATTAGAAAAATCAAAACACATCACCTTAAAGTCTACAGGAGATTGGGACCGAACATAATATCTTAATAATTAGCAAAGTCCTGCAGTGTTTTTGACTGTTAGGTTGGTATGCTACTCCCTCAAGCGTTAAAATATTTTCTACGTTTCTGTAATTATCAGCAAAGCAACCATATACATGACCTTCTTAACTAATTTTTAGGTACGAAAATATAAATTGTTAATAGTAGAAAATCTAAGTTACATTATCCTTTCCTTCTCCATATATGTGAAGAAATCATACACTCATCTAAACTCCTTTGGAAATACAGTAAGAAAACAGAAAATAAAGAGAATTCCTAAATGAAAGACAGATTATATAAAACAGTTTATAAATGTGACATTTATGCAAGGTACTAGGAATATCAACCCAAACCAAGACCAATTCACGTCAAATGTAAGACCATCCACATGCTTAGTGATGAAGTAAAACAAAGCTTACCTGAATTTCTTGTCAGCGCTAGTTATGCCAAAGTAATAGAAGAAACGATGTAATTTTACTTTCATCTCCGAATAATAAACAGAGGATATACAGTAATAGGCCCACAATAAACCACTCCATAGACAAAGGATATATAGTAATAGACTCACCAGTTTGCTGCTCCAGTTCAGACAGGTTAAAAATTTAATCCTATCAATTAATCTACATTAAATTGATCACCCACTACAATGTGAAGGAATGCAACATATATTTGATTAATAATATCTCTTCAAAGACATGGCAGGCAAGAAGAGAAAGCAGCACGCTAATCTACTTGAGCTAAATATCATCAATTTCAGCTGGGGTTAGTTCTCTACAAAAAGCAAGTACAACAAAACTAATATGAATAAAAAGCTACAAAAGAAACTTCAAAATAAGAGAATCATAAAAGTCTAGGAATGATAAGAAAATCAGAGTTTAACGAGGACAGTATCAATAATAAGTAGAGGAAACATAAATGATAAATTTTTATGGGAAGGAGACTAATTCAAGACGATATCAAGGAAAAGGAGTTTTATGTTGCCATTCTGAAATTAGTAATGACAAAGTAGAAGCATTTCATCATCATTCTAAATTAGTTTTTTTATTGGAAAGCCAAACCATGTGAATTTTAAAACCACAATCTCTGTCCCACTATTGAGGGAGATGTGCTAATTGAGCTAGAGCCCATTGGTGAAATTAGGTGGTATGCTTACCAAAAATTAACTAATGATATGAATATTTCTAGTCATGTCCATAGATTATATATGCTTTTTTAAGGTATGCCAAGATTATATACCAACATGTGCATACTGTTACAAAAAATCATGAATGGTCCAGAGCTTCAGAAAAATTTGTGATGTTCTATCAGCAAGCTGTAGACATGTATTAGCCTAGCATTACAAGTCCCATGCAAGTGAACTGTTAGACTATTTTACCGGGAGATTTAATTACAAATGTTTCATCAGAACTCATGAAACAAAAGAGAAGCTGCGCTGCATAATTACTTGGAGACTGAGAAAGTTGTCGCCATTGCAATATGACAACAGACATGACCAAAGGCTTATGAAAAAAAAAAAAAGATTGATGAGCATAACATTTGTATAAAGGAGCATACGAGTAACAAAATATGAATACTGATACCCAAAAAAAGCATGATATTATAGACAAGCCCTAGTTAAGAGGATCTCTATTCTTTTCTGTTGTGAAAAAAAATTCTTCAACAATTAACCTTGCACATGGCTTCTAATTAATCAACAATTAAGCACATGACACAATCAATTAATAAGCACGTAATTCTAACCTTCAATTACAAAGATGATACAAAACTTTACTAATAAACTACCTCTTATAATAAGCTGCTGGTGTCTAGTACCAAGTGTTAATGCTGCACTGTTGTTGTTACTGGTGCTTACTGATGCAAAACTATACTTACTCATGCTTACTGGTGCTGCATACAAGATGACGCACTAGCTGGATCATATGCATTAAGTCAAGCTACTTCTCATAGGTTCCTAACATGGAGAACAGTCAATACCTAGGCTTGCTTGGATGGCACCAAGCAAGGAAAATAACCACTAGGAGTCAACACTTAGGGCTGGCTGGAGTCGGCACCAAACCATGGACTCAATTTCAAAAGAAACTTTATTCATCAAAATAATCTCCCTTGCTTGGGGTACATACTTGGCTTATATAGATAATATTCTAATTCATCATAAAGTGACACAATACATGGAACTCATTACATAACAAATAACAATAAAATTAAAAATAGGTATCATTCATATAGAGATATTAACAATGGCACCATTAAGCATTCATATTAAAGAAAGTCACATTAAGTCCACAAATGTACTCCATACCATACTTAGGCGCCCATTGGCCACCAGTTGCCAACCATTAGTGCCACCAACCACTGACCACCAACTGTCACATGGTCCACCTGATTCCAAGCAGGCCATCATTACATACTGGTTGCCAACCATTGGCTACCAGCCAACACTTGGCCTGCCTGTTGCCATCAATCATTGACCACAAAGAGTCCAGGTGACTTAATGAGGTCAAATAATTTTTCCAGACACCTAATACTCATCTCTCCATTTCAATACAATTCTAGAAATGATACCAACCAAAATCAAATTATGATTGTAACTCGTTTGATATCATATTAAAGATATTTTGATTACCCAGACTGAGTGAACCCCTAGATAACAACTGCAGTTTCCCATACAAGTTGCGTAACAGGAATTGGTACCTACAAGCATGACATTTGCACACAAGTTATAATCTTCACAGTATAGAAAAGAATTGTAAGTGATATAGAATACACAGTAAGGAATTAAATCCTTCCACTCCAATATGTTGCATTGACTTAGCAAAGTATATAGAGGCAAGGAAAGAAACACAACCAAATGCTATAATTGAAACCAAAACCATGGTAACTATGTCCAAGAAACCTCATAATGACAAATCATCATGACCCAAATAAGATATAATCTATAATGTATATAAAAGCATAGTCTTTGACTTTTGTTAATTTCTTTAGATGACACAAATTTTGAAAGCCCAAATTTTTCTCTGTAATTTATGTTTTTCAAATCAGTTTAAATTCAATAAAGATTCCATATAAACCTAATATATTTACACCCTATATTTGAATATTGCCACATTATAGTTTCTATAAATAATAGAATAAATATTTCTATATGCAAACACAATCACATTAACAGTCATAATTACAAGATTCTATATTTATAAATAAATAAATATATCATATTTGTTGAATTTTCTCGTGCATTGCATAGGTTACCCACTAGTTGTGTATGTTCACGAGTGGCATAAGAGGTTTAATACTTCAAAACCAAAATACTAGTCAGCTGTATGCCTAAGGCAGTAGATTAACAGGGAACAGACTAATGATAAAGTAGTTTATAAGAGCTTGCATCAAGATGATAAACATATGTCATACCACAACTTAGCAAAATATTGGAAAGGAGACTGCATAACTTTACACGATCTATAATATTATTCTGCCTGCTTCCTACTTTTTCGAACCAAAACTTGAAAATCTGGACCCATACCACTGCAGAAAGACTTTGCATAGACTTTAAAATTAGGCAACAGAAACTGAATAATAAACAGAGGATAGTAATAGGCCCAAAACAAACCACTCCATAGACTGAGGTAGAAGTAGTAATAATGTCTATATGCTTGTTTAGGAGCTATACTTTTCTTTCTTTCTTTCTTTTTTTAATAAGTAAAACTTTATTAAAAATATGCACACAAGAAGTACACGCAAGTGAAATCAGGGAAATTACAATCATCAAGAAACTTGAACAAATTAGAGCTTGAATGATATGATAAAGCAGTCATCCATTCACATAAGGAATACAATAGAAGCAGCTTAAAACCTGTCGTGGGCCATTCTAACCATTCAAATGCTCTATTGTTCCGCTCTCTCCGTATAGCCCACATTAAACCAAATGGTACAGCTCTGCTAATTAACTAAACTAGTTCTGTCATCTGGCCTCCCCAGGGATGGCACAGAATTTTCACGCAACTCCCGACGCAAAATTCAACCAAGAGATAAGTGTTTGAGAAAAGAACAAAAGGCTACAACTGACAAAATATGTCACAATGTTAACAAAGGTCCAATACAATAATTCTAGAATCCAACCACCAAAACTAAAAGGTTGATTAGTTAACTGTTGATATGGCAGTACCATTGCATTAGCTGTAAATGCATCCTGGGTGGAAATTCCAACCCTTCACGTTTAAAATGAGCACATCATGCTAACAAATTCTATCTTGCACAAGAATAAAACATACTATGGTGGCTGCCATTTAAAGGAAAATCAACAACTTACTAGTGCTTATATGCACATTTGTACCTAACAAAAAAGTGTTTACCGCACATATCATGTAAATTAAATAGTCAACTAAAATTGACAAAACATACAAACGTCCTGAGTAACACAAATGTCTTCTCCTTAGTTCCTCTATTTAAAATATGCCATAAAGAAGCAAGCATGGAGAAACAAAAGGAATTTTTTTCCACTGACATGTAATCAAAGTAAAATGCACTTACACTGATGGCCTTCTTTTAAATAACCTAAGATCCCACACATCTTGAGGTATGAAACATGTGTTTATTAAATCCTGGAAGAAGAATAGGTGACATAAAAACACTTTCAGAATAAAAGCATGTACATTTTTGTAAGTCGACTCTATTATAGAAGGCAATGCCTAAATGCTTAGAAAAAAGGATAATGAAAAATGAAGTGTGAGAACACAGTCTAAGAGGATACAAGTTCTGGCACTCACATATGAAATTATGTTTTCAAGGTGCACCAAAGCAGCATCTACCTGCATGGAAATTAAAATGAATATTAAAGTGGCAGCTCAAACAAACAATTAGAAAAAGCTTGCAGGCAACGTTAGTAAATTTCCCAACATATATGATCATTAATAGGATTTATAATTTTGTGATACATAAAAAGTTTTCTTGCAAAAAAAGAGGAACTCAACCACACGAATCTGAAAGATTATTACATGATTAGGGAGAAGGCTTAACTTATAGAAAAATGCTCACACTTTCCAGCATCACTCTTATCCTTAGCACTGACAAGATCTATAGATATCGAGTCAATCTGAATAAACGACCCATCTGAAATAGGTTAGGGTTTAGCATATCCACAAAGAGCGAAGTCCCAAAGAAACATGTTAGGGTTTAGCACACCCACAAAGAGATCAAAAGTGAAGGTAAAAAAAACTCTATATGCAGTCATTTCACACATTAACCCTCTAGCAATATACAGTTACATAAAGTAATTGGGTAATAAATTTAAAACCCTAGTTTTCCATAAAATAACAAACATGTAGACGTTTTCAGTCTCTAATTCCATTCTCAAACAATCCAACCAATCCACAAAAGGTTCAAAGTAAACCATAAATTAAAACCCATATAAATAACAAAGCACACATTAGGGTTTTGTCCGTATAAAAGTTAGATATATCCCCCACACATTGAAAGAATCAACTTGTTATACCCAAAAAAAAAAAAAATCAAAATAACACATGAAAATAGTACAAAAGTGTTCAAATTCATCCCCAAAACAAAACCCAGATAGGAAAACCCAAATCAACTGAGAGAGAGTGAGAGAGAGAGAGAGAGAGAGAAATAGATCTTACAAAACCACACATTGAGAAAAGTTTAGTCAAATACCACAAACCCAGAAAAGTTTAGTTTCTCAAATCAAATAACAAAAGCGAGAAATTGCTGGTGTGTGGATCAGACCGAAGAGAAGGGAGAGCGGAGAGAATGTTGAGATAGATCGAGGCCGTTGGATGAAGAGACAGAGACACGAAGAGAATGATCAGACGGCCGAGAAGAAGAGGTGGAGATTGGGAGAGTTTAGGGTTTCGGAGAGAAGGGAGAGCGAAGAGAACGTTGAGAGAGAGAGAGAGAGAGAGAGAGAGAGAGAGAGAGAGAGAGAGAGAGACCTCTGCTCTGGGATTTGTGAGGAGAGAGAGAGAATGAGAGACAGCTGTTGGGGTTTTTACTTTTTACAAATCTGATACGTGGAGAGATAGGGTGAGAGAGCCGTTGGGATGTGTGCATTTAAATTCATTAATTTCGGCTTTTTTACAAAAACTGCCACTGTATTTGCTTGTTTTCTTTTTCTTTGTATTCCACATCCTAGTTTTACAAAATTCTTCCCTTTTTTTATACAAAATTCTTCATTCTTTTTTTTTTTTTTTCCAAAAAGGTAATAATTTATATTTATCATAATTCAGAATTGCTGCATTTCCAATTATAAAATTACCTAAGGGGCATGATGAGATTACATATAAAATTATTTCACCAAAAAAATGTCAAATTATAAATAATGAAAATTATTACCTTCTAGGGAAAAAAAATAGAGGGAAATTAGACTTAACTCACTTGTGGTTAGGCCGGTTTTGTTACTTAACTCACATATAGAGCCTTCTATTATGCAACCTTAATCCACCTTACGCCATTCCATTTGTAAACCTCTTTCTTTTTTTTTCTTTTTTTAAGGAAACTAATAACTTTACATTAGATGGTTGATAAACAGAATAGCCAAAAATTATACAAAGACAACACAAAAGCATAAGAATTGCAAAAGAAACTACAAAGTATCAGAAAGAACTAAAGCAACAAAAAAATATATATCTTCTAAAAATTCTGATGATTCTAGGAGAGAAAAACAAACATGGTGAAACCCTAAATTTAAAACATTAATCAGAAACAGGCAGAGAAATCAGTAACGAATTGAAAAAAGAAACCCTATATTATGAGATTCCAATTTACAAGCACCTACTTTGGCAGCAAATCCTAATTCCAAAAAGACTGGCTCTGCAGAGTACAAGGAATAGAAAAAGTGTTTTAGCACTTTTCAGCAATCTCTTATGGCACTTTTTAAATGATATAAAAAAACTACAGGGCCTATTATACTTTTACCACTTCAAGAGATAGTGACTGACGCTCTATCTCAAATGGCATCACCTCACCTCAAGTATGGTTATGGATTCAAAACCTACTATGCGCTTTTGTTGAGGGGACGAGGGGCTACAGAAACTAATGCTTGTGTTGTGATGACATATCAAAAAATATTTAAAAGACTAGTAGTCCTCTTTGATATACAAAAATAATTTTCAATGACACGTTATTAGTACATCTTCGCTAATACCTAATATGACAGGACACTACATAAAACATAATCCAAGCACTAATTAAATTAAACTTGACTTCACAGTTGATAGCTTGAAAAAAGCTAAATTGCAGTTAAACTACCCAAACCCAAGCATGGCTTTTAAGTATTGTCCAATATGTAGATGTTAGCCTGCAATAGAGTCTATCATTACATGGAGTCATTCAGACCTAAAAACATAAATGAAAACACTGACTCATTCTTGCCTAAAGGATAAGCATGAAAGAGTTTTCTTTGATTTATATGTAATGGTTGCTATACTTTCGCAATATCAAATTATATTGGCCCATACCATATTGTCATATCTACCATGGACACCTACCAATACAGTCAAAAAACCTGATTGTTGGAACTCAACTCAAGATAAATCCCTTCAATTTTTAAATGCTAGATTGATGAAAATGAGATGTTCTTACAAAAATTTGAAATGCAAACCAATTTTGTTTGCAAGTCTATGCAATAATCATGTCTTTCCATAGACCATTTTTTTTTTTCAATTTGATATTGAGAGCTACCCACCCTTGGTGGATGGGGGCATAGACCATATTTTCTTTTAAGCATACCTATTGGGATCAAAGTTAACTAACAGAATTAACCTCCAAATCAACCCTACTAGAAGCTAGGGGGGAAAAAGAAAGGGAAGTTCCAGCGCAACGAAGGCCCTTTTTGGTTCTAGGTGTAAAGAGACAACTTAAACGAAAGGGAAAGAACAAAGATAACTAGGAAACAGCAAGAAATACAAATGCAGGTTTTAAATTATGAACAAGAGCTGGAAATATGAGTGATGTACAAAACATGCTTCACCAACCCAAAATAAAGAACAAAAAACCCAAAAGGAAAAACCATTAATCAAAATACTAGAGATCAAATGTCAATATGTTACTTCTCAGGAAAGGGTGGGGGCAGTTATGCAACAGGTAAAATACAAGTGAGATCACCCCAAAAATGGAAAAATAGAGAGAGTACATCGAACAAAATTGGAAACATCTAAAAAGTCTGAGAAACATATCAAAGAATCAAAATCAAAACCTATCTGAACGAAACATCAAGAAAATTCAACTTTATTTCTTTTGTTCTATGGACTACTCTAAACCTTTAAAAGCCCCCTGTTTCTCTCCAACCAGAATCAAAACCCATCTGAACGAAACATCAAGAAAATTCAACTTGATTTATTTTGTTCTATGGACTTCTCTAAACCTTTAGAAGCCCCCTTGTTTCTCTCCAACCAAATGCACAACATGAGACGTTAAGAGGAGGCTCTCCATGCCAGCCCATCACCAAATGCATAGTGCTGCTTGCATGTAAACCATCTTGTTCCAAAATTATGATAAGGGTATTACTTTATCCTCTCCTTGAAGCATGGTATGTATCACAGAAAATATCAGAATATATCACAGAAAAACTAGTAAAATATTGAAGCTGAAAATCATGTTTATGTTGTCAAAAATGGTAAGACTCTAAAACCCCACAATGAAGAAATATGCCTAATATCAAGATGGAAACACAAAGACAAAGCCCCAAAAGCCACTCCCCATGTAAACACCAACAAAACCCAAGAGCCATATATCAAATCCACAAAGCTGTATGTATAGAGTACTAGTAACCAATTACATGCAATAATGCCTAACTAGGCTTAACTCATGCCAAGTTTGAGTCTTTTCCTTTTTTTTTCTTTTTCTTTTTCTTATTTTGTTTCTTTTTTTTATTAGTTGGTATCAGCAAATCTTACACTAGCTAGAGTTCCAATCTTTTTGCGTCAAGAGAGTTCAGTGGAACAGTGCCACAACCTAAATGCAATCACATTTTAATCAAGTCATTCATTACCCAATTAAATGCAAGAATTTATTTCCAAACTCCGTGGGGAATATTTGGCTATGTATATCCATGCACAAGATTAAATTAGGAAACAATGCAAGGAGGATACATTGGCTGCCATGTTTAGATATAAAAGGAAACAAAACATTATCATGTAACAAAGGAAACTAATAACAGACTAACAGTCGTATCAATCTACGAATTACTAAATCACCTTAACATGCAAGACCATATTCAATGCCATTCAAATCGATGAAATTAAGTCACAGTACCTCATTTAGCCAAGGCCACGTGCATAAGCTTCAATTGGAAACAAATCCATGATGGTAAACATTCTGATCATTCACATTAATTCCCTTGCCCATTCAAATCCTTACCAATTTGATTCTAAAAGACACTTAAGGAGGAAATAGTCAAAGCACCAAAATATGCAAAATCTCATATGCAACAAACTCTATTCTATTGTACATGTTGATTCAAATTTAAGTAACATGCTGGAGAAAAATTAATCAAAATCTGTGACTTATCCTAATCAAATTAAAAATAAATTCTAAGCCAATTATTTGAAAGGAAATTAACTTTTTTGTATTTATTAACTACAAAGAAAAGAAACCAAATGAGATATATAAATACAAAAAACAAAATAAGCTACATGAAAAAAGAAATAAAAACTATACAACATTAGTAAAATAAAACAAGTAATGACAAAAAAAATTAAATAAAAATGGAATCTAGGTTCTGCCCAGAAATGCGTATGCAGCATACTGATTGCGTACATACAATTATGCCAATGTACGTATCTAGGGTTTTAACCCGATCCCTAGATTTGTGTCATGCATAGAAAACAACAATGAAGCACATGCAGAAAACAACAATGAAGTACAGACAAACATGTTATCACACAAGAAAGAAATATCACAAGTTACATAAAAAGAACACAAGACATATAAAATAAATAACGAGAAGAAGGAAAACGAAGCTTACCTGAATTTCTTGTCGGTGCTAATTAAGCCAAAGTAATAGAAGAAATTTTCACCACATAATTATACTATTTTTATGCTACAACCAGCGTGGAAAATTCACATTTACAACTAGCCAATATTAAGTCACTAACAGCATCAATTTATATTTTAAAGAGTAAATCATATTGCATTTAAGACAAGGCAATGCCAAAAGAATTTCATAAATTTAGTGTAAAAGAAGCTTTCTGTATGCCAAAATGTTCAGAGGTGCAACCAATTAGATAATCCAGTCCAAAATTGGAGCTAGTTAGTAACTATAACTTAAAGCATATCAGAAAAACAAATACCTGATATAATTGTGGTCCATAGTTATCAAACCCAGCAACCAGCAGAGAAACTCCAAAGGGCCTTACACAACTAGCAAGAAAAGTAAAGACTCAACTGTATTCAACTTCATAAACAAACAAATAAATAAATAATAAACACGCTTCTTTAATTTTCTGATGCTTAGAAAAATATGGTGAAGATTACAAACCTTAGTTCCATTCCCATAACAAAAGCAAGGCTGATTGTTGCCTTGAAATAAAATAATGAAAAAGTCAAGGACAAGAAAGTCAAATAAATAAATTTCTCAAATTTAATGACACTAAAAATGCAGGTTCTAGGAGCATTCAAAAGTTTCCACAATTACCTGCCGTTTTTCTTTCCAAAAAAAAAAGTTCCACAATTACAAAAAATAGAAAAAAAAATTATATTCCCAGAGCTTGTATCCTTTCTTCCTTTTCAAAATAGGTAATTTTGACCAACATGCCAAATATTTTGGTTTAGAAAAAGATGAATTTATAAATCTCTATACCAGGCAACAACAAAAAAAATGCAGTCCCAACTTTATGCTTTGGCAGGGTCACTTGCTCCATTCTAAGCAAACAAAGCATCACAAAATCTTTAAGGTCCTAGCCAATAAGCTCTAGCTTAAATGGCACTTCTGCTTCCATCAATAATGGAAAGGAGTGTGAGGTCATGATTCAAGAAGTATCGAGTGCATGTATAACTACTTACAAATCCAAAAAACAACAAAACTCTAAGGTTTCATTTGTTTTTGGCATAAACTGATATTGTGTTTTTAGGTATTATTTGGTGTGTTAGAAAATTTTAGTCAACGGAAAATTACAGTATATAGGCAGAAAACATTTACACTTTTTTTTTAATAAATCAAAATCACTTTAAAAAACATAAACGGTTTTCTGAATAAAAGACTTGCGTTTATCCCTACCATCCTTATCCCTTTTAACTCCATATATTTCCAAACTAAAAAGGCAAAGAAGTGTTCTATGTAGCCAAAAATTCTCCATATATTTCCAAACATAATGTATTCAAGGCAGTCTAAATTAGCAAAGCTTTTATGACTATCAATTGTATCCAGATTGTGCACGATTCATGCTAGGTTAGTTGATTTTTTTTTTTCAATTGACATCGTAAAAACCAATTAGTCCACAAAAAAATGATGCCTAAGATCAAATAAAACTGAATAAAAATGTCAAAAAAGCAATGAATAAGTTTATCCAAAAAAGAAAACACTACGACTAAGACTTTCACCTACACACAAATAAACCATAATAACTTCGAATTTCAATACCTAGCAGGAATTAGTCAAAGTCATTAGGCCAAGTGTTGGAACACTTGCAACATAGGATTGTCATCAAGTTTAAAGGACTGGATATTACTTTTTACTTTTCCAAGACACCAAGCAATAAACTTGCAATATTTTCTCAATCTCACCCAAAAAACATCTTTCAGATACCAAAGCATAAACTAACATTAGTTTTGACTCATAACTTCAAGCAATGATAAAAATCAAGTATATAAGTTTTAAAATCAAGTCAGTAAGAAATGATAACTGTAGCAATATTACTCGGTGAACCACTGAGTTGCAAAGTTGATAGTGCTGACGGTGTTAAGGACATTTACGTATTGGAGTTGCTAGAAGGAAACCAAAGGAATGAAAAAACTACCTTACCTTCTTTAAAGGGCATTTGAAGCACTTCGAAGATTCAGTTCAACAATAACATCAGCTATATCGGAGCATTCAATGTCCTCAACTACAATCACCAACACAGTGAACACTGTTTCAAGTACCTGTATGAAGCAACAAAATCAATATCTAACAATTTCGAAAGTAAAAGAGAAGGAAGATTATGGACAATATCTCTTACACACACCTGAATGCCCACCACCTCATGATAAAGCGAAAACCCCATGTCAACTCAAACTGAATTACCAAACTCCACAACAAAGCACAAAAGAAACTTCCTGGGATAAAGGAGAACTTTTTATCACAATGATGCAGGACAAACCAAAACTTTGTAACAGGAAATTAAAGAACAGGAAAAATAGAGATGGATGAACTTAGACTCAGCACCGAGGGTTGGCTAGAGATTTGATGCAGGACAAACCAGAATTGTACAACAAGAAAAATATGTAAATAAAGGATTGATAAGAACTGATTAGGCAAATGAAAAATGGTGAGCGACTGACTAAGAGGGCAGCCATGCCTCTTAGAAGAATTGAAAGGGATTAGAGAAGAATAGGAATATGAACAGTCTGAATTCTCATTGCATGCCTCTTACAATCCATCTCCACAACTTTAAACAATTCATGAACACAACTAACTGACTAACACTAACTGCCAACTAGCTACACTGATCTAATGATCTAACTAACTAACCAACTGTTAAGCACATGGCTCCTAACTAATCAACAATTAAGCACATGACACAATCAATTAATAAGCACATGACCCGAACCTTCAATTACAAAGATGATACAAAACTTTACTAATAAACTGCCTCTTATAAAATAGCTGCGGGTGTCTAGTACCAAGTGTTGATGCAACACTATTGTTGTTTCTATAGTGCATTTAAACTTAATTAGCCTTCATAAATAACATAGGAAAGTGAGGGTGACTAGTGATACCACAACAACAACAACAACAACAACAAAAAAATCTGTCATTTGTAGGCTCTGGTCCAATGTGAGCACCTGTTCAAGCAAATAATAAGGGACATTCATCTTTGAGATTTAGTCATACTAACAAATCAGAAGGGACAGACAGAAATAAAACTTAACTAACCTGGATAGTTGCATTTTAGCAAATGTTTATAAAATTTGTCTCTCCAGTTGAATATTGACCCAAGAGACCATGGGTTTAGCAACAAAATCACTGTTTGTCTGCAAAAATACAAATAAAAATCAATCCTCTGTTACAGAGGTCTTAAAAACTAGAGTTGAAACTTGACAACAAAGCTAGAAAGATCAGAATATCTCCATTTTGCAAACGAAAGATATGCAACTTCTAGTGCCTTTGGCTTTTCAATGTACAGTCTCTTCAAGCCATCAATAATTGATGTAACTGCATTGAGAGGAAGCTGAGCAAGAGATGATGAGAGAAGAGACACATTAGGCAACAAATGAAAAATTAAGACATCCCCCCTGAAAAGAAGTATACATTGTATGATGCTTTGTATTTTTATAGGTAAAACATTTTCAATAGAAAGGCGCAATACAGGGCACAATCCGAGAACATGGCATGCAGTGTAAGAGAAGCACCAAAAGGTATATCAAAAGAATATAATGAGAAACAGAAAATAGTTCTCAAAATTGAAAATAAACCTGATTTTTTTATAATGAATAAAAAACTCAACAATAAAAAGTACTATCATTGATTTATATATGTGTGTGTGTATTTCCATCAAGCTCCACCAATGCCCTAGCTTTTATCATTCTAGCTGCACCCCACCACAGCTTTTTAAATAAAAATATATTTCTTAAAAAATAAAAATAAAAAATAAAAAAAGCTTAACATTCATTTACCCCTCCTTCAATATCAAAATAGCCGTATGTGCAGCATCACCAAGCTCCATATCATCAGTGTAACTAAATGGAAAGGGGAACTTAGTCAATATGAAGAATTGGAAAAACTTAACAAAAACAAAATTGGGGAAAAGAGAGGGGGTGGGGATGGTTTTCACAGAAAACAAAAGTTAAGTGAGAGATCCTACATCGGTTATTCTTAAGAAATGCATCCAATTGAATTAAATATGTAGTAAATATAGATAAAAACTAAAGAAATATAACTACATGCATTTTAAGTTCAAATTTAATAGCGTGGGCAAATGTTTATGACCTGCGATATTACCTCTTGTTCTTTACAGAGTTGCACTTGATCTTTAAGCTGCAAAATTAACCATAGCCATGAGACAAGCTTACCAAAACAAGTGAAAGTACGGAAGGTGCATCTCAACAATATAATGGGTAACCTGAAGGGGTCTGCTTGATTTCAAAGGGGTGGCAAGCCAGCAAATCATTTCTTAACAAAAATCTCAAGAGACTTTGCATGCTTGAAAAAGGTGTGTTTCAATAAATTCCGCCACTTTCCTGGATCCTTCACCAGACACATTGCAACAATTTCTTTAAAAGACCGATCACATATGGAAATCATGCAATTAGAATATTATTCTATAAGAGAGACATTGAAAGATGGCAATCACCTAAGAACATATCTTTTGAACATGAATACCTTAAAAACTTTCAAAATTACAAATAAACACACAGAAGACAAACCTGTAAAATTTGCTTTCTAACAAAAATATTTTTAAATAATTGTTAAAAAATCTTTTAAAAGCATATTAAAGTCTAGCCACCGATACTGTCCGCCAAGATAATGAAAAAAGAATTGTAAAAAGTTGACTGCCCTGCTTGATAGGTGGTAGACTTTTAACTCATAAAAGACAAAAGAAATTGAAAAGAAACATCTATTTGCACATCTTTTGTTCAAGAGGGTGGCTGGAGATAAAATAGCCCTTAATGTGTGACACTGTGAGGCAGACAAAGCAATAAAAAGCACACATGGGCAAAGGGGCAAATATGTAAAAGTGAAATAGGATTATAGATCTAAGAGCTGAAGAAGAGGAAGAGATTGGCGTTATAGGAAGAAGATCGGCGTGGGAGGAAGAAGAAGAAGAAGAAGAAGAAGATCGGCGTGGGAGGAAGAAGTGGAAGGAGATCGGTATTAGAGGTAGTGCATTTCAGCCTTTTATTTTGGAGCAAAAAAACGGTTGGGACACGCATGCGACCATGTCAAACAAGTTTCCCATGTCCTGTACAAAGATAACGTCAATAGAAACAAGACAAGTAGAAAAATTTACAAGAGGAAAGTGCAAACCCTTAGTGGCGCAAGCTTTGAATCCACCACATGTAGCAAACTGAAAATACACATACCCAGCTACATAGTTCCAGCAGCATTTAAAGAAAAATAAATTAATAAAGTAAAAGAGAAAATCAAAAACCCTAACGAACAATTGTTAAAGTTAAAGTAGATTGGAAACAAGTGGTTAGGGTAGAAGCACAATCAAAACTCAGGTAACCTAAAGCAAAATGCTAAAAGGACTACAATAAATAACAGTAAACAGTGACTCAAAATGAGATTAATATCATGCACTAAGAATGGCAGGAGTTGCAAAACAACAACTAGAAAAACTAGCAAAATTACCCAGCATTTAGCAGACAAATGTACAAGAGGAAAGTGCAAACCCTTAATAGCGTAAGCTTTGAATCCACCACATGTAGCAAACTGAAAAAACACATACCCAGCTACATAGTTCAAGAAAAACACTTCCAAGAATATAAAAAATAACAAAACAAATTCAACTTAGAAGAATATACGAAAGAGAACAACAAAATCAAATCAACCTAAAAGGATGCAAACGCATCACCCCTGGAACTAAATAGATTATACAAAACAAAAAATAAATGCACTAGCATCATTTAACGAAAAATAAATTAATAAAGTACAATAGAAAATCAACAACCCCAATAAACAATTGTTAAAGCTAGAGTAAATCGGAAACAAGTAGTTAAGGTAGAAGCACATCAGAACTTAGGTAATCCAAAGCAAAATGCTAAAAAGATTATGATAAATAACAGTAAACAGTGACTCAAAATGACCTTTATAACATGCACTAAGAAAGGCAGGAGTTGCAAAACAAGAAGTAGAAAAACTAGCATATCACCCAACAACTATAAAGGTAAATCCAATTAACATTGAAAGCCAAACTATAAAAACTTTCAGCAATGGGCAATATTCAAATAAAAGCAATAACAGAAGCAGGTATGCTAAATATGTCAATTCGAGCTTTTCTCATCATCAACACCAAAATATTGGAAGATTGGCAATTGATGAACATGATTAGGATCAGCATTTAAAATTTTTTTAAGATGGAGCACAACTGATAAATCCTTCAAGAAATATGCTCACTATTAGATATATAATAAATTTTTATAGTAGCCTTTTCTTAAACCTATTAAAAAGTTACATGTAACAGAATGAGTATGCTTATGTAACTTATCAAAACCAAAAAAATAAAAAAGAGTATGCTTATTTATGTATATCAATAAAATTATTTGTTTCATTTAACAATATTGCTAAGTAATTGGTTTCATTTTTATATGTATTAGCCTAGAATTACAAGTCCCATGCAAGCGAACTGTTAGACTATTTTACCTGGGTTACAAACTGTGATCAGTTGATCACAGGTACATTTTTCCATCACAATTCTTCAAGACCTGGCACACAGAAAAAGAAAAAGAAAAAGAAAAATGCCATCTCATGAACATGCATAGGCCAGAGCTACCCAGACACCAGTACTAAACTTTCAGCTTCAGGGAATAAACTTCAAAACAAAGGAACAGTAAGTAGCATGTCATATGGACATCAAGCGTAAGACCATCCACATGCTTACCTGAATTTCTTGTTGGTGCCAATTATTCCAATCCCAATGTTGATGCTCGAAATTTGTCCTTCAAATCTGATAAAAATAAATCCAACTAATTAGAAAAATCAAAATACATCACCTTAAAAGTCTACAGGAGATTGGGACTGAACATAACACCTTAATAATTAGCAAAGTCCTGCAGTGTTTTGACTGTTAGGTTGGTATGCTACTCCCTCAAGTGTTAAAATATTTTCTACATTTCTGTAATTATCAGCAAAGCAACCATATACATCACCTTCTTAACTAATTTTTAGGTACAAAAATATAAATTGTTAATAGTAGAAAATCTAAGTTACATTATCCTTTCTTTCTCCATAAATGTGAAGAAATCATACACTCATCTAAACTCCTTTGGAAATAGTAAGAAAACAGAACATAAAGAGAATTCCTAAATGAAAGAGGGATTATATAAAACAGTTTATAAATGTGACACTTATGCAAGGTACTAGGAATATCAACCCAAACCAAGACCAATTCACATCAAATGTAAGACCATCCACATGCTTAGTGAGGAAGGAAAATATAGTTTACCTGAATTTCTTGTCGGTGCTAGTTATGCCAAAGTAATGGGAGAAAAGATGTAATTTTACTTTCATCTCAGAATAATAAACAGAGGATATATAGTAATAGGCCCAAAATAAACCACTCCATAGACAGAGGATATATAGTAATAGGCTCAATTGGCTCACCAGTTTGCAGCTCCAATTCAGACAGGTTAAAAATTTAATCCTATCAATTAATCTACATTAAATTGATCACCCTACTACAATGTGAAGGAATGCAACATATATTTGATTAATAATATCTCTTCAAAGACATATGGCAGGCAAGAAGAGCAAGCAGCAAGCTACTCCACTTGAGCTAAATATCATCCACAGCTGGGCTACAAAAAGCAAGTACAACAAAACTAATACGAATTAAAAACTACAGAAGAAACTGCAAAATAAGAGAATCATAAAAGTCTAGGAATGATAAGAAAATCAGAGTTTAATGAGGACAGAATCAATAATAAGTAGAGGAAACATAAATGATAAATTTTTAAGGGAAGGAGGCTAATTAAAGACGGTATCCAGAAAAAGGGGTTTTATGTTGCCATTCTGAAATTAGTAATAACAAAGCAGATGCGTTTCATCATCATTCTAAATTAGTTTTTTTATTGGAAAGCCACACCATGTGAGTTTTAAATCCATGACCACTGTCCCACTATTGAGGGAGAAGAAGTGCTAATCAAGCTAGAGCCCATTGGTGAAATCAGGTGGTATGCTTACCAAAAATTAACTAATGATATGAATATTTCTAGTCATGTCCATAGATTATATATGCTTTTTTAAGGTATGCCAAGATTATATACCAATATGTGCATACTGCTACCAAAAATCATGCATGGTCCAGAGCTTCAGCAAAATTTGTGATGTTCTATCCGCCAGCTGTAGACATGTATTAGCCTAGCATTACAAGTCCCATGCAAGTGAACTGTTAGACTATTTTACCTGGGGATTTAATTACAAATGTTTCATCAGAACTCATGAAACAAAAGAGAAGCTGCTCTGCATAATTACTTGTAGACTGAGAAAGTAGTCGCTAATGCAATTTGACAACAAACATGACCAAAGGCTTATGAGAAACACAAAAGATTGATGAGCATAACATTTGTAAAAAGAAGCATTCGAGTAACAAAATATGAATACTGATACCAACAAAAAGTACGATATTATAGACAAACCCTAGTTTAAGAGGATCTCTATTCTTTATCTGATGTGAATAAAATTCTTCAACGGCTAACTGTTAAGCACATGGCTTCTAATTAATCAACAATTAAGCACGTGACACAATCAATTAATAAGCACATGATTCTAACCTTCAATTACAAAGATGATACAAAACTTTACTAATAAACTACCTCTTATAATAAGCTGCTGGTGTCTAGTACACCAAGTG
Organism: Quercus suber; assembly: GCF_002906115.3. Classification (NCBI taxonomy): domain Eukaryota; kingdom Viridiplantae; phylum Streptophyta; class Magnoliopsida; order Fagales; family Fagaceae; genus Quercus; species Quercus suber. The sequence continues at coordinate 834,376 of NW_027069513.1, read as the reverse complement.
TTAATGCTGCACTGTTGCTGTTACAGGTGTGTACTGATACAAAACTTTACTTACTCATGCTTACTGGTGCTGCATACATGATGCACTAGCCAGATCATATGCATTAAGTCAAGCTACTTCTCATAGGTTCCTAACATGAAGAACAGTCAGTACCTAGGCTTGCTTGGATAGCACCAAGCGAGGAAAAAAACCCACTAGGTTGACTTACAGCTGGCTGGTGTCGGCACCAAACCATGGACTCAATTTCAAAAGAAACTTTATTCATCAAAATAATCCCCTTTTATGGGGTACATACTTGGCTTATATAGACTATTATATTCTAAATCATCATAAAGTGACACAATACATGGAACTCATTACATAACAAATAACAAGATTCATCAAAAACAAATAACAAGAATATTAAAAATAGGTATCATTCATATAGAGATATTAACAATGGCACCATTAAGCATCCATGTTAAAGGAAGTCACATTGAGTCCAGAATTGTACTCCATACCATACTCAGGTGCCCATTGGCCACCAGTTGCCATCCATTAGTGCCACCAACCACTGAACACCAACTATCACATGGTCCACCTAATTCCAAGCAGGCCATCATTACATGCACCATTAGCTACCAGCCAACACCTGGCCTGCCTTTTGCCATCAATCATTGACCACAAAGAGTCCACGTGACCTAATGAGGTCAAATAATTTTTCCAGACACCTAATACTCATCTATCCATTTCAATACAATTCTAGAAATGATACCAACCAAAATCAAATTATGATTGTAACACATTTGATATCATATTAAAGATATTTTGATTACCCAGATTGAGCGAACTCCTACATAACAACTGCAGTTTCCCTTGCAAGTTGCGTAACTAGAATTGGTTCCTACAAGCATGACATTTGCACACAAGTTATAATCTTCACAGTATAGAAAAGAATTGTAAGCAATGTAGAATACACGCAAAGGAATTAAATCCTTCCACTCCAATATGTTGCATTCATTTAGCAAAGTATATAGAGGCAAGGAAAAAAACACAATCAAATGCTATAATTGAAACCTTTTGGTAACTATGTCCAAGAAACCTCTTAATAACAAATCACCATGAGCCAAATAAGATATAATCTATAATGTATATAAACGCATAGTCTTTGACTTTTGTTGATTTCTTTTATAGATGACACAAATTTTGAAAGCCCAAATTTTTCTTTGTAATTTATGCTTTTCAGAGTTTAAATTCTACAAAGATTCCGTATAAACCTAGTACATTTACACCCTACATTAGAATATTGCCACATTATAGTTTCTATAAATAATAGAATAAATATTTCTATATGCAAACACAATCATAATAACAGTCATAATTACCAGATTCTATATTTATAAATAAATAAAAATATCATATTTGTTGAATTTTCTCATGCATTGCATAGGTTACCGACTAGTTGTGTCTGTTCACAGGTGGCATAAGATTTAATACTTCAAAAGCAAAATACTAGTCAGCTGTATGCCTAAGGCAGTAGATTAACAGGGAACAGATTAATGATAACGTAGTTTATAAGAGATTGCATCAAGATGATAAACATGTCTTACCACAACTTAGCAAGATATTGGAATGGAGACCCCATACTACTTTATACAATCTATGATATTGTTCTGCCTGCTTCCTACTTTTTCGAACCAAAACTTGAAAATCTGGACCCATACCACTGCAGAAGACTTTGCAAAGAATTTAAAATTAGGCAACAGAAACTGAATAATAAACAGAGGATAGTAATAGGCCCAAAACAAACCACTCCATAGACTGAGGTAGAAGCCGTAATTATGTCTATATGCTTGTTTGGGAGCTATACTTTTCTTTCTTTCTTTTTTTTTTTTTTTTGAATAAGAAAAACTTTATTAAAAATATGAACATCACCTCCACACAAGAAGTACATGCAAGTAGTCAAATCAAGGGAAATTACAATCATCAAGAAACTTGAACAAATTAGAGCTTGAGAATGATATGATAAAGCAGTCATCCATTCACATAAGGAATACAATAAAAGCAGCTTAAAACCCGTTGTGGACCATTCTAACCATTCAAATGCTCTATTGTTCCACTCTCTCCGTATGGCAACATTAAACCTAAAGGTACAGCTCTGCTAATTAACTAAACTAGTTCTGTCATCTGCCCTCTCCAAGGATGGCACAAAATTTTCAACGCAGCTCCCAACACAAAATTCAACCAAGAGATAAGTGTTTGAGAAAAGAACAAAAGGCTACAACTGACAAAATATGTCACAATGTTAACAAAGGTCCAATATGATAATTCTAGAATCCAACCACCAAAACTAAAAAGTTGATTAGTTAACTGTTGATATGGCAGTGCCATTGTATTAGCTGTAAATGCATCCTGGGTGGAAATTCCAACCCTCCACGTTTTAAAATGAGCACACCATGCTAACAAATTCTATCTTGCACAAGAATAAAACATACTATGGTGGCTGCCATTTAATGGTAAATCAACAATTTACTAGTGCTTACATGCACATTTGTACCAAACAAAAAAGTGTTTACTGCACATATCACGTAAATTAAATAGTCAACTAAAATTAAAATAAAAGCATGTACATTTTTGTAAATGGACTCTATTATAGAAGGCAATGCCTAAATGCTTAAAAAAAAGGATAATGCAAATAAAGTGTGAGAACACAGTCTAAGAGGATACACGTTCTGGCACTCACATATGAAATTATGTTTTCAAGGAGCACCAAAGCAGCATCTACCTCCATGGAAATTAAAATGAATATTAAAGTGGCAGCTCAAACAAACAATTAGAAAAAACTTGCAGGCTATGTTAGTAAATTTCCCAACAATTAGATCTTTTAGTAAAACAGCAAAAAATTTCTCAAAAAAATAAGTCAGTTAAGTTTTAAGTATGAGGATAACAATATTAATTAGAGCAACACAGAAGAAATATATGATCATTAATAGGATTTATAATTTTGTGATACATAAAAAGTTTTCTTGCAAAAAAAGAGGAACTCAACCACACGAATCTGAAAGATTATTACATGATTAGGGAGAAGGCTTAACTTATAGAAAAATGCTCACACTTTCCAGCATCACTCTTATCCTTAGCACTGACAAGATCTATAGATATCGAGTCGATTTGAATAAACGACCCATCTGAAACAGGTTAGGGTTTAGCACACCCACAAAGAGATCAAAAGTGAAGGTAAAAAAAAAAACTCTATATGCAGTCAATTCACACATAAGATAACAACCCTCTAGCAATATACAGAATACAGTTGCATAAAGTAATTGGGTAACAAATTTAAAACCCTAGTTTTCCATAAAATAACAAACATATAGACGTTTTCAGTCTCTGATTCCATTCTCAAACAATACAACCAATCCACAAAAGGTTCAAAGTAAACCATAAATTAATACCCATATAAATAACAAAGCACACATTAGGGTTTTGTCCGTATAAAAGTTAGATATATCCCCCACACATTGAAAGAATCAACTTGTTATAAAAAAAAAAAAAAAAAATCAATCAATATAACACATGAAAATAGTACAAAAGCGTTCAAATTCATCCCCAAAACAAAACCCAGATAGGAAAACCCAAATCAACTGCGAGAGAGAGAGAGGGAGGTTGATCTTACAAAACCACACATTGAGAAAAGTTTAGTCAAATACCACAAACCCAGAAAAGTTTAGTTTCTCAAATCAAATAACAAAAGCGAGAAATCGCTGGTTTGGGTCGGACCTAAGAGAAGGGAGAGCGGAGAGAATAGATCGAAGCCGTTGGATGAAGAGACGGAGACACGAAGAGAATGATCGGACGGCCGAGGAGAAGAGGTGGAGATTGGGAGAGTTTAGGGTTTCGGAGAAAAGGGAGAGCGAGGAGAAAGTTGAGAGAGAGAGAGACCTCTGCACTGGGATTTGTGGAGAGAGAGAGAACGAGAGCGCTGTTGGGGTTCTGATACGTGGAGACAGAGGATGAGAGAGCCGTTGGGATGTGTGCATTTAAATTCATTAGTTTCGGCTTTTTTACAAAACTGCCACTGTATTTGCTTGTTTTCTTTTTGTTTGTATTTCACATCCTAGTTTTACAAAATTCTTCCCTTTTTTTATACAAAATTCTTCATTCTTTTTTTTTTCCCCGAAAAGGTAATAATTTATATTTAACTATTTATCATAATTCAGAATTGCAGCAATCCCAATTACAAAATTACCTAAGAGGCACGATGAGATTTACATATAAAACTATTTCACCAAAAAAAGTCGAATTATAAATAATGAAAATTATTACCTTTTAGGAAAAAAATAGAGGAAAATTATACTGAGTTAGGCCGGTTTTATTACTTGACTCACCTATAGAGGCCTTTATTATGCAACCTTAATCCACCTTACCCCATTCCATTTGTAAACCTCTTTCTTTCTTTTTTTAAGGAAACTAACAACTTTACATTAAATGGTTGATGGGGAAAGATTATAAGTGAAAAACTAAAAAAAAATTATTTTTTATTCTTTTAAATATAAATCCAGTCTAAAGTGGTGTTTGATCAATTTAGAGGGAAGTAAAATATTAAGATAATGGATAGTGGTCCCATGTTGGCCATATCATTTTTTTCTTAATTTTCGAGTTGAAAAGTATGAAATTTTATTATATTTGAGCTAAACTCTAGTTTTGAGTTAAAAATAGGGCTGTAAACAAGCCGAACTTTAATGAATAGTACATGTTCAAGTTTGGCTTGTCAATAAAAGTTAAAAGCTCTGGCTTGGCTTGAGGTCATGACAAGTCTTAAATAATGTTTGAGTTTGAGCTCATAAGAAAACCAAAAAGCTTAGGCTTACCTTGGCTTGATTAGTTAGTCAAGCTAAGCTTGAGCTTAATATCAAGCTCAAACCCAAGCTCAGGTCAAGCTTTCAAGCTTGAGATTTAAGAAAATTACATTATTAAATACTTAAATCTCCAAAATCATATATAATAATTTATATTTATCATAATTCAGAATTGCTACATTTCCAATTACAAAATTACCTAAAGGGCGTGATGAGATTTATATATAAAATTATTTCACCAAAAAAAGTCAAATTATAAATAATGAAAATTATTACCTTTTAGGGAGAAAAATGGAGGGAAATTAGACTTAACTCACCTATGGTTGGACCAATTTTGTTACTTAACTCACCTATGGAGCCCTCTATTATGCAACCTTAATCCACCTTACCCCATTCATTTGTACACCTCTTTTTTTTTTTAAGGAAACTAACAACTTTACATTAGATGGTTGATAGGAAAGGATCATACATGAAAAACTATATTTTTTTTATTCTTTTAAATGTAACTAAAATCTAAAGTGGTGTTTGGTCAGTTTAGAGAGAAGGAAAAGATTAAGGTAATGGATAGTGGTCCCATGTTGGCCATATCATTTTTTTTTCTTAATTTTCGGGTTGAAAAGTATGAAATTTTATTATACTTGGGTTAAACTCTAGTTTTGAGTTAAAAATAGGGTTGTAAACGAGCCAAACTTTGTCGAGTAGTGCATATTCAAGTTTGGCTCGTCAATAAAAGTTAAAAGCTCAAGCTTGGCTTGAGCTCATGACAATAATAAAATAATGTTTGAGTTTGAGCTCGTGAGAAAGCCAAAAAACTTGGGTTTGGCTTGGCTTGGCTTGACTTGATTAGTTAGTCAAGCTAAGCTCGAGCTTAATATCAAGCTCATTCTCGAACTCAGGTCAAGCTTTCAAGCTTGAGATTTAAGAAAATTACATTATTAAATGCTTAAATCTCCAAAATCATATATAATAATAATAATTTATATTTATCATAATTCAGAATTGCTACATTTCCAATTACAAAATTACCTAAGGCGCATGATGAGATTTATACGTAAAATTATTTCATCAAAAAAAGTTAAATTATAGATAATGAAAATTATTACCTGTTAGGAAAAAAAGATGGGGGGGGGGGAAATTAGACTTAACTCACCTGTGGTTAGGCCAGTTTTGTTACTTAACCTACCAATGGAGCCCTTTATTATGCAACCTTAATCCACCTTACCTCATTCCATTTGTAAACCTACTTTTTTTTAATAGGAAACTGGAAACTTTTATTAATTAAGAAATATAACTAACATCATGGATAAGAGCTTGTCCAAGAAAACAATAATTCTTGATGAGTCCATAAAAACTATTAAGGTCGTCCATCTTAATGGACGATAATTGCATCATTAGTGGGTCATCAAAGAAAGATGAGTAACCACTCAAATACATTCAATAACGACCATCAAAGGTCTTAAACTCTCCCATCAAGACAAAGAACGTTACGATTAGGGTAATAATCACCCTTATTTATGTCCAACGGCTACCTAAGTCACCTATAAAAAGGGACAATCTATCCATTTGCTAAGGTATGTCAAAAACCACTACAAAATGCTATCTATAGTAGAAAAGATATGGGCTGATATTAACTTAAGCATCGGAGGCTTCCCCATCGGGCACAATCTGGTGGTCTCTTCGATCAACTCTCTTTATCTTGCAGGTCCTACAAGATCGTCTAAAGCTCCAGATTAGACGAGTGATCCAACTGACGATTTTGGCATCATCAATTCTCTTTGATCAATACAAAAAAATCATCAGTGCCAACCAATCATGTTTTGCTAACAAATGAGCAGGCCTATTGACTTGTTGCTGGACATGAGAGAACACATTAAGACACATTTTGAGGAAATTTTGTTGGAGAAGAACCCTAGAGAATAGATTTGGCCAAAATGTTATTAAAATCTCATTACATGATCAAAATAATGTGAGATCTAGTTTTTTGTTACAAATTTCGAGGAAGGAGAAACAATTTTTCACCACCATTATCCTCTAGCACTAGTAAGTCTATGTTCTAGGGTTTAAAACATTTTTCAAACAAAAATTATACAGATTTAGCAAACATTATTAAGACATGTGTAATAAGTTTATTTAGCAAACACCTATAAACTTAAATGAGTTTATGCTTGAATTGTTTTTTTTCAAGCCTTATAGCTCACGAGCTTGTTCATTAATTTTTTTTTTTTTTTTTTGCTTGGGCTTGACTTGTTTATTAAACAAGTATAAAACTAAGGCTCAAGCTTAACTTATTTATAAAAAAACAAACATGAACACATTTTTTACCGAGTTGAACCCGGGTTGTTCGTGAATGACTTGGTTCATTTGCATATTAGAGACTAGACTCACTTTTTGTCTAAATAACTTACTTGACACAAAAATTTAAAAATTTAGATTTAGATGGGACATGTCTCACAAAATTAGACATTTTATGATGACAACTTAAAAAATAGCATAGAAGTATAAATTAGATGAATGAATGGGTTTTTTTGGTTTATTTATACTAGACTCCTTGTCTTTTGCACTAAATGATTCATTTAACTCAAAAATTTTAAAAATTTAGATGTTATATGTTATACAAAATTAAATTTCAATTGCATAATCTAATTAAATTTTCTCTCAAATTTAACTTTAAATATATAAATGTATCTGATATATGATTTGCCATGTTAGTCTTATTGAACAATAATATTTTTGTTGAAAAAAAAAAAAAGCTTGTTTGGTTACTAATTTTAAAATTTCATCACCTAAAAATAAAAACTAATAGAATGCATGTAAATAATTTTTTTTTTCACAAAACACATGTAAAAATATTTTGATCATAATTGATGCTTCCGCCTAAATAGAGTTGAACCTCTTGCAATTACTGGTTGAGGACTACACACAAGCCATTATGACAAATGAAAGAAGACCAGAACCACAGGAACCAACTCTCTTTATAAATATGTGTAGTATTAAAAACAACTATTCAAAAATTGTTTTTATGCCTTTTGCACTTTTTAAAAAGAACAAATTAGAATATCTTTTGAATTTGTTGCCTTGTCATGGAATTTCCCAACTTTAATTACTTAGAAATTTTAAGAATCCAAAACAATGAAATATTTATTCAAAAACTTAAAAAGAAATTTAGATTAATAAGTATAAAATGAAAAAGAACTTTACATTGACTAAAATAGGGGTGTCTATGGGTCGGATTTACACCCAACTCACAACCGACCCACTTACATTAGGTGGACGATTGAACAACCCACTGTCGACCGCAGATGAACTCGGGTTGAGTCAAATCGGTCTCTAGTGGACAATGGTTGGGTCGGTCGGCCTCACTTCTGAGTTACAACCACAAAATCTTTACTAGATCGAAGCTTAAAACCACCACACAAGCCTAAATTTGAGCAAAAATCACAAGATCTAAGCAAAAATCACCATATCAAGCCCAGATTTGAGCAAAAACTTCATCTCATCACCGGATCTAAGTAAAAATCGAAGCAAAAGCACCACATCAAGCCCAGATCTAAGCAAAATCTTCATCTCACCGCCGGTTCTAAGCAAGAAAACCAAGATCTTCACCGGATCCAACCAAAAACTACCAAACTTCTCACTGGAATATCAATGAATCTGAATGGATCTAGGTAAATCCGGCCTTCTTTCTTGGGTTTCGTTGGTCAAATTGGGTATATCAGGTTTTGAAGAAGAAAACCCGTCATCAAACCTGCCTAAATCGATTTTCGATGGTGGAGACCCGTCTTCGACCGTCACCAGTGTCGGGTCGGCCGGTTTGCAGGTTAGCCCCAATAGTTTGGGCGGGTGGGTCAATTTCTGAGTTCCGGTGGACACCCTTAGACTAAAATAAGATAAATAGATGCATTGGTTCGGTGAGTTTTGAATATAGGTTTAGCTGAGGGTATGAAGTAGTTGTTTTAAAACGTTGGGTTTTGAGGAACTTTCAATGTGTTTATAGTTTGAATATATGTTCATGGAAAGGATTGCATATGCTTGTGCCCTGTATGATTACACACTATTATAATGTCCCAAATTTCATAATAAAAAATATTAGGATAAGGCGTGTTTAGTTTTATAAAAAATGTTTGTTGCAATAAAAAACTTTGTGGTAATAAATTTAAAATTGTTGCGATTTAGACCCATTATCCATCTTGTTATTCATTTATTTTATTCTAGATTGTAATGGAGTAAAAGAAAAAGGAAAACAGTTGATTAAATTTTGTATTTCTCTTGCATAATCAATTATGATTTTATGAAAATTATTTTCTTGCTCTAAGTGAACTTTCCTCTCTAAACATGACTTTCTCTCTCTGCACTCTCTATTTAACTACTATTAGTCTACCAAATTGCATCATGAACAAGGTTTAGGTAAAGCACAAAATTTAATCTGTTAGGTTCTAAGACTTTAGGGACTAAATGTATTAGAACTTCAATTTGTAATGTGTTGGCAAACCATGAGCAAAACTTAGAGTCTAGAGTTAGGCTGCTCAAAGTGTTTTTATTTGTAAAATTGGAATCGAATGAATTGCAGGACTTATTAGCTAAATCTGCAAGGCTTGATCGATTGAAAGTTAGGCTTAGGCTCGATCGATCGAACCACGTGCAAATTAATTTTCTGCGGATTTTTCCAACTCAGCCCAAGCTCGGTTTGACGTGTAGGGTTTTATGTTTTACTCCAAGTATAAAAGGAAAAACCTTAAATGTTTTAGAAGTCTTTTTTGTATTGTGTGTTGAATCTCTTGTGAGATCTAGAGGTGTTTACATTTACACACACTTAGAGTTATCAAGATCAAGATTCATGTCAAGAACTTGGTGATCGCTTCAGTTGTTGCATAAAGAACTTAAAGAAAATCTAAAACCTTTGAGTGGAATCTCAAAGTCACAAGTGGGAGTACTTGTGGTTGCAATGAATCAAGGAAAGAAGTAGTCCATGGACTCAGAGCTGTCACGTGGTCGTGATAGTAAGTTTTCTACACAACGTAGTAATAGGATGTTAATGGTCTAAGTTCTATTGTAAAAATTTAAATTTTTTCATAGTGGATCTATTTTACCTTGAGAATAGCTAGGTTAAATCATTCCCAAGTTTTTTTACTGGTTTGGTTTTCCTGAATTATCATATCGTGTGTTCTTTATATTTCCGCATTACCTACATGATATGATTTGATTGTGTTAACCTAGATTTGAATAATTTATCTAAGTAATCACTTGGCTAAATAATTAGGTTAAATAACTTGCGTTTTAAAGGGTCTAAAATCGTACATAATCATTGGTTTCCCACTTTCTCTATGCTCTTTTACTATCTAAATTATTGAAAGAAGAAAGAAAAAAAAAAACAAGTAATGAACAGAGGCCTCAAATTAAAACACTTTTATAAATTGGGGCTATAATTAACAAAATTAAAACCTTTTTTTTTTATAATTTTATATATTTCTCCCTATATATTTTAATTGAATTTAATGCTATAAGGATTCGTTATAAATCCTATGATATTTAAACCCTCTTTTAAGGGTTTGTTTGGATATCGCTTATTTGCTGAAAACTAAAAACTTATTGCTGAAAACACTGTAGTAAAATAATTTTTAAAGGTGTAAATAGTGTTGTGGGACCCAAAAATACATGGGTATGCGTGTTATGCTGAGTTTGGTGGTCCTATGAACAGTGTCGTGGGACCCAAAAAAAGGCCAAACGCAGCTGAAACGTGCATTCAGTGCTAGGCAAACGCATATTAAGAGTAATGCTGGATAGAGGTGGTAAAATTGGACACAACTTGTAAACTTGGCATGGTATGACACGTAATTAACAAGTTATGAGTTGAGACTTAATAGGTTAGTGTCACATTTGGATTGACACGATTGATTTGTTTAATAAATGAGTTGGGTTAGTGGCCAACCCATGAAACCTGTTTGACTTGTCTAATCCGTATAATCAAATGACATTTTACAATATACCTTTCAAACCCTAAGTATATAAATTTATTAGTTGTAGTAGTTTATTTTCTATAGATTAAACATGAACACAATTTTATTTTCTAAAACTTATTAGTTGTGTATTTTTTTTTTTTTTTTTTTTTTTTTTTTTGTTTTTTTTTGTTTTTTTTTTTTATAAAATCTAATAAGTAGGTCGACACGATTGACCTGTTTAAAAAATGAGTCGTGTCAAGGTTGAGGAATCTTAACCTGTTTAATAAACATGTCAGGTTAGTGTTGACTTATATAGTTAGACACTTATAAGTTGACACGACACAATTCGACACGCGAACACGAATTGCCACCCTTAATACTAGAGATACAAACTTTTTTACAAAAAAAAAAAATTACAAATTATTGACATGATGAGTGATTATTGGTAATTGAAAACGTGATGTTAGTGGCAAGCCTAGACTCGTTATCGATCTTGTTATTCATTTACATTTTTTTGGATTGTAATGGAGTAAAAGAAAAAGGAAAACAGTTGATTAAATTTTGTATTTCACTCACATAATCAATTATGATTTTATGAAAATTACATTCTTGCTCTAAGTGAACCCTCATCTCTAAACATAACTTTCTCTCTCTACACTCTCTATTTAACTACTATTAGTCTACCAAATTGATTCGTGAACAAGGTTTAGGTAAAGCACAAAGTTTAATCAATGATTTCCCACTTTCTCTATGCTCTTTTACTATCTAGATTATTGAAAGAAAAAAAGAACAGTGATAAACAGAGGCCTTAAATTAAAACACTTCTGGGGCTATAATTAACAAAATTAAAACATTTTTTTATAATAATTTTATATAGTTCTCCCCATATATTTTAATTAAATTTAATGCTATAAGGACTCCTTATAAATCCTATGATATTTAAACCCTTTATTAAGTTTAATGCTAGATAGGGGTGGCAAAATTAGACATAACTCATGAACCCAACACGACATGACCGTAATTAGCAGGTTATGGGTTGACACGATTGACCCGTTTCAGAGATGAATCTTGTTAGGATTGAGGAATCTTGACCCGTTTAATAAACATGGTAGGTTGGTGTTGACTTATATAGTCATATATTCATAAGTTGACACGGCACAAACACTACACGCGAACACGAATTGCCACCCCTAATGCTAGAGATACAAATATTTTTACAAAAAAAAAAAAAAAAACATTACAAACTGTTGACATGATGAGTGATTATTGGTAAATGAAAACGTGATGTTAGTGGTAAGTTTAGATGAAAATCAGTAAGAAGTTAGCCATGACAACAATTTGAAAAAATGTTGTAAAATAATACGTTATTATAATTTCTTCTTGTAGAACATATAATTTTATATACAAACATGATTATAATAAATTCTTATTAATACAAACATAATTCTCATAAATTTGTATGAATGACTATCATAAGTTTTTTTTTAAAAAAATAATAATTACTATCATAATTATTTCTTTTGTACTGAAAAAGAAAAAAAAATCATATTTTGTTGATTTTTTTTTCGTGTCAAATAAAATTGTTTTCTTTAATATTATGTTTCGTTTGAGTAGGGGGGGGGGGAGAGAAAACAAGAGTTTTCCTTCATTTAGTTGAGGGGAGAAAATAGAGGAGAAGGGGAATGTGATGAATGTTTTTTTGGGGCCCAAAAACTTCTATCCCCCACAAATTGGAACGAAAAGTAGGTATAAAATGTGTATAATAAATGCTTTTACTATTTTACCCTTTGAAACCCATTTGACCAAATATGTTATTGTTTTTTATTTATAATAAATGTAATATGAGCAATATAGTAAATCCAACTAAACCATTTTTTTTATCCTCTCATTATTTTTTCCAGCCAAATAAAGGGAATTCATATTTATATTTTACCCTTCCACATTTATTTCCTCTTTACCAAACACACATGATGGAAAAGTAAAATATTTTGTATCTCCTCACTTTTCCATCTTCCTAACTAGATAAATTTGTGTATGATTGCTAAAAATAGCATTAAAAGTAACTAGAAAATGGCTAAAAAGAAAACTTAACTAACCATCGTTATAGTTTGGTCAAAGGAATATTTTAAAAAATTGAAATATTTCAATAATGTTACTAATTATTATTTATGTGTTGATTTGTTACAAAACTCACGGAGAAGAGTGTCATTTTTGTTAAGGTTTGGAGCGAAGTTTCATTCCTAAAACTTTAGGAAATTTTTTTGTAATTTACTCCAAATATATATATATATATATGATATAGTTTCCCCCTCTTTACTAATTAAAAAATAAACATTTGTCTTTACTTGAAGAAATTAATATTATTTATTTATTTATTAGTTTTATCATTTTGTGTTTTTTTATATGTCCAATCACTACCCCTAAGGTCTCGAAAGATGATTCTTTCCCTTTATTTATTTATTTTTCCTTTTGAACAAAAAATTGCTATAAACTATTTGTTGAGTTATAAATGAATTTGACTGTGGGTGGATGAAGCCTGGCCCAGACCAAATTCGGGTCGATACCCATAAATATGTGGCTTTAATCCATGTGTCATAAAAAATACAAACAACGTGGAGATTATAAACGAGAAATATGAGTCATAGAAATGCAATAAAAATGATAAATATTCAAAAGTCCTATTTGGACCACTTTGGTCCTATTAGGTCCATTTATTTTTCTTTTGTCCACTTTGGTTCTATTTGGTCTATGTTGGTCCTATTGGGTCCAATTGGTCCAAATTGGTCCTATTCGGTTCACATTGGTTATATTCAATCCACTTACATTCTATTCAGTTCATATTGGTCCTATTCGGTTCATTTTGTCCACTTTAGTCGACNAAAAAATACCTCATCTCTTTGGATCTGGATGCTAAACAATAAACATAGAACAAAGCAACTGAATGATTAAAGAAGTATAATATTGTTCCTAGCAATTGGATTCTCTAACCTCACCAGGTGATACTAGTGAGAGAAAGATCAGGAAGCATGTTGTTCTTCCAACAAAATTTGATCAAGTTTTGCTTCAAGTCCCAAATAATCACAAATCTATTCACATAATCACACCGCAAGCAATTTCCAAATGACTACATCAATTACACGGTGATGATGCCACCTACGTCAATTGCAGACCAAACCAACAACATTAATTTGATACTCATCAGAAGAGTGGTGCCGGCAGATTCAAATCGAAAAGAAAGGGCCTTTTCTCTGGAGACGAGGAGGTTTTGGTGTCGTGCTGAGTATGAGTCTGAGTGGTCATGACCGCCAAGTTCTCCATCTTGTAGCCCCTGTACTCTGATCTCACCGGTGGAGGAGGTGAGGGAGGAGGGAGGATGAAGCCGAAGTTAGTCTTGGCTTTGGGACCACGGAGGCTGAGGGCGGCCTCATCGTAGGCTAGAGCGGCTTCCTCCGCCGTGTCGAAGGTGCCCAGCCACTCACAGGTCTTCTTCCAGGGGTCTCGGATCTCCGCCGCAAAATGGCCCCACTGCCTCTTTCGGACGCCTTTGTAGTGTGTTTGGTGCTTGGGAGGCGGCCGTGTGGTGGCGACTGAAGAAGAGTCTAGGCGGAGGAGGGGAAGAACAACATGCTTCCTGATCTTTCTCTCACTAGTATCACCTAGTGAGGTTAGAGAATCCAGTTGCTAGGAACAATATTATACTTCTTTGATCATTCAGTTGTTTTGTTCCGTGTTTATTGTTCAGCATCTAGATCCAAAGAGACAAGGTATTTTTAAAAAAGAAAAAGTAAAGTGGTAGCAATTCAGTATTAACCTTTACAGCTAACCCCAGTTAAACTTGCTGAGTTAAGTCCATTGAATTTTAATTGACGTGGCATGCTTCAGACCTTAGATTTATTTCAAACTAATCCTGTCCATAAAATGGACACTCTCCATTTCAAATAGAAATGGAGAGGATCTGGACCCCAATCAGCATCAGTGTAGGCTTTTACCCGTAGGTGACCATTAGCTTTATACAAAAGACCACGACCTAGATGTGCTTTAAGATACCTCCCAATTCGAATAACTGCCTCCCAATGTGGAAGGCGAGGATCTTTCATAAACTGGCTCAAAACACTAACTGCAAATGATATATCTGGGCGAGTAATTGTGAGATAATTTAGTTTATCAACCAAACGACGATATCTCTCAGGATTAGATAACAGCTCCCCTTGTCTTCATACAATTTGACATTAGGATCCATAGGAGTCTCCACTGGTTTAGATCCTAACAAGCTAGTTTCTTCCAAAATATCCAACACATACTTCCTTTGTGATAAACTGATGCCTTCTTTAGATCGTGCTACCTCAATACCCAAGAAATAACGAAGTTTACCCAGATCCTTAGTTTGAAAGGAGTTTTGAAGGTATCTTTTCAAATCATCAATGCCTTGCTTGTCATCTCCAGTTATTATAATATCATCAACATATACTATCAACAAAATCTTTCCTCTATCAGAGGTATAAGAAAACATAGAGTGATCAGAGTGGCAACGTCACAATCCAAACTTTAACACTACTTCACTGAATTTACCAAACCAAGCTTTGGGAGATTGTTTAAGACCATAGATGGCCTTATGCAACCTACACACTTTTCCAGACTCCTCCTGAGCAACAAACCCAGGTGGTTGCTCCATATACACATCTTCCTTCAAATCCCCATTCAAGAAGGCATTTTTAACATTTAACTGAAATGATGGCCAACCCAAATTAGTAGCCAAGGAGATCAAAATCCGAACATAAGAAATTTTAGCAACAAGTAAGAATGTCTCGGCATAATTAACACTGTATGTCTGTGTATACCCTTTGGCAACCAAGCGAGCCTTCAAACGCTCAATAGAACCATTAGGCAAATACTTCCTAGTATACACCCAATGACAACCAACAATAGTTTTCCCTAGAGGACGAGTAACTAAAGACCAAGTAGCATTTTCAGACAGGGCAGACATTTCTGCCTCCATAGCAGATTTCCAACCAAAGATGGACATAGCCTCCTGGACAGACTTAGGAACAACAGTAGAATTCAAGGATGTGGTAAAGGCATGAAGAGTTGAAGACAAGTGACCATAAAAGACAAACTGAGAGATAGGGTGAGAGGTACAAGAACGCTTACCTTTGCACAAAGCAATTGGAAGAGAGGCAGGATTAGGAGTCGGATCACTAGGTGGGGTAGAGGTCTCGGTTGGAGGTTTCTGCCAACGACAATATACCTGGAGTGGTTTCTAAGGAGATTCAACAGGAGACACAGGTGGTAGGAGAGGAAGACAAGGAGGAGAACTGTCACTAGCAACCGAAGGAGATAAATAGGACTGAGATTCATCAAATGTGACATCAGCACTAATGAAATGACGCCGAAGAGTAGGTGAGTAACATCGATATCCTTTCTGAGTACGAGAATACCCAAGAAAAACACATTTAATGGATCTAGGATCAACTTTGTCACTCCTTGGACCTAAGATATCAACATAGCACACACAACCAAAGATCTTAGGAGGTAGATGAAACAAAGGTGCATCAGGAGAGAGCACAGTATAAGGGATCTGACCACCTAGAATAGTGGAAGACATACGATTAATTAGGTGACAGGCAGTGAGAATAGTAAAACTCCAATATGATTTGGGAACATGCATATGAAACTTTAAGGCACGAGTGACCTCTAACAAATGTCGCATTTTGCATTCAGCAACACCACTTTGTTGTGGAGTATGAGGGCATGAAGATTGGTGAATTATAACATGATCATCAAAAAATTGAGACAAAGGTGTATGAAAATATTCGCGGGCATTATCAGAACAAAAAATACGAAGTGAAGCATTAAACTAAGTCTTTATTTCCATATAAATGATTTGAAAATTGAGTACAATTCAGACCGTTCTTTCATAAGATAAAGATAGGTGACTCTAGAATGATCATCAACAAAAATGACAAAATATCTAAATCCCAACAATGAGGGAGTGTTTATTGGACCCTAAATATCAGAATGAACTAAATGAAAAGGACTACTAACACGACTCTAACGCCTAAAGGCAAAAGGCACCCTATGGTGTTTACCCAATTGACATGCTTCACATTGTAAAGACTTAATTTAACGACACGACGGAACTAATGACTTCAAATTCTTGAGAGATGGATGACCAAGGCGACAATTATGCTGAAGAGGCAAGATAGACAAATAAGAAGCCACTAAATGGGAAGAACCACATCGATCCAAGTAATAAAGTCCACCAGCTTCATGCCCTCCACCAATAATCTTCCCCATCTTGAGATTCTGAAAGATACAATGAGTGGATAAAAAAATGGTAGCATAATTCAAAATTTTAGTAAGCTTACTAATTGACAAAAAAGGAAAATCAGGAATATATAAGACAGAAGAGAGAGAAAGATTAGGACTAAGATTGGCAGTGCCCAAACCAGAAACTGTAGTGGCTGAGCCATCTGCCAACGTAACATTGGGAAGACTACTAGATTGCTCAAGGTCAGAGAGTAAACCTGAGGTACCTGTCATATGATCAGTAGCACTTAAGTCAATGACCCAAGGATCCTGAGTGGTAAGACAAGCAGTGGAAGTACCTTGTTGAGCCAAAGTAGCAATAGAATTAGACCTAAAAAAGTTGGAATGCAGAGTCAAGAGGCGATTGTACTCTTCCTCAGGAATAAAGACTACTTTAGATGTTGGTGGAAGTGACTGTGAAGGTGGTTCTTGAACTTGAAAACTAGCTTAGTGAGCCGAGAGTTTACCATACAACTCCCAACAAAAGTCTACTGTATGATTCTCACCATGACAATAAGTGCACTTACGAAGACCATGTCCTTTACCATGACCCCCTGTTCACTCCCACGACCCCCTTGGTCACGACCTCTACGGCCTCGGCCCCCACGACCTTGACCTCCACGACCACCTCTATTACTCCCCATAGAAGTGGTAAAGGCAGATTTATCACCAGAAGGTAGTGCATCAGTATTGGAGGAAGAGAAATAGTCAGTACTTGAATCAGATAATATGGCTTGTTGAAGTCTACCAAAAACTTCACTCAATGAAGGGAGGTCTGGACTAGCTAAAATTTGTGATTTTACTGGATTCAAACTTTCAGGCAATCTAGAGAGGAAGCGAGCAACATGCATAGAATCTCGTTGTTTCTTCATAATTTTAACATCAGAGGAGATAAGCTGATAAATATTGAGTTCTTCACATACACCCTTAAACTTGTTATAATAGTCTTCTAAAGACATATTACTCAAACTCAAGGAGAAATAATTTTGACGAAGATCATAAATCCGCTTCAAATTGTTAACACTAGAGTAAAGTTCCTTGGCTTGCTCCCAAACAAGTTTAGCAGTTGGTAAGAAAACCAAACTACAACTGATCTTAGACTCCATGTTATTCCACAAACAGCTCCTAATTTGTGCATCTTCGGCTCTCCAATCAGCAAATTTAGGGTCTGTAGGTACAGGAGGTTCCTTAATCACATAATCAAACTTTTTTCTACCAAGAAGAAAGACTTCAACTGCTTGTGCCCACCGAGCATAATTTCTACCATTTAGACGAATGGAGGTAATTGATAACATATCAGGAGATAAGAAATAATTAGGGGGTTGAGCACTGTCTTTGGACTCCATAATAGCAATATGAAGAACAAACTAACACTAAAGAAATAAGCTGGACTGAATTAAAACAAACTCCAACCAGCAACCAATGTACTTGAACCAATCAGCCACGTCAATAGTAACTCATCTATCAAAGAATCAACACCAAACTATTCCAAAAACAAGGCAGCAACAAATCCAAACCAACAAAAAAAAAAAAAAAAATTGCCCAATCCACCACTAAACAGATAAGCAGAGAACGTATTGAAGAAGAGAAGAAAATCAGACCGTGGTTGAAACCCTTAATTGAAAATTTTTGGCTGCGGCGCGAGGACCGGCGAGTAAGCTAGAATGGTCGCCGGAGGAGGGCGAGTAAAACCTTGCCTTTCTCGTGATCAGGCGACGTCGATCTAGTGTCGCGAGACCAGAGAGAGGGTCACTGGTGTTGGACAGCTCCTTCAGCCACTAAATCGAGATTGTCGGAGTCTCTATTGGGGTTGTCTGAGCTAGCGAGTAAGGATATGGTTGCTGGTGAGTGGTGGTCGGAGGGTTAATGGCAGCGGCAGGTTGGTGGCTCTGATACCATGTTGTTTACTGTGAAAGTGTTTAGGGTTTGATAAGTCAGCCCTAACACATAAAATATTATTTATATATAAAGTACATGATATTACCATTTTGCCCCTATTACTCATAACAAGGATAACAATATTAATTAGAGCAATACATAAGACATAAATGATCATCAATAAGATTGTGTCCCATATAGTAAATGTCTTAGTTGTACCACTGGTAATAAGCAGTTGCGCACTTGTAACCACTTTAGAAAGTTCAAATGCCACGACCCTACCATCTTGTATCATATTTGTATTAGAAAATATTTCCCTACATTTTACAGTTTCAATGAAACAAAATCTAAGCCTCACAACCAAGTAAATGTGCACGTGTCAAGTTCCTACTATAATAAACTCAAATAGAATATAAAAATCACCATAAGAAAATAATTGGGAAGAGAAGTTAAAACAAAGTGCAAAGTTAACTGTAAGGACTCAATTTGAATTGAGTGTTGGGTTTTCAGCCCAACAAGCCCAAACAATACATTTATAGAGAGTGGGCTGACAGGCTTAGGCGCTGGCCGTTGATCACCATGCCCAAACTTATTTATAAAAATGGCTAAGTGTTTTCTTACAAATGAGGGAATGCTCCTCGGCCTGTGGCCGAGAAGGCCTTTCTCTTTTTCCCCCCCTTCTTCTTGGCTTTACTAGCCCTTCTTTTATAGTTTTAATCTTCCTATCTTTTGCTTCCATCTGTTGATTGTCTATTCGCCTTTTTTCTAGTCGTCCATCCCATCAGAATCTTTATCGATACTCAAGTGGCTCACTCTGACCAACGTTATCCTGCCAAGGGGTTACCTCTCCATTAATGCGGCCAGGAGGGTTAGTTGAGTGCATTAAATGCGAGAGTGACAGCTTACTTTGGGGTTAGCCACTCCCTGAAATCACTCTTGTCAGGCCGAGGACAAGGTATCCTCGGCGTGGATTCAAGAGAATAGGCTTCCCCCCTTCTCCTCAGAAATAGCTTGCGCTCCTCGGCATGGGCCTTGGGCCTGCTATATGATGGACTGAGGCTATCAGGCCCACGAACCCCACAATAGCCCCTCAAAACTCTGCTGCACGTTCCCTCGAACGGGGAGGAGGGTTTTGATACATGCGGATCCACTGGACGAATGGCCTCACTTTAGTTTATACTGATGCTGGCGGCTTCTTTGTAATTTGTGAATATCGGCAAAATTGTGTAGTTAAAAATGTAATTTGGAAAATTTGTGGGGTCAAAAACGGAATTAGAAAACAAATTGGGGTCTAAAACATAATTTTGAGAAGTTTTGGGGTCTACAACCTGCATTGTTTAATACTCACCAATAGGGGTGGCAAAATTTGACACGACCCGCGAACCCGACACGACTAACCTGTTTATAAACAGGTCATGGGTTGAGGCTAAATGGGTTCGGGTCATATTCGGGTCGACACGGCTGACCCGTTTAATAAACGGGTCGTGTTCGTGTTTAACATGTGAACCCGTTTGACCTGTTTGACCCGTTTAGGTAATAAAGATATTAAATTTTGTTATTATTGCTTAATTTTTGTTGTTGTAATTATATGTTTATTATTATATTTATGGTTGTAATTGTATTTTAATTTTAGATATATAGAAATTAATAATAGATTATTTAGATCATGTATGACCTATTAATCAAACAGGTTATTAGTATTAATTTTTACATGACTTATTAATTAAACAGGTTAAACGTGTC
>NW_027069513.1:689829-809146 GCF_002906115.3 Quercus suber | reverse complement strand
TGGACGAATGGCCTCACTTTAGTTTATACTGATGCTGGCGGCTTCTTGACTGCCCGATGCGCGTTTTTAGCGTTTCGAGAATTAATGGGTGCCCACATTAAATTTTTGACGGCACCACGTTCCCCACTTTAAACGGCATGATCTCCTGCCTTTATGAGAAAGCGGTTTCATTTGGGAAAATTAAGGGAGAGTATAAATACTTGTTTGACTTGCCTGGTTTCATCATTTTCGCGATTATCATTATTGATGCATATAGTTTGAACTTGGTTCGACTGGCACATTAGCTGAAGAGTATCGTCATACCTCTGTAAGTTTTCTTTTTCTAGTGACCCCAAATTTCCTGGATTTCACTCTTCTTTTTCTTTTTTAGAGCTTTTAGTTATCTTTGGGGAATGGGTAAGTTTAAGGAGTTGGTTGAGTCCGAGAAATGATGAACAAATTCATTGTTGACTATGGTATACCCGGTAATGTGAACTTGAAATACTGCGAAGAAGGAGAGTGGTACCTTAAGAGGAGAGAGGGTGAGGTCGTAATTCCAATAGTTGCTTTTGTAGAAGGAGAGATGAGAATCCCTATGAGGCCGGTGACCCTCAATTACCTCAGGCATTTCCGCCTGTCCCTACTCAGTGTGCTGTGAATGTGTTTAGGATACTAGGGTGTGTAGATACTCTGAATGAGAAAATGGGGCTGAGACTGACTCACCATGAT
Organism: Quercus suber; assembly: GCF_002906115.3. Taxonomy (NCBI): domain Eukaryota; kingdom Viridiplantae; phylum Streptophyta; class Magnoliopsida; order Fagales; family Fagaceae; genus Quercus; species Quercus suber. The sequence goes on along the minus strand of NW_027069513.1, from coordinate 808,438 downwards.
GTGAATTGGTGTTATAATCTTCATCACCTGAGGGGTAAGACGTATTACATGAAGACAAGGACGGAAGACACGGCTGACCCGTTTAATAAACGGGTCGTGTTCGTGTTTAACATGTGAACCCGTTTGACCTGTTTGACCCGTTTAGGTAATAAAGATATTAAATTTTGTTATTATTGCTTAATTTTTGTTGTTGTAATTATATGTTTATTATTATATTTATGGTTGTAATTGTATTTTAATTTTAGATATATAGAAATTAATAATAGATTATTTAGATCATGTATGACCTATTAATCAAACAGGTTATTAGTATTAATTTTTACATGACTTATTAATTAAACAGGTTAAACGTGTCAGGTTGGGTCAACCTGTTTAATAAACAGGTCGGGTTAAGGTTGAGGATTCTTGACACGTTTACTAAACAGGTCGGGTTCGGGTCAACCCATATAGCAGAGTACTTATGGCTCGACACGACACGAACCCGACCCGCGAACACGAATTGACACCCCTACTCACCAAGTGAAGTAAACAAGAAAATTGCAGGATATGCTCAAATGTGGGGAAAAATATCCATTACTAATCTCAGCTTCAACATCAAATATAAGAAGCTTCAGAAGGGCCAAATGAATTTTCCAAGTAATAGGAAATCCTGAAAGGAATAATGCAAAGAGAAAAGAAGAAACCAACAAAAGGTAATTTAAATTTCATTCAAATAATAAGGTAAGAGACAAAAATTCAATCTGTAAAGGTGGATCAGAAATGAGAATTAACCTTGCCATCAACCGATTGAGCAGACTCATCAAGAGTGAAGGAGCATATATCAACTGCAACAACATAGTATAAAGGAAACGAAAAACCAGCTCAAGAAAAGTCAGTCATAACTCTTAACATGATAATTCAACATGCAATAATCCCAAAAAAAAGCCTCAACATACAACCACTATTAAATCCCACAGTGCAGGATTCAAGAAAAAAGTTTTAACATTATTACTAATTTCATTAATTTGTTTTCAAGCAAAACAATAGATGAGCATGACTTAGTCCTGCAACACATGATGAAGAGAGTCTAGAGAAGGATGTGATAAATAAAAATTATACAATAGGATACAGCCAACCCCCATCAGTTTGGACTAATTAAAAATACTACGATCTTAATTCCGAGTCATAAACAGGACAGCTTTTTAAATTAGAATAATAATTAACAAAGGCTTATATATATATATAGATGCATACTGTTAGCATATTTTTATTCCAATGGACATGCTAAACAAAAGATCAAATAAGAGGTAGGGAGTCGATAAATTGTTTTGGCATATAGCAGGGAAACTAGTCCTTGTAAGTCAACAAAACAGTCAATAACCATATCTGAGTCTTAAAATCATTAGGGATAGCAGATAGTGCGTACCTTGCATTTGCTAGGTAAAAAATTATTCATGAATAAGACTTCAAGCACATGCATTATAAAAGCCACTGCAATAGAAAGACAGTATGCAGCATCTTTTGCATATGATATATCTTGGTAGAAGACTAATTTAAAAAATTACGTTTGAGAAAAAATATTGCTAACTATGCACCTTAAACAGTTTCTTGACAATCTCTGGAGAAGAATCCCAAAGTTGAGTACAGAATGGATGCTTCGTCTTATGTTCTTAACAGAAATAGGAGGAAACTTAGTCAGCAAATCTGCAAATCAAATGAAGTTACAGATATCAACAACTTCAAATACAAAAATCTAAAAATAATACATGCATTCGACATGATATAGAACTTTGTCAGATTTTTCCTCCAAAACCAACCTTTGTAAAGTGAACAACCATGTACACCGTTAGCAGCAAAATGATCTGAACACCTCAGTGGATTTGGTCCTGCTTTTAACTCTTGCAGCTTCAGCTCTTCATCATCCAAAAGCATAACTACATGATTAAGGTATTCTCGAGATATTGCTCCTTCCAAAGCAAGTTCACATTTTACTATATCTGGTTGTTTGAGATGATCATCCTAGTTGGGTTCCACCTGAGATGATCATCATGGTTGGGTTCCACCTGGCATATAACAAGAAGTTATATGTTACTACTTAAACAACATAATTTCAATAACTTATTACAAACCTCTCTTCTTCCGGTGGACTATCTCCTCCTATCATGTGATTTATTTCTTAACCTTACTAGTTTCTAAATATAAAACTAATTGTCAGAAAACACTATAAGTAACCATTAGGATAAATTTATAAGATCATCAATCCACAAAGCCCATACAGAAAGGTAAATGGACAAAAATATTTCATAAAATTAAAAGTAAATTACTTAAAGCCACAGGAGCTTGTCGTTATCTTTTTGCCCGATGTTATGGTTTTTTAGGTGCTTTAGATGTTGAGATTGGAGATACAACAACTTCCTTGTCAGTATAACCGTTACTAGTAGATATATCACCCCCAACAGGATAAGTTGCCCACCGAACTGTCATCAAACCTTTTCCAATACCATGTTTCTTCGCCAAGTCATCAAACCTTTTACAACACCGTGCTTTTTCGCCAAAGCACTCTTTTTATTAGAAAACTAGTGACTTAAGATGGTGTGCTCTTCCACCTACCACCCACTCACACACACAGATAAAAAGTTAAGGAGTTCATGTGAAAATTAGTAAAGACAGTGTAATGAGAGTGGCTAGGGTAAAGCAAGTAGGCCATGACAACTTTCAGAGAATGGCAAGTAAAAATCTATCTCAAGAACCTTAATCCTTTTGCCTGCTCTTTGGTTGTCTTGGCAAGATGGACAAGATTTTTTAGGATGTAAACAAGCAAAGACATTATGAACAAAATGTTAATCAGAACCAAATAATGCAAAGCAAGTTAAGGTTGTGTGAGAGAGAATGGGAGAATAAAAGAAAATCAAATAGGGTAATGAATGCCCAAAATGGCTGCTGTATCAGTCTCCCATTACCGTATACCATTTCATTGTTAGGTACCTAATTTGTTAGAAAATTTCAAAAGAAAACAAAACCCCATACAAAGGAAGTATAAACACACCCCTAAATAACTTCCAAGCACTAGTGTTTGTGGAAAGTAGATGTAAATATCAAGCAAAGAAAAAGTAACAAATTTAACCACCCCCACAAGGAAGGCGCAAACATTCTTGAGGAAAAGCAATGAAGTTCCCCAAACACACATTTCAGAAGGAATCAGCACAACTTAAGACAATAAAGACTAAAGAGAAAAGCCTAACAGTATTAACTAAATATTAACCACCAATTGCTTGTCCCTTTTACACATATAACACCAACTTACCAAAATTCTTTCTTTAGAACAAGTTGTCACCTCAAAGAATTCTTTGAATTGTTTTACTTGAAAAATAAACAAAGCCACCTTTGCAAAAGCACAGCACACCAAATCTTTTTTCAAGGAAAAGCCCTACAATTTTATCCCACACAAGCCTTAAAACACAACGTCACATATAAACTTTCATCATTAGTTAGCCACCACAAGACCAAAATTGCCCTCCAATATCCTGTAGCTTGGACCTCTAAAGTGGCTCAAAAAAATTATGGAATCTACCTCCCAATCTAAACTAATCTACAAGCATTAGGATACTAAATTACTAATGCATTACCCCATAACCCACTACCAGAGTTAATGGATTCCCCTACTCACTAGAACTGCAAACTCAAATTGTACATCCCAGTTAATTGTGCATTTGCAACCCAATTCGGAAAATTGGATTTCCTAACTCCAACAATCAGTTTAAACATTGCTGGCAGATACCATCAATTGCATAAAGAAAAGAGATTTGGCTAAAATTCTCCCTCCCTCTCCCTCTCTCCCTCTCTCCCCCTCTTAGTGATACAAAAATTGTTGAACTTATTGCTTTTTTTAATAACTATTTATGGGCCCCATGTTAGTCACCTACTAATTTTATTAAACTTTTATCTTTTATTTACAATACTTTCAACAAAAATCTAGAAACTGTTTCAAATAGACACTTAAATCAGGTGCAAAACCAAGAGTTAATAATTTGAATACCTTGTTAAGGGCTGCCCTATGCATTGCACCTAGCTTTGAACCAAAAGCAGCATCAACCAATACTTGATGCAGTATTTCTGTCCATGTTAGAGGGTTTAGAGCACTCTTCCAAAACTCCAGAGAAACTTTTTGGTTTTCAGTCTGCCAAAATCATCAATAAAATTACACAAGTATGAAGATCTTCAATTTAATTTAATTTTAATAATATAATTAAGAAAAAATCCATTGAGAATTAAGCAAAACTCCACATTTTACCCACCTTCCAAAATCTACTAAATCAACATCATAGAGAAATTCATTAAAAAAATCACTTGTCCATGCAGAACTTTGGGAAAGAGTTATAAGCATCATTATAATCCATTTAGAAACCAACATTGTAAAAAAAGCACATGGATTTGCTAAAAGTCTTGTAACTCAACTGGCATCTTCTAGTGTTTCCAATAGAGACGTCTAAAAAAGTTCAAATCCCCCTTCCCCACACATTGTAACTATCAAAAAACAAAGAGCGCATGGATGTTTAAAAAGTGTTTGGAGGGGCTACTAATAGTAAGATACATATTTATAAAGAATATTCTTAGAAAGCAGAAACATTAGGCCCTTTATCATGTTTTTAGAGTGTAAGGCTTTTTATGTAGTTTGGCAGACGAACTCTTCTATTATGAGTTGTTATTCTCTTTATTCCATTACTTCATTATATGAAATATATCACCAATTTTGTCAACTTGCTGAGATCTATATAATTCTATTTGAGAAGAAGGCAGTTCAACTATCACATAGGTTGCTTGTCACCTGATTTTTTTTAGTGGTAAGTTACACATGCACCCTATAAATTTACAACAATGATCACACTTATATACAATAACGATTTTGAAAACAAACTCAATTAGTTCATCATTGGAAAGATGCACACACAAAAGGGTATGCATTGTAATTGAGGAGTGACATAATGTATCTAAATATATGAATTAAACTATGGAATTAAATTACAACTTCAAATAAAACACAAATCTTCCAAGAATGCAATAATTAAACTACTGATCTGTCCTGAATTTATGATATGGATGACCCTCCATATTTAAATGTTTATGAAGCTGTACGTAAGCAACAAATTTCACATAAGAATGCAATTAGAAGTATTTTTTTAACATGAACACTACCAGTACCAACATGGTTGCTTCACATGAAAAAGCGATAACTAAAGGAACAAAAATACATAATATGTAATGGTATGGCCATCAAATTTTCCTTTGTGCAACTTAAGCACTAGGTTATCTTGCTCAAAAGGTGAAATAAAAGGCACAACTCTAGCAAGAAGTTACTGTTATTTCCTTAGTCATTCTAACTAGCATAGGAACATGAAGCCTTTAATGGTCCATTTGGTTGGGTGGAAAAGAGGAGGATGGAAAATGGATAAAGGAAAATGGGATTTTTCCAATGTTTGGTCCGGTAGAAATGAGAGCCGATGGAAGAGTTTTCCATGTAGGCCTACCAAAATCCATCCTACCAACTGAGCACCCATAATTTGGTAACTCCCAAGAATTTTCAATTCTCAACTTAAATTCTTGCCAACTGAACACAACCAAAGAGGCACTAGAGGAATGATTATCTATGACCAAAATAATTAGTGATTAACTTTTTTTGAATAAGTTAAGATGTTTACCATGTTAAGAAATTAGAATCTTCCATAACAAGGGAGACTCTAAAGTCTAGCCTAGTGCCATAATAGGGGAAATCATATCCATTGGAGACCACAGAACATAACAAAGACATCGGAAAATTATTCAAAAAACCAGACTCCTCAGCCCTTCATGACTCTTTCCACATAAGGTTACTTGATTAAACAAAATTGATCAGAAATTATTATTGAGACCCCACTATTGCTCAATACTGAAAACCATGAAAGCATGCTTATTGTGAGAGCTCACAAGAGCCCAAAACATGAAACCATTTAAACACTGTTCTTATAATAACCTTCCCCTTTTTATTTGAGATTGATACTTATAGGGAGGCATCTGTAGCTGATATGGAGCTTACTGGGGATCAACTCATAGCTTTATTTGCAGGGGACCATGTTGTCTTTTATGGAATCCATTCAGCTGTTTTTAGATTCCCTATCCGGTACATAATTTTTGGTTTTCTTTTCTGTTAGCAATTCAAAGTTCAATAGAGGCACCCTTGTAAAACGCTTCCCATCACCATTGATGAACCAGGGAATGACTAGTAAGTTGGGTTGTTCCAACTAACAAAGTGTGGCCCACTGGGTTAAGAAATTCATGTCTGGAGCTGATATACAAAATTGGAAAACACTATGAGGCCAAATTCCAAAAATGGCTTCTAAGTATCAGAGCTTTGAACAGAGGAAGCTGATATATGAAATAATCTAACCATACAGGCCATATGGCGTATAGATAACCAATGAATTATATTAACAATGGTAGCACCATAGATATGAGAGTAGTTTCTACATTCATTTCAAATATCTGCTTTTCCTAAAAACTATCTACTACCTCGAATTTCACCTATATAGTATTTTAAGATTGATATATAGAGCACCTTGCAGTTATAAAAATGCTTAGAAAAGGCAATAACTACTACCTGGTTCATTCTGCAAGCATCAAACAAGTTTTTCTGATTATCTGCATGAGAGAGAGATGATAAACAATAAATAAAAAAAGAGGCAAGTAACAGTGTTAGGTCAGAAAAGAACAAAAAACTAGAATCAACAGCTTTCATTTCCATTGGTAGCATCAGCTGACATCAAAGGTTTAATAAAGAACTGAGCAAATCTGAACAACAACAACAACAACAACAACAACAACAAAAAAGAAAAAAAAAAAAAAGACATTCTAGGGTTACATTTCTGAGAGCAGTTATGAGAATAATAGGAAGCAGGAAAATGAAGAACAAAGTCTGCCTATCCAAAGCCTCTTCAAAACCATTAGTATTAACATCAAAATAATAGTTTGTGTGCTTTGAAGATGTAAAAGCATTTGTATTGCCTCCATGATAGGCATTGAGAAGATAAAATCCATAGAAAATTGGAACAGCCACATCAATTAGCAATCTTAGATTGAGTATTAATCTAATAGAAATTTGCAACGGACAAGGATATGAAAATATATGCATGCCAAGTATAGGAATCATTCACACATGTCAAAATATCAAGGTTTGGAGCTCAAGAGTGGCTCCAAGAGGCTATGTACAATCAACCAAAGGGCTGACATGTAGAATGCATAAACATAAGAGCAAGTGAGAACATATGATATATGAATGCAAGGGTATGTGAGGTGCATGAACATGTGAGCATAGAAAATAATCTAGTCTAAGCGATGACAAATGAATGCATAGATATGGAAGCATGCGACCGCATAAAGTCTCTATGAGATGACATGTGAAATGCATTTATGTGAACATGTACAATCAACCTAAGGGCTGACATGTAGAATGCAGAAACATAAGGGCAAGTGAGAACATATGATATATGAATGCAAGGGCATTCACAGTGCCTGAACATGTGAGCATAGAATATAATCTATCATAAGTGATGACAAATGAATGCACGGATATGTAAGCATGTGACCACATAAAGTCTGTCCTATGAGATGACATGTGAAATGCGTAGGCGTGTGAGCAGTTTTTGTTAGAAAATAGCATTAAAGAGTATAGCTAAGCATGTGATTGCATGACAATGGCTAGGAATGTAAATTGCATTCTTGATTTAAATACAACTAACCTCATTCCAAAGCATAGAATAACAAGTTCGATTAGCGCTTTTCCTTTCTACTCATTTTTTTCATACAAAAAAAAATGCAAAGAGAACAATGGGGCATGAAGGTTATATGCTTACAAATGGATAACTTATGAATTTGACATTTGACAAATTTTGGAAACATGTGAACATGTACAATCAACCTAAAGGATGACAAGTAGAATGCATAAACATATGAGCAAGTGAGAACATCTTATATATAAATGCACCGGCATGTGAGGTGCATGAACATGTGAGCGTAGAATATAATCTATCCTAAGTGGGGACAAATGAATGAATGGATCTAAAAATCTCAACCCTAAACTCTACACCTTACACCCTAGACCCTATACCCTAAATAGGGATGGCAAAATCTAACACGACCCGCAAACTCGATACAACTAACCCGTTTGTAAACAGGTCATGGGTTAAAGCTAAACGGGTTTAAGTTATATTCGGATCAACACGACTGACCCATTTAATGAACAAGTCGTGTTCGTGTTCAACATGTCATGGGCTGAGGCTAAGTAAGGACATATGATATATGAATGCATGGGCATGTGAGGTGTATGAACAAGTGAGCATGGAGTGTAATATTTCCTAAGTGATGGCATATGAATGCATGGATATGTGAGCATGTGAGCACATATAGTCTACCCTATGAGATGACATGCACAATGCAAGGGCATTTGAGCGATTTATCCTAAAAAATAACATTAAAGAGTTTAGTTATATGATATATGAATGAATGGGCATGTGAGATGCATGAACATGTGAGTATAGAATATAATATATCCTATGTGATGACAAATGAAGGCATGGATATGTGAGCATGTGACCACATATAATCTACCCTATGAGATGACATGTAAAATGCATTGGTATGTGACCAATTTATGCTAGAAAATAATGTTAAGGAGTATAGCTAAGCATGTGATTGCATGGCGATGGCTAGGAAAGTAAAATGCATTCTTGATCAATTACAACTAATCACATTCCAAAGAATTGAACAACAAGTTTGATTAGAAAATTTTCCATTTTACCCCTTTTTCTCATAAAAAAAGACACAAAGACAACGATGGGATATAATAGTTATATGCCTACAAAGTGATAACTTAATAATTTGATATTTGACAATATTTTTTTTGACAAGTAATTATTTGACAAATTTTAGAAGCATGTGAACATGTACGATCAATCTAAAGGATGACAAGTAGAATACATAAACATATGGGTAAGTGAGAACATATGATATATGAATGCATGTTCATGTGAACATAAAATATAATCTATCCAAAGTGATGACAAATGAATGCATTGGTGTATGGATCTAAACCCTAAATACTAAACCCCAAACCCTATACCCTAAAACCTAAACAATAAAACCCTAAACCCTAACTAATTAAAACTAACTTCCAGCTGGCTACATAGATCTAATGGTCTAACTAACTCTTAAGCATACGGCTTTTAACTAATCAAAAATTAAGCAAATGACACAATCAATTAATTAGCACGCGATTCTAACCTTAAATTACAAAGATGATACAAAACTTTACTAATAAACTGCCTCTTATAATAAGCTACTGGTGTCTAGTACCAAGTGTTGATGCTGCACTGTTGCTGTTACTGGTGCTTACTCATACAAAACTTTACTTACTCATGCTTACTTGTGCTGCATGCATGATGCACTAATTGGATCATATGCATTAACTTTAGCTACTTCCCATAGTTTCCTAACATGGAGAACAGTCAGTACCTAGGCTTGCTTGGATAGTACCAAGCGAGGAAAAAAACCACTAGGAGTCAAAACTTAGGGTTGACCGGAGTCGGCACCAAACCATGGACTCAATTTCAAAAGAAACTTTATTCATCAAAATAATCTCCCTTTCTTGGGGTACATACTTGGCTTACATAGACTACTATATTCTAATTCATCATAAAGTGACACAATACATGGAACTTATTACATAACAGATAACAATAAAATTAAAAATAGGTATCACTCATATAGAGATATTACCAATGGCACCATTAAGTATCCATATTAAAGAAAGTAACATCAAGTCCAGAAATGTACTCCATACCATACTTAGATGCCCATCGGCCACTAGTTGCCAACCATCAGCGCCACTAACCACTGGCCACCAACTGTCACAAGGTCCACCTCATTCCTAGAAGGCCATCATTAAATGCCCTTTAAAGAAGGTAAGGTAGTTCTTACATAATTGCTAACCATCATACTAGCCAACACATGGCCCACCTGTTGCCATTAATCGTTGACCATGAAGAGTACAAGTGACCTAATAGGGGTCACAAAAATTTTCCAGACACCTAATACTCATCTCTCTATTCCAATACAATTCTAGAAATGATACCAACCAAAATCGAAATATGATTGTAACACATTTGATATCATATTAAAGATATTTTGATTACCCAGACTAAGTGAACTCCTACATAACAACTGCAGTTTCCCTTACAAGTTGCGTGGCAGGGATTAGTTCCTACAAGCATGACATTTGCACATAAGTTATAATCTTCATAGTATAGAAAAGAATTCTAAGCGATGTAGAATATAGGAAGGAATTAAATCCTTCCACTCCAATATGTTGCATTGATTTAGCAAAGTATATAGAGGCAAGGCAAAAAACACAACCAAATGCTATAAATGAAACCAAAACCATGGTAACTATGTCCAAGAATAATGGAATCCTGTGAGGTCATGATTCAAGAACCGTTGAGTGCATGTATAACTACTTACCAATCCAAAAAACAACAAAACTCTAAGGTTTCATTTGTTTTTGGCATAAACTGATATTGTGTTTTCAGGTATTTGGTGTGTCAGAAAATTTTAGTCAACGGAAAATTTTAGTATATAGGCAGAAAACATTTACACTTTTTTTTTTAAATAAATCAAAATCATTTACACCTTTAAAAAACATAAACAGTTTTTTGAAAAAAAAGACTTGCGTTTACCCCTACCATTCTTATCCCTTTTCACTCCATATATTTCCAAACTAAAAAGGCAAAGAAATGTCCTATGTAGCCAAAAATTCACCATATATTTCCAAATATAATGTATTCAGATGGTTTAAATTAGTAAAGCTTTTATGACTATCAATTGTATCTAGATTGTGCAGCTTCATTCATGCTAGGTTAGTTGATTTTTTTTTTTTTTTTTTTTTTTTTTAAATTTTAGTTGAAATCATAAAAACCAATTAGTCCACAGAAAAATGATGCCTAAGATCAAATAAAACTAAATAAAAATGTCAAAAAAGAAATAAATAAGTTTATCCAAAAAAGAAAACACTACGAATAAGACTTTCACCTACACACAAATCAACCATAATAACTTCGAATTTCAACACCTAGCAGGAATCAGTTAAACTCATTAGGCCAAGTGTTGGAACATGTGCAACATTACCTCAAGAAGTCACAACATAGGATTGTCATCAAGGTTAAAGGACTGGATATTGCTTTTTACTTTTCCAAGACACCAAGCAATAAACCTGCAATACTTTCTCAATCTCACCCAAAAAACAAAAAGGAAAGAATTTCAATACTTGGTTGACAAAGTTCTTATAGAAACAATTTTGCAACATCAGTAGATAAGCTCATTATTGTCCAACTAAAACCCTAAAGACATATAACAGAATTATTTACATCATATGTAAATTCTCCTTCAAAAGTATAACAAAGCCATAAAATGTCACCAAGAAACAAAAACAAACAATAAAGACAAACATAATAGGTCACAATCTACCAAATTTCATGTAAAGCCATACATAAACATCTTTCAGATACCAAAACATAAACTAACATTAGTTTTGACTCATAACTTCAAGCAATGATAAAAATCAAGTATATTAGTTTTAAAATCAAGTCAGTAAGAAATGATAACTGTAGCAATATTACTCGGTGAACCATTGAGTTGCAAACTTGATAGTGCTAACAGTGTTAAGGACATTTGCATATTGGAGTTGCTAGAAAGAAATCAAAGGAATGAAAGAACTACCTTACCTTCTTTAAAGGGCATTTGAAGCACTCAGAAGATTCAGTTCAACAATAACATTAGCTATATCAGAGCATTCGATGTCCTCAACTACAGTCACCAACACAGCTAACACTGTTTCAAATACCTGTATGAAGCAACAAAATCAATATCTAACGATTTCAAAAGTAAAAGAGAAGGAGATTATGGACAATATCTCTTACACACACCTAAAAGCCCAGCTCATGATAAAGTGAAAACCCCATGTCAACTCAAATTGAATTACCAATCTCCACAACAAAGCACAAAAGAAACTTCCTGGGATAATGGATAACTTTTTATCACAATGATGTAGGACAAAAAAAAAAAAAAAAATTGTAATAGGAAAAATAGAGATGGATGAACTTGGACTCAACACCTAGGGTTGGCTAGAGATTTGATGCAGGACAAACCAAAATTGTACAACAAGAAAAATATGCAAATAAAGGATTGATAAGAACTAATTAAGCAAAGGAAAAATGGTGAGTGACTGACTAAGAGGGCAGCCATGCCTCTTAGAAGAATTGAAAGGGATTAGATGAGAATAGGAATATGAACAGTCTAAGTTCTCATTGCATGCCTTTATACAATTCATGAACAGAACTAATTGACTAACACTAATTGCCAATTGGCTACACTAATCTAACGATCTAACTAACTGTTAAGCACATGGCTCCTAACTAATCAACAATTAAGCACATGACACAATCAATTAATAAGGAGGTATCTGGTTACAAAGGGATAATAAAATGGTTGGATGGGATAATAAAATGGAAAAGTTGCAAAGGGATTTTCTATGGGGTGATAGCAAGACTCATCTGGTTGGATGGGATAAAGTTTGTGCGCCTATAGCCAATGGTGGCTTGGGGATAAGGAAACTTACTACTTTCAATAAGGCCTTATTGGGGAAATGGTTGTGGCGGTTTGGGAAGGAAGAGGATCGGTTATGGAGAAGGGTGGTAGCTTTAAAATATGGGGAAGAATGGGGGGGGGTGGACCTCAAAGTTGGGTAGGGGAGTTCATGGGTGTGGTTTGTGGAGAGGTATTTGTATGGGATGGGAGGATTTTAGCAAAAATTGCCAGTTTGTTGTTGGGTTGGGAAATAGAGTGAGGTTTTGGCAGGATGGGTGGTATGGGGATCAACCTTTTCAATTGGCTTTCCCAAGGCTGTATGCTATTGTCATTGATAAGGAGGTATCTGTAGAAGAGTCTCTGTCAAGGCAGGGGGCGGAGGATAGAAGAAGTTGGAATGTTCGTTTTATTAGAGAATTGAATGATTGGGAGATGGATGAAGGGCTGCATTTTCTTCATATATTGGGAAATAATACCCCTCCCATGGCTATGGGAGACCGGTTGAGATGGAAGTTGAAGCCTAACGGAGATTTTGACGTCCGATCATATTATAATAAACTAAGGGACTCTCCTTCAATTGTCTTTCCTTGGAAAGCTATATGGAAAGTAAAGGCCCCTAGGCGAGTTTCCTTTTTTGTTTGGTGTGTAGCTTGGAATAAGATCCTAACAGGTGATAACTTGAGATTGAGGAAATTGGTTTTTGTGGACTGGTGTATAATGTGCCGACATTGTGGAGAGACGGTTGATCACTTACTACTTCACTGTGAGATGACCTATCGGTTATGGAGCTTTGTCTTTATAACTTTTGGCTTGCCTTGGGTTATACCTAGATCGATTACAGAGCTACTTTTTGGCTGGTGGAATTGGTTGGGGAAGCAATCGTCTCAGATTTGGAATTTAGTTCCGTTGTGCATTCTGTGGTGTATTTGGAAGGAACGGAATAGGCGGACTTTTGAGGATTTGGATAGTTCTGGTGATCAGCTGCTTGCTTCTTTTAGTGGAACTCTATTTGATTGGTCTCGGGCATGGGGACTCACGACTAGTGATTCTCTCCCTTCTTTTCTTAGCTCTCTTGCTCTTTGTAATTAATATGCTGATAGGCTTTCTTTTTTGTTTTTCTTTGGTTTCTTTTTCTTGTTTTTTCTAGGTTTGCTCTATGTTCTTCATGCATAGAGTAGCCTTTCGTATATATAACATTCTTACTTATCAAAAAAAAAAATTAATAAGAACGTGGCCCTAACCTTCAATTATAAAGATGATACAAAACTTTACTAATAAACTGCCTCTTATAATAAGCTGTTGGTGTCTAGTACCAAGTGTTGATGTGACACTGTTGTTGTTTCTATAGTACATTTAAACTTAATTAGCCTTCAAATGAAANAAGAGATGGTCAACTGATTCACCATTACACTTGCACATATAACACCAATACATAATACATAACTTTTTTTTCTTAAATTGTCAATCGTTAGACTTTTGGTTTGGTTTTGTCCTATGTCATTTCTGCTTCTATTTTATTTTTTAAATGAATTATAGATCTTGAACTTAATGGTTGCTTTAATCCTACTAAGGTAGGAAGTAGTTCCTTGAACATTTTTTGTCCATTTTCATATTCATGTGGAGTTGCAACTGTGACAGCTTGCAGGCTTTAAATTGGAGGTCAAAAACACAACATCTGCTGGTCATGCTCGAAAACTTGCATCCACTGTTGACATCAGCACTTGTCCTGATGGTACGATCCCTTGACTAATCATATCATGGCATCCCTTTTGTTTGCTTTTGTTCTTGCTTTTTGATTATGTTCAACATCTTTATGGTTTAATCAGTTTGTACAAATTGTACTTTTTTCAGGAATCATATGTGTTGGAGGTGATGGAATTATTAATGAGGTAAGTCATTTGCGTTGGTCATTCTTGTTTATTTCTGACGAGTATTCTACAAATCTACAATTTTCTTTTGCGTGTATTACTATTTGTATCGCTGTCAAAGATATGGGAAGGTATATTGACATCAATCTCAGAAAAATAAAAGAGTGTGAGGCTTGCTGTATTTAAATTTACATCAAATGACAAGAATATTATTCTGAAGCCAATGAGTTCATAACAAATGATAAATATCAAGAACAGAATCCTTTGGTGGTTAAAATAAAGAAAATCCAATCCACATATTACCCATGAAAAAGATTTGAATCTTCTCCAGATTCTATTCATTGCAACAATACTTTAATCAGCATAATAGAAATTTGATAATTCAAGACTTTTGCTAGTCTACTTTCATGATATACCCAAAGATGTATGATTTGAAGAAAAAGAGGGGAGTTAACTAAAAAGGAGGACAAGGCAACAAAATTCTAAGTTCTTGATAATATTGGAAACTCATAGAATTTCTAGAATTTATAAAATCCTAATGGTCAAGCATAAGTGTAATACACACTTATGTTTTTTTTGAGAGAGGTCAGTTTGAGAAAAGTTTAAATGCAACCTTTATTTCCTTGATTCCCAAAAAGTCAGATGCAGTAGAGGTGAAAGATTTTCGGCCTGTTAGTCTAATAGGGGGGGGGGGGGGGTTTACAAAAATATTGCTAAAGTATTGGCTAATAGGTTGAAAGAGGTGATCGGGGATGTTATTTCAGAGTCTCAAAATGCTTTCATTAAGAATAGGCAGATTCTAGACTCATGTCTCATTGCAAATGAATGTTTGGACAGTAGGCTGAATTTAGGAATTCCGTGGGTTGTTATGCAAGTTGGATGTGGAGAAGGCTTATGATCATGTGAACTGGGGTTTCCTAATGTATATGCTTGAGCGGCTTGGGTTCCCTGAAGAGTGGAGAAAATGGATATTTTACTGTATATCCATAGTCAAATTCTCAGTTCTAATTAATGGAGCTCCATGTGTTTTCTTTGAGAATTATAGAGGCTTACGACAAGGTGATCCTTTGTCTTCATTATTATTTGTTGTTGTTATGGAGGCAGTTAGCAAAATGATGGATAAGACGGTGACGGAAGGTTGATTGTCCGGATTTAGTGTGGGTACCTCCACAGGTGATCACTTATAGGTATCCCATCTTCTCTTTGCAGATGATATGTTGGTTATGTGCGATGCTGATATCGACTAGATGCTGTTTTTGCGCTTGATTTTGTCATGGTTTGAGATTGTATCAGGATTGAAAATTAATTTGGATAAGTCTGAACTAGTTCTTGTGGGAGTGGTTCCAAATTTTGAGATGCTAGTAGATGCATTGGGTTGTAAGCAGGGCTAACTTCCTATGAAATATTTAAGCCTTCCATTGGGTGCAAAATGGAAAGATAAAGCAGTTTGGAATCCCATCATTGAGAAGGTGGAAAGGAGGTTAGCAAGATGGAAAAGATTGTATCTATCCAAAGGGGGGAGACTTACTCTCATAAAAAGTACTTTATCCAATTTACCTACTTATCTCCTTTCCCTTTTTCCAATTCCATCAGATATAGCATTATTGTATAGAACAACTTCAACAAAATTTTCTTTGGGGCAGTCTAGGAGATGATTCTAAACGTCACTTGGTGAATTGGTCCAAGGTATGCTCTTCTATCCAGTCTGGAGGTCTAGCAATTCGAAACTTGAGATACTTTAATGAAGCACTATTGGGAAAATGGTTGTGGAGATTTGGGTATGAGAGAGAAGCGCTATGGAGAAGGGTTATAAGGGCTAAATATGGAGCTAAGGAGGGAGATTGGTGCTCTAATTTTGTTCCAGGCTCCTATGGGGTGAGTTTATGGAAATCTATCAGTAGTGGTTGGTCTACTTTTTCTCGCCACATTCAGTTTCAGATGGGAGATGGGACTAGAGTGAAATTTTGGCATTATGTTTGGTGTGGGGATAATCCTTTGAGTATGTGTTTTCCAGATTTATTTAGAATTAGTAATGATAAGGAGGCTTATGTGGCTGATCTCATGCAGTTTCGTAATGGGGTTCTTTTTTGGGACTTAGAATTCCTGCGAGAAATTTATGATAGGGAATCAGATTCTTTGTCTATTTTTTGGAATGTTATATATGGAGTCTCATTGAGAGGTATTGGTGAGGATAAGATGTGTTGGACACCTACTAAGAGCAAGGGTTTTGAGGTAAGTAGTTACTATTATGCTTTGTTGGGTGTATGTACTCGATCCCCTTGGAGAAGTATTTGGAAGCAAAAGGTTCCCGCCAGAGTTGCATTTTTTGTTTGGACTACAGCTTTAGGAACGATCTTGACTATTGATAATTTACGTAAGAAGAAGGTGTTGATTCTAGATTGGTGTTATATGTGCAAAAGTAATGGAGCTTCAGTAGACCATCTTTTACTACATTGTCCCATTGTTTATAAGTTGTGGTCTATGGTGTTCACTTTGTTTGGTATCCACTAGGCGATGCCAAAGACTATAGTTGTGCCCCTTGCTTGTTGGCAAGGAAATTTTGGTCATCATCGTAATGGTGTTATTTGGATGGCTGTCCCTCGTTGTTTGATGTGGTGCATTTGGCGGGAGAGACAACCGGTGTTTTGAAGATTCTGAAAGGACTATAGCTGATTAAAAACTTTTCTTCTTTAAAACTCTATCGGATTAAATGTTTATCATAGGAAGTCATTCTATTTTTTCAGTCTATGATTTGATGGATGCTTGTAATTTATGTATTTGATTATGTTGGTCTTCGGCTGTTTACTTCCTGTATGCTCGGGTGACTCATTATTAAGTTCTTGAATAAAATTTCTTTTACTTATAAAAAAAAACATAAGTATAATATACTAATATGTAGAATTTTGGATATGGGTTCTTCTTGTGGTTTATAGGTTTTATTTTGGGTGTAATGTTATTGGTCTTTATGCTTCAGTAATTCACTACCACTTTGCTAGTGAACTTTCTGAAAATGATTTAGCTTCTAATTTAGAAGTTCTTAGCTAATTGGTCAATACAATATCATATTGGCTGGTATTTGTCGTACTGGTTGGTAAACCAGTACTGAAAACCTCTTGAATTGTATCGTTCAAAAAACTGGTTAACTCCTGACATATGAGCTGATATCAGGTGTTTTGGCCGGTAAAGAAAAAATAATAATAAAAGAAAGAAAGCAGCAAAACTGCAGAAGCAGATACAGAGACATGTCGCCACGTTTCTGGTTGTCAGCCTCATATTGCCAATCCCCTCTCCTTTGTTAGCCCCTGGTCCTTCTTCTTTCAGTTTTGTTCATCCTTTTCTTCTTGGTTCATTTTTCATTTTGCTTTGTGTGTCATGAGTCCCTAACCCTTCTTGTGAACTTCAAAATTCAAACTAATGAAATTTTTGTGTGCCACACTGCACACTACCATTTATCAAAGACTCAAAAAAGAAAAGAGATTTATGTTATTATTTTATTATCATTATCTAGGTACACCAATTCTATTAGGCTGATATGTTTGTTAAAATTTAGCAGATTAAGACATTAATATTGTAGGGGGCAAAACAAGAATCAGGTCCAATCTAAACAGGAATGGGCTGACAAGCAAGCCCGGTGCAATTAATTTATAGAGATGGGTTATCAGGGACAATCCTTTTAAATCTTAATAGCATAACTTAGTGATTGCTAAAGAAAGGGAAAACACCCCATGCAATAGTTTAAGAAGAAAATAACAAAGTGAAAGGCAGGGATTCTTATTCAAGATCTTCCTTGGTTTAGCCGAGGAGAGATGATTCTTTGGGTTACATACTTCTTGGTAGTACAGCTCTTAGTTCTTCTCTCTACTTTCCTTGTTTTCCTCTTTTTTTCTGATCCCCTCTCTTAGTGGAGCTTCCTTCCTTTTTATAGTAGCTGGAGTTGCATCCTAGCCTTCCACTTGGACTGCTATGGATCCTCACTTGGATACTTGTCCCATTAGTGTCTTGCTGGCGGTGGTAGAGTAGGTTGCAAATTGTAAAGACACTGTTTAGGGGTCATTCTGCCATTAAATGCAGCAGGCTGAGTTGGTACAATGCATTTAATGCGGAGGTGGTGGGTATTTTATCAAAAAGCTTCCTCCTTCTCCTACCTGCACGTCTTTACTTTCTTCCTCGGCTCTCCATCCTGTTAGCTTTGGGTTAGGACCCCGGTCCCCCAAGGGAAGCTTACTCCGAGCTTCCCTCCTTGGACTGAACACTCCCCTCTATTTTTGGTATTTGGTTGTCTTGTCTAGGCTGAACCCAATCTAATGAAGAGTGAAGCCCAATTGCCTCCTCAGGATGTTCTAATGCCACGTGCCTTTGCTTCTCAGGTTCCTCCCTCCCACAAATATTTATATGTGCTTTAATTAATTAATGAATGAATAAATAAATAAATAGATAAAACAAGATCATAGCATAGAGAAAATAATAGGATTGAAGTTGGAACAAAGAACAATAGAATATCAATTTCTAAGCTCAAAGAGCTCAATAAATATTCAGATCTGAATTTCATCAATTAGATAAGAAAATTCTACCTACAATGACTCAAAAGAAGCTATAACAGCTTTAAGTAATTAAATCCATCCATTTAATTTCATCAAAAGTCACATGCTAGTCACATGACCTTTTAACATAATAAAGACAACAATAACAATAAATAAACATAACATAACATGGGTAAATAAAAGACATTAGTCACAGTAATATAGTGAGTGAGCCTTTTCCCTAGGGCTTATATTCTCTTACATCACTATATGCAGTGTATATGGTCATTCATGCCGACAGAACATTTTAATGCTGATAGGCAGCTTTTAAGTTCTGTTTACAGGTTGTGATTGCCTTGTAGATATCTTTCCCCTTAATTAATTTTGAAACTGATGTGATTGTTGCCTGAAGCATACCAGACACGAAATTGCTGAACTACGTGTATAAAAACCTTAACTCCATTTTCCAAATCACTATTCATGTAAGCTGTAACCAACCTTTCAAACCTTAATAACCATACTATGGAGTGGAGGGATCCAACATCAGTTGCATTGAAGGCATTTGCAGGGCTCCTTTTGCTTTTCACATCATCTGTTTCTGTGTGTGTGTCTGATGACTTCTCAAACTTACGTATTGAAATTTCAGGTATAGTTCTAGCTACAGATACAACATTGATGGTTGGTCTTGTTTATGGGAATGGGATAAGTGAGACCATGCAAGAAACCTTCTGTTTGCCGGAATCGGCTGAGTTTTTTTTTTTGGAGAGAGAGAGAGAGAGAGATGAGACAGGAGGATTTTGACAAAATTGATGTGGGAATAACATTACCAATTTGTAGCACATATGGATTGTCAACTTTCAGGTTAGTTTTGTTCAGCTTTAGGCTGACCAAATTGAGTTGCACCCTTGTAGCGGAATTGTTAGTGGCTAGTTTTAGTATCTTACTCTTCTGGGTGGGTCTGATGGAAGCATTGGAATAGAATTTCTACAGGAATAATATAACAGACTTTTCATTCCTACTAATGCTTAACAGCAGCATAGTTTTATCCATTCTCTCTACGATGCAGTGGTGTTTTTGTTCTGCAACTGTATTATACACATGCAAAAGCATGTAGTCTTACTTTTTTGTCTTCTACTTTATTTATTAATTTACGTTTATTATGCAGGTTCTAAATGGTCTACTTAGTCGGGACAACCAGAAAGAGGGAATTTCTATACCAATTGGAATTATACCTGCTGGTTCCGATAATTCATTAGTTTGGACTGTTCTTGGAGTCAGAGATCCTGTTTCTGCTGCAATGGCTATAGTGAAGGTAACGCTTTTTATTAAGATGTCCATAGCTTCTCTTTTTAAGTTTTTAACAGCAGATTTTTTTTATTCGTAATTAATTACACACATACCCAGTGGGTCTTGAACCCTTGACCTTAACCTCCACCTTGCCCTTACGTGGAGGAGGACCTGCCATTTGAGCTGGAACTCATTGGCCTTGTAACAGACTTAATATGAATGGTCTTTGATGACAACCTGGCATTCACTATACTTCAACAGTCTTTGATTACTTTATGAGCAAATTTATTCCCCTTCTAGTTGTCAAACAATGCCTATATAGCCATTACAATGACTGTAATTTCATTGTTTTGACCCTTTTTTTTTTTTTTTTTTTTTTTTATAAAATTGGTAAGTCACGTACACCCAGTGGGTCTTGAACCCACTTTCACCTTTTTCTACCAGGGGAGGAGTTGCCAATTGAGCTAGTGCCTACAGCTCAATGGTACTGTTTCAACTTTGCTATCATCATCCAACATTTCATTGGCTGACCTTCTAGATGATTGATTTATTGTCCTTTATTATAGCCAGATTAATTGCAGAAACATCTTTTGACCAAAATCCCTTTAATGAACTCCTAACTACACCCTTGCTGATATATGTTGAAAATAAAATTTGAAGATAAAACGAAAGTATAGCTCATTCTTATTGAATTCTAAAAATTCTTATTAATCAGCCAACCTGGAGAGTTGACACCAATAATGTAGTAACAACCACCATAAACCACTTTATAAAATTCATTATTGACCATGATCTCCTCCAATGGGGCATCGAAGGCAAGAATGATGGCAGCGGCCAGTAGTGCAGTTGTCTGATAGATTCACGATGAAGCAGCCATGCTATTCAGCATCATTATGTTGGATTTATTAATGATGTAAGTAACTTAAATTGTCAAAATTTTCAAATGGCTACCATTGTCATTATTGCTCCTAGTTATAAAATCAAAGATGTCTAGGGGTAAGTGATATGGCTTGCAATGGAGATTACCTGCCAAAAACTACAAAGTAATTGTGGAGGGCATAGCATAACTTGCAAGAATATGTACACGTGTTTTATACAGATGGAGGGTGTATGACTTGTGATTGATCATGTTCTTGCAGAAAGAATTGGAGTTTATAGGAATGATTGGCTCCTGGGAATACACACAAACATTTAGAGTTTGTGTTGGATCATTAGCATATATACTGTTTCTTATTAGATTGAGTGAGTTCTTTCCAGTTTCGATCTGATTCTTTTTCTGTAAGTAATAATAATTTCAGTAAAAGCTAACATAAAAATTTAATCGCTTTATTATTATAAATATTAATTTCAATAAAAAGAAAGATGGTAATCATTATACACTGTACCAGACTACCCCTAAAGGATTACAAACTCATATTTAGGGAGTCAATGAAATCTATAAAAAAAAATGACTGTAATGAATGTTGACAATAGCAGACTTCCTCTTCCATTCATAAGAAAATCTCAGCATAGACTTTTTGACAACATGAATAGGATGTTCAACCCCATCAAAAGTCCTACTATTACACTAACGCCACATTGTCCACATATAACATTATGGGACTGCCTTCCATATTTTGCCACCACTACTGACTATGGAAATTTTCTTTCCAACGAGAAAGCATTCCAGGACACCATCTTTGGCATAACCAAGAGTCTCCAAATGATGCAAACACGAAGGGCCAGATATCCTTGCCACTGAATGACTCAAAAGATCAGTTTCAAAATGATTTTTTCTACTTCTTTTATTGTTTTTTGTTTCCCTTTACTTTGATACGTTATTATGGGTAGGTTAACTAACAAGTTGCAATTTTATTTGCATCAATTTCTCCTTTCATGTCGTTACTTAACAATTAAAGGAACTGTTTTGTTTTTTTGGTTGCAAAATTTAAGTTTCAGACTAATATTTTAAACTATCTTCTTCTCCATAATTTTTATGGGCTTTTAGTAAAATGTATTTACCTACTTAGTGAAAGTCTTTGCTGGTTTCAGGGAGGCCTTACTGCTACAGATGTTTTTGCGGTTGAGTGGATTCAGACTGGTGTTATTCACTTTGGGATGACAGTCTCATATTTTGGTTTTGTTAGTGATGGTAAATCATGATCCTTGGAATTGCCTTTTTTTTTTTTTTTAAATCTTGACTTGTATTGAGGTCAATTAATTTCACATCAGGCCTACATTCCAAGTAGCAAACACAGTGAAATAGAGCACATTCACAATTTGGTGCTAAAAGTACCTGCGTTTTGTTTTTTCGTGTTTCTGGATCACCTGTATTTGAATTTTCTTGTTCCTTGATGTTTGCTTTCTAGTGAAGTTTGAAGAAGAAATGCTTTGTCGCATGCTTTTGAAGTTTCAGACTTGTGGTTAATTTCACACTATGCTTAATTGGGTGCTAAAGTAGGAAAAGGAATAAATTATTGTTTTATAATTCTAGACAGTAACGTCCTCAACAATGCATACTAAATTATCCTAATGTAGTTGACGATTAATTTCACATATTTTTCCATTTGGGAGCTGGAGATAGTTATACTTTTAGTTTGAATTCAATCAATGGTACAAAACAATGCCTAAGCTTATTTTGTTTTGGTAATGTGACATATAAGTACACGTGTTTGTACCATCAAACCTACGAATCTAAGTTTATTTGCAGTCTTTAGAATTATCTATATGGTTGTATTTGAGCTAATGATGGTGACTATGACTCTTTTGGTAAATGAGTGCAACATTAATCCATGTATGTAGTCCACTATATCATATGGTAGTTAATGCATGTGAGCTTTTCATGAAATGACATGTTTCTTCTTCTTCTATTAGCATGGTCATACTGCTTCCAAATTATTTTCTATTTTTATTAAACAAGTGAACATGATTGAAATGATCTTTTAGCATAGCTCCAGACCTGCCATTGCTTGTTAGCCTGTTAATGCACATATATACTCCCTTGTTGCACTAATCCATTTTAATTGGTGTCTCCAAGAAGTGAGACTGATTCTTATTCTGTAATCATTGTTCATTTCGCAGTGTTTGAATTTAAAGCAATGATTTGTTGTCAAAAAGATTCTGATTTTGAATCTCTTGTATACAGGATATTTTTGTCATTTAGAATGCCTGTAAATTAGCTAATGTTATGTCTGATTAGCAGTCCTTTGATATCATTGAATTATATTGATTGCACTTTGATCCATTATTTTAGTTTTAATGATAGATTGAGTAGTGAAACAGGAATACAATTACCAGCTAAATATTAAATGGAACGAGTTACTTACTGTCAATGGTTATGTATCACACGCATGTTACAGTGGTAATTATCTACAAAAAAAGCATGGTACGGTAATGTCTGATTAGTTTTTTGAGTATTTGTTGCTCATGTGTCTGTATTTCCACTTTGTTGCAGTGTTGGAACTTTCTGAGAAATATCAGAAGCGCTTTGGTCCTCTGCGTTATCTTGTTGCTGGATTTCTCAAGTTCTTATGCTTGCCAAAGTACAACTATGAAGTGGAATATCTTCCGGCATCAAAAGAGGATCGGGAGGTAGTTGACATGTCAGAACTTTACACAGACATTATGAGGAGATCAAGCAAAGACAGCATTCCTAGAGCCTCTAGTCTATCTAGTATTGACTCAATAATGACCCCTAGTCGTATGTCTGGAGGAGATTTGGATACAACCTGTAGTAGTACCCATGCTAGCACTGAACCATCTGACTATGTGCGTGGCCTAGATCCAAAAGCGAAACGCCTATCATCTGGAAGGAGCAATGTAACAGCAGAGCCAGAGGTTATTCATCCTCAGCCACCTCTGTCAACAACTCCAAACTGGCCAAGGACCAGGTCAAAGTCAAGGACTGATAAAGGATGGACTGGCACAAATGATGCCTCTAGATGCTCTTGGGCTAATGCCACAACAAATGATAAGGAGGATATTTCATCAACGCTATCTGATCCAGGTCCAATATGGGACACTGAACCAAAGTGGGATAGTGAACCTAATTGGGATGTAGAGAATCCAATTGAATTGCCTGGGCCATCGGATGATGTTGAAACAGGAATGAAGAGGGAAGTCACCCCTCGTTTTGAAGAGAAATGGGTTGCTACGAAAGGACAATTTCTTGGCATTCTGGTTTGTAACCATGCTTGCAGAACTGTTCAGAATTCTCAGGTGGTGGCACCAAAATCTGAGCATGATGACAACACCATGGATATGCTCTTGGTTCATGGAAGTGGCCGGCTGAGGCTGTTGAGATTTTTCGTACTGTTGCAGATGGGTCGACACCTTTCTCTGCCATATGTTGAATATGTAAAGGTACGGGGCATTGCTCTACCTTTACTTTTGCATTGAGGACCTTTTTTCCCCCCTTTTTTTTGTGTGGCAGGGGGGAGCTTGGGATTTTGTATTCCTTTTGTGGGGTGTTTGATCTTCATAAATAGATCAATTTGGACTAGCGCCATGTAACTAAAGTTTCCGTTCGGATGCAGGTAAAGTCAGTGAAGATTAAGCCTGGAAAGCACACACACAATGGGTGTGGCATTGATGGTGAGCTCTTTCGACTCAATGGGCAAGTAATTTCTTCTTTGCTTCCAGAACAGTGCAGACTTATTGGTCGCTCTGCTAGTCATGTATAATAATCTTGTTTCCTATTTTGTATTCTTTGATGGGCTCTAGGAACATTACTGCTTTGTTAATTGTGGTTGTGGAGTATAGAGAACACCCTTATAGCAAACTAGAATACCTTGTGCTGTAATTTCTTTTTTAGCCCCCTCACCATTGCATCATTGAAGAGCTGAGGTCCGTGTAAATTTTTTCACCCATTTGTTTCTTTCCTTCTTTCTCCTATAATGTATCTTTGCTCTGCTGCCATGTGGGAGTAGCTCAACGTGTTGCCAATTCTTGTAATTCTTCCCCTGCCCCCTCCCTTGTGATCGTCTTGAGATTGCTCCAGAGATATTTGTTTTGTAAAGCATTTGGTTATTGATTAGCCATTTCTTTAAATCTGTCTCCTTTTGATGTCTTTATCTCTGTTCCAAACATGGGTATATATATATATATATATATATGTATATATATTAACAACTGGAGGGCAGTTTAGCACTCCACGAATTGATACTAGTTGTAATTTAATCCTGCAAGAATTGGTGCCAAAGAATAGAAGCTGATTTTGCTGCTAAGACTCTAGCTTGTTGGGGCTTCAAAAAACAAAGGATACGTTTTGGCCCAAATTGAGGTCGGCCTTCTTCCCTGTTAGATGGAGTAATATACTAAAAATATTAATATTGGGATGATGAGGGGTTGTTTGGATTTAGAGTTTTCTATAAATCATAACGTTGTTTTCTTCACTCATAACTCAAAATATGTGGGTCTCACACATACAATGGTTGTTTGGCTCTGTTTCCATTTTTGATTTCCATCACTCATATCTCACATTTTTGAGTTATGAGTGATGAAATTCAGAAACAAAAATTTGTTGTTTTTGAGTTATAAAAATTGAGTTAAGGTAAATTCGAATTTGTTATGTGACAAACTCACAAGATATTATGAGGGTTGTTCGTCTTTAGCGAAGTTTTCTCTGAAAACTTCTGCTAGGTTGTAGCACTGTCGTCCCTTCTTAGGAAGGAGTCTTTTGTCCCTTGCTCTAACAAGGTTATTGCAAGGCTAGTGGGTTTTTCATTCAGGGTTTTGTGATACACTAAGAGTGCTCTTGGTTTCCCTCTTCTCCAAAATGGATGATCTAACAAAGCATTGGAAGTCCTTATCCCTCTCGGATAGGGAAGGTCTTGGCCTTTGTCTAAAGAAAGAACAAGCTACTTCGGAAAACGCCATTGCAGCTAGATTCCTCACCAAACGCCCCCTTAACATAGATGCCATTGCCAATACTTTCACCCCCCTCTCGAGAACAAAATCAGGATTCAAGGTAAAACATATCACAAACCATGTTGTTCTCTTCTCCTTTGACAATAAGGCCGATGTGGATAGGATTATTGTAGCAGAACCATGGAGCTTTGACAAACACTCTATGGTTCTTACTCGATACGACAAGGAGACCACCTTACTTGCATCTGATCTAACCAAGGTTGCTTTTTGGGTGCAAATTTATGACATCCCGCTACGGTTCAGAAACAAAGAGGTTGCAGAACGAATTTGTGAATCTGTAGGAACCATTCTCTTTCCAGAAGATGCACCAGATTGTGATGGTGGTAGCTTTATTAGAGTGAGAGTCATGGTCGATATTTCACAGCCGTTGTGCTGAGGAAGGCTAATCACCCTAGAGGATGGTAAAGAACATTGGGTATCGTTTAAGTACAAAAGACTTACCAATCTATGCTATTGGTGCGGTCATCTTACACATGATGATAAAGATTATGAGATTTGGTTTGAAAGTGAAGGCTCTCTTAAACCTTGGACCAACAATTCGACCCCTGGCTTCGTGCTCCACCCTTCCTAGCTACAAGAAAAAAGGTGTTTTCGGTTCTCGGTTTCTTTGCAAAGAAGCCCCAAAGCAAACCCAGACAGCCTCCATCCAACCTTCATTCTCAACTGTAGATGACGGCCCACTAGGTCCCCATGGTTCATTCCGATAACACATACAGGCCAGTTAATGAAAATAGTGAAAATCACGGAACCCAATCCTGCAACAGTACAACCCCACTGGTATTATCAGAAAAATCATCGACGATCTCCCTCCGAATCTCCCTAACCATTCGGACTTCGAGGTATTAATTCGTGACATTGACAGTGATATCAACTGATATGTCAGTGAAGCGACAACTCTTCAAATTTCAAATGACACTCATCCTGCCCATACTCTGAACAATAGCTCTCCTCCAACCTGCCAACCAGGCCCAGTATTCGAGAGGTCAAATAGTCAGCCCAAGAAGCCCATCCCTTTAAGTGACTTATCTAATATGGACCTTGATCTTTCTCAGAGACAAGCCCAATCAAGTGGAAAATGGGTCTGTGTCTTGAGGCCAGCCCACTTCGGTGACAATGAACCTCTTGAGTCTTCCTTGGGCAAACGTAATTATTATGCCTCACAGAATACCACTCTCCCATCTAAGTGCAAAGCTATTGACAACGCTAAACCAGATGAAAAATCCTTCCCAACGGTGGAGACTGATCTTCAGCCCCGTCAGCTCAATGAATTGGATTTGCTAGAATGTGCGTGAGCTTGGGAACCGACGCACAATCCAAGAGCTCGAGGTAGTCACTCGGGCGCAAGATCCAATTGCCATGTTCCTTGCCGAGACGTGGTCAGTTAAAGCTAGGCTACGTAAGTTGTGTGCTGATCTGAAATTTGACCACTGTTGGATCGGACCTAGTGTTGGTAAGTCAGGTTACTTAGCCCTGTTTTGGAAGAAATCAGTACGCATTGATTTGGTATCAGACTCTCTAAACCACATCGATGCCATAGTTGGTGAAGTCGGCCACGAGCAATAGAGGTTTACCGGTGTGTATGGATTTGTTGACACGATTAGGAAGCATGTGACGTGGTCCTTGATTCATGACCTCCATCGGCGATTTTCACTCCCCTAATTGTGCGCAGGGGATTTCAATGAAATCCTCTGGTCTCATGAGAAAATTGGTCTAGGTCCTAGGCGAGAGGCGCTAATGATGGCTTTCCGGGATGTCCTGGACGAATGCGGCTTCATGGACCTTGGAGTCGTAGGGGAAAAATTCACTTGAAGGGCAAAAGAGCTAGAGGTTTGATTCTTGAACGATTGGATAGGGCTGTAGCAACAAATGATTGGTTCTCTCTTAACCCGGGAACAAAGGTTAGGCATCTAAACACCCACTCTTCTGATCACAAGGCCATTGTAATTAAATTGGAAGGAATAGTTCCTCGTCCGAACCGACCCTTCAAAGTTGAGCAAATGTGGCTCAAAGACAAAGGTTGTAGCAAGACAGTGACTTCTGCCTGGGGTTCAAGCTCTGGGAATGCCACCATGCCTTTGATTGCCAGAAAAATAAAGAAATGTGGGGAAAAACTTACTGAATGGAGCCTGCAGTCTTTTAGGCGCATCAATAAACTAATTGAGACTAAAGTGAAGATGCTGTTAAAAGCAGAGGTGTTAGTGGCCATAGGGGAGGCGGATTTTGAAGTGGTTAAAGGTTTAAGAGCTGAGTTGAATGATCTTTTGGATAAAGAAAGTCTAATGTGGGAACAACGAGCATGAGCTCTATTTCTAAAGTGTGGAGATCGAAACACCAGCTATTTTCATAGCAAAGCCTCTCACAGGTTCCGAAGAAACAAAATTCCTGGCCTAAGAAATTCAGCTAATGCTTGGTGCATCGAGGATAAGCAAATCAAGGACATAGCCGTGGACTACTTCCACTCCTTATTTACTTCATCTCATCCTACAGAGCAGTCAGAAATCTTTGAGGCAGTCAAACCTTCTGTCACGCAAGAAATGAATGAGCAACTCCTTAAGCCTTTCACAAAAGAGGAAGTAGATATAGCATTGAACCAGATGGAATCCACTGCAGCCCCTAGCCCTGACGGTATGCCGCCCCTCTTCTATCACTCTTTTTGGAATCTTTTAGGTAATGATGTTTCTTCTGCTGTGCTTGATTGTCTGAATAATTGCAAAATTCCAAAAGAGATAAATTATACTAACATCACTCTGATCCCCAAAGTAAAATCCCCAGAATTTATCACTAAATTTAGACATATTAGTTTGTGTAATGTGGTTTATAAGCTTGTGTCTAAAGTCCTTGCCAACAGACTAAAAGCAGTCCTTCCAGCAGTTGTTTCAGAGAATCAGAGTGCTTTTCAAGCTGGGAGGCTCATAATAGATAACATCCTCATGGCCTTCGAAACTCTTCACTACATGAAACACCACCAACGGGGAAGTTCAGGCTTTATGGCGCTGAAGTTGGACATGAGCAAGGCTTACGATCGAGTGGAATGGGTATTTCTTGAGGGCATGATGAAGCAAATGGGTTTTGATGCAAGGTGGATTGCTCTTATCATGGAATGCATCACTACGGTCAACTACTCCATCCTAATCAATGGTGAGCCCATGGACATTTTCCATCCATCCAGAGGATTGAGATAGAGGGACCCATTGTCTCCCTATCTTTTTCTTATCTGCTCAGAAGGTCTTCACGGCTTATTACAAAAAGAAGCAGATGCTGGTCATATTCGCGGGGTATCCATTTGCAAGAAAGGCCGAAGAATAACTCACCTATTTTTTGTTGATGACAGCTTGGTTTTTGTTAGAGCCACTCTCAATGAATGTCAGAAAATCCAAACCTTGCTGAGTGTCTATGAGAAAGCCTTTGGTCAACAGCTAAACAGGAACAAAACAGGCCTATTTTTCAGCAAGTCCACTCCACCAACTATCCTTGGCCAAATTAAGGATTTCTTAGGAGTCCAAGAAATCAAACAACACGAGAAATACCTTGGCCTTCCGTCTTTGGTTGGAAAACACAAAAAAGTAAGCTTGATGTTCATCAAAGAAAGGGTTTTAGCTAAGCTCCAAGGCTGGAAGGAACAGTTGCTTTCCCCAGTGGGGCGAGAAATTCTCCTCAAGGCTGTCATCCAAGCAATACCAACCTATGCAATGAGTTGTTTCAAAA
Source organism: Quercus suber (assembly GCF_002906115.3). NCBI lineage: Eukaryota > Viridiplantae > Streptophyta > Magnoliopsida > Fagales > Fagaceae > Quercus > Quercus suber. The sequence continues at coordinate 778,506 of NW_027069513.1, read as the reverse complement.
TCCTAGTCACTCTATGTGAAGAAATTGAATCTTTGATCAGGAAATTCTAGTGGGGGCAAAAAGGGAACCAAAGGAAAATCCACTAGACCAAATGGAGCTCGCTTTGCCAGCCAAAAGACATGGGAGGTATGGGGTTCAATGAACTTCAAAAATTTAATGATGCCATGTTTGCAAAACAGGTGTGGCGGCTGCTTGAAAACAAGGACATGCTGTTTCACAGGTTCTTTAAAGCAAAGTTCTTCCTGAATGGGTCCATTCTTGAAGCCAAGGAAGGAAACAGGTCATTCGCATGGAAAAGTATCTTGAAAGGTAGGGCTGTGATTAAGAAAGGCTTGTAGTGGAGAGTGGGCAATGGTGCATCAATACAAATTTACCATGATGACTGGCTCCCTGTCCCCCACTCGCGTAAGGTAATATCTCCTCCGGACTTTCTTGGCAGTGATGCTCTAGTCTCAGTTTTGATTGATCACAATAAGAAGTGCTAGATTGAAGAAGTGGTAGACAATACCTTCTTGCCTCATGAAGCTGCTCTGATCAAAGCTATTCCACTTAGCTTGGCAGATGGTGAAGATGAGCTTTTTTGGTCTAGAAGTTCGAATAGGGTTTATTCCGTCAAGTTAGAATACAAGCTGATCATGGAGAGTGAGATGAGGGACAATCCAACTACCTCTGATTTTTCCTTGTCCAAAAAAGTCTGGAAGGGTATTTGGAGACTACGGATTCCAAATAGAGTGAAAACTCTATTGTGGCGAGTTGGATCGGATGCCCTGCCATCTAGAGTGAACCTTAGGAATAGAAGAATATTGATTGATGACTCTTGTCCCCACTGCAACCTCGACAAATAAACCTCCCTCCATGCACTGTGGTCTTGTCCATGTTTGAACCAAATTTGGGAGACTCATTTTGGTTGGTTAATTAAGGATGCTGTGAACTGCACTTCCTTGCTGGATATCATCCAACTCTGCCAAGATAAGAGTAATCTCTCGGATCTATTTGCAATGACAGCATCGCTGATCTGGGCTCAGCGGAATCAGCTTTGAGTAGGTGAAGTAACAATTCCAGTGGGTAGAGTTAGCTCTTTGGTAGTAGACAACCTCCAAGAATTTCAACATGTGTCGTCTCTTCCCCAGCGAGTATCACCCACAATCAGCCCGTCCAAATGGTCTCCTCCCCCTCCGAGTTAGTTTAAGGTCAACTTTGATGGCATAATTTTCTCTTCCAAAAGCCTGGCAGGCTTGGGAGCTATTGTTCGAAACGACAAGGGTCTTGTTATGGCTGCCTATTCACAATCTATTCCTCTGCCTACTTCAGTAGAGACGGTGGAAGTGTTGGCAGCTCGTAGTGTAGTTAGTTTGGCAAAGGAATTGAATTTTGATCAGGTGATCTTCGAAGGTGATGCGGAGGTAATTATCAAAGCCATAAACAGTGGAGGTTTTTCATCTTCAAGCTTTGGGCACATCATCAGGGACATTAATCTCCTATCTTCGGCCTTTCACAAAGTGTCCTTTAGCCATACACATAGGTAAAGGAATAGAGTTGCTCATTGTTTTGGCTAGAATGGCTTGTAATTTTTCTCCTTTTCAAGTCTGGATGGAGGATGTTCCCTCGAACTTAGCATCTGTGTACTTTTCTGATTTGCCTGAATAAATTGCTCCTCCCCTATTCCTGGGGTGGCTTCTCAAAAAAAAAAAAAAAAAAAAAAAGAGTTATGGTAAATTTTGTCACACTATGGACCCAACGGTCCGTGTGTTATCCCATCACCGAATTGCATCACCAACGGCATTATTCACACTCTCTCAGACCATTACACTTCACCTTTTATCATTTCATTCTCATTCCTTTACCCATCAATTGTTTCTTCATCTCTCAAGCTCCACGAAGTCACTCCATACCCACTGCTCCCTCCCACTTTAGTCTAGCACTCCAGCGACTCGAGAAGGAAAGGATAGCTAGTTGATCCATAGCCTAAGCACTCCAGTGTTGCTTCCTCATCACTGCTGATCTCCTTCATCGGATGGTGGGCCAGTTGAATGGTGGTCAAGCAGGAGTAAGGGTCAAGCACAAACGGTGGTCTCCATAAAGTAGATCCACACCCTCTCATCCTTGATCGGTCGGTTTGGGTGCTCGGTTCCTTTTTTTTTTCCTGTTATTCTCAGTTTCTTATGTGAATATTCTCTTCCTTGATGTGTTAGTTTGGGTGCTGGGTTTCCAATTTTTTTCTTCTGTTTTCTGAATTTCTTGTGTGGATGTTTGGTCGGGTAGCTTTATTCCCAAAATCTAGAAGTGTAGATATGTTTGGTATGTTAAACTCGAACCATTTTTTGTCAATTTTTTGCACAAGAAGGGTGGGAATTGATTGGTTTGAATTGTATAAAATACATAGCAATTTGGGAAAATGTTTTACAAATTGACAAATAGATTTTTTTAAAAAAAAAAAGTGAACATATGAGTGTTTAATGCCATTTATATTTGGATCATCCATGGTACACAAAAAAATGGGGTGAAAAAAATTAGATGGACGTAGGGAATAAAAGAGGTGAAATGAGTCTGGGGTTTTTCCATCACGAGGGTTGCTTAATTGTGAACAGACACAATGCTCAGTCAGTGGGTCCCACATAAAGGTGAGTATTTTGAGTTTAAGAATGAAAACTCTAACCGGGTTGTGTAGTGCCAAACATGCCAGGGGTGTAATATAGGGATTTTTAAGTGATAAGTGATGGGTTATTGAGTGATGAGTGATGATATTTAAGTAATGAGTAATAAGTGATGAGTGAGTATTTCCACCCTACAAACAAGGCTGGAATCTTTTTGTTTTTTATCTTTTCTATTTGCATTTGCTTGAGTGGCCGTTGATAAAAAAAAAAAAGAAAAAAAACGAAAAAAGGATAGGATATTTATTTATTTGGAGTAAATGGAGAGAGAGAGAGAGAGATATTCATTTAAATAAAAGGGGTGAGATAAAGTGTATGGTATTAACCATGTTTTGCTGTCAATGTCATGAATATATGGTATTTACCATGTTTTTATTTTTTGGGTTTTCATGGTTTACTCATGTTAGTTTTATTTTATTTTTTATTTAAAAAAGAAGTTGTATTAGTACTTGATTACTAATGCGAGAGAGAAATGTGGAGGTGAGAAAAAAAAAAAAACAGTTCAGTAATAAAAAAAATTGTATGTTTGCGGAAAAAAAAGTTTTACTATTTATATATTTATTTTTTTCAAAAAAAAGAAATTGTATTAGTACTTGACAACTAACATGAGAGAGAAATGTGGAGGTAGGAGAAATGACTGTTATATATATATATATAAAAATTTAGCTAAAAATTAGGATTTTTTAAATTACTAATTTTATATGTCTAACCCTATAATTTAAGCCTTATAAACGGATGAATTTAAGAGTATTTTGGTCATCTAAATTAAGAATCTCAAACAATAGAAGCCTCTTAATAGCAGTATTTATTATACTATTTAAAGGGCTTCTCTTGTTTAGGATTCTCAATTTAAATGCCCAAAATACTCTCAAATTCCCCTATTTAATACATTTTTTTTCAAAAAATTAGCATACACTAAATCCAACAATTTACTCAATTTCAAATCCTTAAAAATTAGAAAATTTCAAATTCTAAATTTTAATTTCTTAAAAATCTCTTCTGGAGTAACCTCAGTAAGAGTAAATAAATTTAAATTAAAAAATTACATTAAATTCAAAATAAATTAAAAAGAGTTTCATCTCACTTAAGCGAGTGATGAAGCTAGTTATTATCATGATTAATGAGAAGAAGGAAATATACAAGAAGATAAAAGGAGAGAGAGACAGAGAGAGAGAGAGGATGAACTAGGAAACGTGTGATGATCCCATTGTCACGCGTCCCAGTCCGAAATAGAAAGATAGATAAAGATAAATAAAATCTGTCGGTCTGGGTCTCTCGCCTCGGGTTGGGTATGGGATAGAATTAACATCTGGTACTGGTAGAAAGAGAGAAAACACAAAACAAACAAACAAAGTAGTAGAGTTCACTTGGATTGGATCCATATTAGCATTTCTTTTCTGATTCTCTGAAGAATCATTGAAGAAGAAGAGAGGAATAGGAATGACTACATCACCATTAATTACAACTACTCCAGCAGCAGCACCATCTCCATCACCCATCTCTTGTTGTTCATCTTGCAATAATAATAATAATGTCTCCATGAAGATGAAGAAACCGATGATGATGATGATGACGACGACTTCTTCTTCAAGTTTAGCAGTTTCATTTTCACCTCTTATTACCTCCACTGCCACTGGGACTATCGGAAGAAGAAGAAGCAGCAGCAGCAGGATGATTTCTTGTGAGGTCGCTCTCGAATCGGACGCCACTTCTTCTTCTTCTTCTTTATCCTCTGACAAAGACAAAGACAAAGACGTCGATCCATCATCAATAGCAACAGAGAAGATCGGAGCGAGGGTTAGGGTTAAGGTTCCATTAAAGGTACACCATATTCCGAGAGTGGCGGAGGTGGATATCACTGGTATGGAAGGTGTGCTGAAGCAATACGTTGGGGTCTGGAAAGGTAAGAGAATCTCCGCCAATCTTCCTTATAAGATTGAGTTTCTTACTCATATTGAAGGCCGCGGCCCTGGCCCTGTCAAGTTCTTTGTTCATCTCAAGGAAGACGAGTTCGAATATCTCTAATCTTCTCTCTCTCTCTCTCTCCAAACCCAAACAAATAAAACACCCTCCTCCTCCATTTTCTAATCATCATATCATATCATGTTTGTTCTATTATTAACTACTACTACAAATCTGCTTCCTTATTATTATTAATTTTATTTAACTTTCTGCTCTACAACATCATGCTTCTTCTTTTTTATATTGCTTCATTTTGCTATCTAATTAAATGCTTCCTTCCATGTTCATACTTACTAAGGTAGACAGATAGATTTCTCTGTAATCTCATCTCCCCTACTGCTTTGGAACTAACCATTCTTACTAGAAAAAGTAGAATTATCAAGTGTAAACCTGAATGAGATAATATATTGGGACTGATATTAGGGGAATATTGTACCAAGCATAGGGAGAATCTAACTCAATGCCAATTCCATTGTACCTGCATTCCTTATCTACTCTACTAGCATTGAGGACATGCAATCCTAGCTCCCTTCTTGTAGCCCAGGCATTCCCTGGGAGGGATTTAGATCATACCATCTTTCTTGCATGTATAGCTCATTTTGCTTCTATCTATCAAATCTCCTTTTCCTTTTGAATCATTAAGATAGTGTGACTTCTAACTTCAAAGAATAAAAATTGAGTTGTAAATTTCCACATAGTTGTAGATTTTCATGAATGCTTGTGATAGTACTCAAAATAGAACAGGAATATTTGCATAGTGCAATGCCATAATTCATAAGTGACCAAAGGTGTGGATGAAGAAAGGTGGGGTCTCCACATCTTTGCAGTTATTAGTCTACAAACAACAGGATGGTGGCTGGAGGTGTAAATTAACTAATTGAGGACCATATCTTTTTACAAGAATATTCATTTTTATTACTAATATTTGGTTGCTCTTGGTTTTACCATTATGCAACATCTAGAAGACCTATTTATTTATATCCTTCTTTTTCTGTGGGCTGGACTTATTAGTAAGATCAAAGACTCCTTAGTTTTTTTCAGGCTTTCAGAGCAGGTTTAACTGATTATAGAATGCCCTGATTTTTCTGAAGTTCTTTCGGAGATTATTAATATATCAATGTAATGAATTCAGTCTTTGGCATAGTAGTCATGAAGATTAGTCTTAATGATCATCCCACATTGTATAATGGAACCCATCATTAAAGTTTGATATGTATAATGAGAAAACTGGTTGCTGAAGAAGTTGTTGTGTTGGATGTTTGTGATAAACCATTAGTTGAAAGTAGGAATTCATTTGCTGAAATCTGCTCAAGAATTTGCCTTGCCGAAAAGTGGAAGAAAAGCCTCTGAGTTTAGATGGCTTCTAGATTCAGCCTTGTAAAGAACTAATGCATCAAACAAAGTTTGAACCTACTTTCACCATAAGAAGCCTGTCCTCCACCTTAGGTACAGTGTCATGTTAACTGTATGGTGTAGGACACCACAGATTTAGCACGGAATCTTTCTATGGGGCTTTACATGGAGAATATAGGGTGACATATCAAAAAAAAAAAAAAAAAAAAAAAAAATGGAGAATATAGGGTGGATTTTCCTTGGCAAGCAATTTGGAAGACTAAAGTCCCTAGAAATGTTGCTTTCTTTGCTTCGACAGTAGCTCATGGTAACTCTTTGAAAGAAGATAGTCATTGTTGATCAGTGTTGTATATATACATAAAGGATAGGGAGACTCTTAACCATATCTCCTACATTGTGCTATTGCAATTTGCAAGGGACCTTTGTTATATAACTCTCTTGGTTTTTTATCTCCTGGGCCGTGCCCTTTTTGGTGAAAGGCCTCTTAGTCTTAACCTGTTGGAGAGGTGGTTTTAAGGGACATCAAAGCACAGGCGTGTGGAATACTATTTTTTCCTTATGTGGTACATTTGGAAGGAGCATAAGTTTAGGTCTTTTGAAGGGTTTGAATCCCCCTTTGCTTAAATTAAATTTCTTTTTTCTTTGATTGCTTTTTGATTGCCTTAAAGAACATTGGGGATCTTCATTGTTCTTTATTCGAGTTCCTAGATCTTTTTAATTTTAGGTTTTAATTTGTTGTGTAGCTCCTGTATACTTACTGTGTTCTTGGGCTTTGCCCTTTTTTCCCCTCTTTTTCAATAGGATTTGTTAGTTTATCAAAAAAGAATATAGACGGGTTGTTTCTCACTTTTTTTTATGCATATGCTGCAATCCCTTATTAGAAAGTCTGCTCCATGTTTGCTTTATTTTTCGAAATGGTTAGAAATAGTTATATAATATATTTGCTGGTACTAAACTCGCCCAACTGGGCGGTGGTAGCTCCATGTTTGCATTAAACTTTGTTATAAAATGATACGCATATTGAAGAACCATTTAGGTGCAGTTCCTTTGCAATCCTATTAGATTAAATTTTTGACCAACTTTACTCTACTTTCCTTTCCTCCCCCTCTATTCAAACGCCATAGATTACTATTTCTACAAATTTTGAATGATTACATAAGGGAGAGGACCAGAGAGGTTCATCACTTTATGCTTGTTCCATGCTATTAAATTGGATTGGTGCTTGTTAAGTTGCATTTTTTTTTTTTTTTTTTTTTTTGCCGCACTTGTTGACTCTGGGGGACAAAATTTACTGTGCATGAACAGTGCATGCACTGTTTATGCACTGTTCACGCACTGTTTATGTATTAAAAAATATTAAAAGTGAGTCTCACGATACTATTCACATATTTAAAAATTATTTTGCTACAGTGTTTTTAGCAACAATCAGTTTTTAGCAACTTTCAGTAACAATAAGTGTTATCCAAACGGACATGTAGCACGCGAACAAGGACACTTTTATTGCATTTTATTTTATTTTTTTAGTTTTAGGTGGTAAATTACACTTACCAAACAGGTTATTAAGAATAGATTAGATGCAAGGCAACATGTAACATGCCCCATCTACTAGATGCAAAACAAGGCGACCACTTGTATTAGACTGGCTATGATCGTTCTTGGGACCACCACCACCACAATGTGACCTACACCCACCATATTCAAATCTATCATTACCAAGTGAAGTCACTGTAGGTTGGAATAGGTGGGTCCGTGGGTGGGTCAGAGGCAGGTAGACGGTTAAGGATGAGATGCAAGAACATAGTTAAAGCATTTAAAGGAGCATTCCCATTGGGTCTTTTATATGCCACATGTTGGTATATTTTAGCATCATGACTCAAAAATAGCCCATTACTCGGTGTTGTAAAAGTCTTGCTACTGGTGTTGTAAAAGTCTTGCTACTGTAAAAATAAAAAAATAAAAAAAATTTACAATTGTGCTCTAGTGCCATCCTAAATGTATGATGGCACTGTAGCACAATTGTAAATGTTTATATATTATTTTATTATCAAAACCAACGGTTTTCTCTCTCTCTCTCTCTCTCTCTCTCTCTCTAGAACTCATCAATACCAAGCCTCTCTCTCCTCTCCGGTGCTTCAGTTCTCTCTTGACCTTTGTTGCTTCTCTCTTGGCCGAACAAATATCTTTCTCTCCAGTGGGTTTGATAAGTGTGTTTTATTGTGTGGTGGTGTTGGTTGGGTTGTGGGTTTTATTGTTTGGTATTGTAGCATAATTGAAAATTTTTTCGCAACTAGATTTTCAGGTAATGCACACTTCAATGGTTTTGATGACATAAATTTACAATTGGGGGGGGTTTTACAATTCCAAATGACTGTGGTATTTTGCTAAAAAAGTTATTTTGCCATTGAGAAACTCAAAAATCATACTCTATCAATGCAGCTAAAGCTAATTTTTTTTACAATATGATACAAACTGGTATCTATAGCAATTTATTGTAGCTCTAAGTTAAAATTAACAACCATTTTATTACTCTCTCTCTCTCATCTTTTCCCTTTCTCTGTCGTCCTTCTCTCTGTCATCTTGCTCTGTCTCAATTGGATCTTGCCCAGATCCATGATCAGAAGTCATGGAGATCCACCACTGATAGTGGTGACATGTAGTGGTGCCACCACCAACGATGATTGACTCATTTTTTTCTTTCTTTTTTTCCTTATTCTTTTGCTATGGTTGAAAATCTTTCTCTTTTCCTATTGTGTGTATATTTTTGGTTGAATTGGATTTGAGTTTAGGTTTGAGATGTTTAGATTTTGTAGTGATTATTAATCTATCAAAAAAAGTTTGATTTTGGCTTGTGGGCACTATGGCGGCAGTGGATGGATTGTGGTCATGGTGGTGGTTAGGTTGTTTTTTGGTGGGTTGATTTTGATTGGGGTTTATGGTGGTGGCATGTGGGTGAGTTTCAATTTATGTGGTGGTTAGTGGGTGGGCGAATGGGTTTCGGTATATGGTGGTTGATGGTGGGTGGGAATAGTTTGTGGTGGTGGTGGTGGCTAGTGGTAAGTATTCATTTGATGAGTTTTTCTGGATTATGCAATGGTTGGTGGTTGGGGATGGTTCGGCAAAGCTATCGCTAGTTGGTGATGTGGGGGTTGTGGGCAGCAGTGGTGGTGGTGGCGGCTGTGGGTTAGCTAGGTTGAGAAGAAATAGGTGATTTTGTTGGACGATCTTGATTCAAAAAAGATAGAGAAACGGAGAAGAAAGAGAGAGATATATAGAAAGAATAAAAATAATAACAAAGAAATAATATTTAAATGAGGTGGTAAAAAATAGAAACATTGATGTTAGATGTATTATGAAGTCGGGTGGTAAAATAGATAAAGTATGTGTTTGGGTTATTAAAAGTTAAAAGTTTTAAATTCATCACTGTGAATGTCTGTAAGCATCTCTAAAGAGTTAAGGCTTAAAAATCAAGTCTAGCAATATCTCCAAATGAAAAAATTGTTTTTGCTCATCTTCATTCACTCTCTTTATCTTTAAGTTATTGTAGATGAGCAAAACAATTTAAAACTAATATGAAGAAATAATAGTTAAATGGGATAGGAAAACAACAGAGAGTTTGTTGGAAAGTGTATTTAAAAAAGTATGTAAGCAAAAAATAAAAGTACTGTTTACTTTTCGAACAGTTCACTATGTAAAAAAAGTGAATGTGTGCACTTTGTGTACAATAGTAAGTGTAAAGCAAGAGTCCAAATTTGGTGAGGATAAAGTGTAAAACTCATGGCTTAACTTATCCAATAAGAGATTGTTACATCATCTTTTTACCTAAAACTTAATACATCCTATTATACCTAATGACATCTTAATAAATTCCTAGTTGAGTTGGATTTTTAGATGGGTATTAAAATTGATTGTGTGTGGTGATGCATTTTTTTAAATATGTGATATGATGATATGAAATGTTGGAATTGTAGAGTGTAAAATTTAGGTTTTACACTACATCCTTATAGAATTTAATCTCATCAAACAAACACCACTCTGGTTTATAAACTAGCCAAACTTGAGCCTTAATTTTAGGTTTATTTAATAAATGAGTTGAGGCCAAGCAAAAAAACATGCTCATGAATAGGCTCATGAACAATGAGACATGATAGAAAACAAATTGAGTTCGGGTTGGTTTATAAGCTTAGTAATGAGTTTGATATGAGTTTGAACAATAAACTCATATCTTTCTAAGTATTTAATTAATTGGGAGTTGAGACTATTCGTCCAAATCAAATGAGCTTAATAATATGTTTAATATGATCTTAATAATGTACTTGTATTGAATTTCTTCGATCTCAAAAACTTGATATTGAGCTTGAGCTCGGGTTGGTTAATAAATTAAGCCAAGCCAAATTGAGATCAAATTTTCTAAGAAGCTTAAACTCAAGCTCAAATATTCTTTGTAGACTTGATTCAAACTCAAATCTAATTTGACCATTTTACATTTGTTGTTTTGAGCTGAGCTTCAACGTTAAATTAGAAAATATATGATCTGGCTATTTTCTCTTAACAATCACCTGTCGTTGGATTTAGTTGCCAATTGCTAAAGGAGCTGTAATCTCCATCACTTGACATCTCGTCCATGAAGCACAATAACAATTAAAATGTGGGTCCAAACATAAAACAAGATTAATTAAAAACGACATCATCTCAATTCTTATTTCTGAAGGCAAGTATACTTATGTGTATTTATTATAGCTGTAGGAGTGAAATTCTATCGTAAATTGGATTGAAGATCTCCAATTCTGTACCTAAGACTTATTGTGTCGTCGAATGAATTTTATCCATAAATAGTATTCCTCGTAGAGTTTAGACTAGGCTTAATGGATTTCACTCTTCTTGTTTTCTTCAATTTAATTAACAAGTAAAAAAGATTTATATCTATTAACTTTTATATGTAGACCGGTACAGTTTTTTTATGAGTGAATAAGAGATTTAAGGTTCAATATCTACTTATACCAAAAATCAATTGATGCATTTCCATCGTCTGTCTGTATTGACAAGAAGTTCCATTGACGATGATGTGTCCATTGACGATTTCACACATCATCAGTTACATCCTAACCAATAAGCTCTATATGTATTATAATGTATCCATTGATATATATATATATATATAAAGTGTGAGTTCATTTAGTATTTGTTTGGTATTGATGTAAATATGAGTTTTAATCGCAGAACTTTTGAGAAAGGATTTAGCGGTTAGACTTTAGAGTGTTTGACAGGACAAAATTGGGAAATGCCCCGTTTGAGTAAAAATAGCAGCATAATGCCCTTTTCTCCAAACTATATAGGGAAATGCCCCTCTTTTGTAACTCGATTTTCTCAAAATCGAGTTAGGCCCTATAGCAGCGTTTTTTAGGAACCTATAGTGACGTTTTTAGGACCTATAGTGGCGTTTTTTAACTCGATTTATAAGAAATCGAGTTATAGGTAAAAAAAATTAAAAAAATTGCCTATAACTTGATTTTATGGAAATCGAGTTACAAAACGTCACTATAGATCTTGAAAATGTCACTATAGGTCCTTAAAAACGCCGCTATAGGGCTCCAAATTTTTTTTTTTTTTTTTATAACTTGATTTTGAGAAAATCGAGTTACAAAAGAGGGACATTTCCCTATATAGTTTGGAGAAAAGGGCATTATGCTGCTATTTTTACTCAAATGGGGCATTTCCCAATTTTATCCGTGTTTGACAACCTACAATGCTAGATTACTTAGGCAATTTTTTTTTTTTTTTTGGAGAAAGGATTACTTAGGCAACTTGAATCTCAATAAAACCTGACAATTTAACCACTTTCTATGTTTCATAATTCAACTCGGGTAAAAGCTCCACATTTACATCTTTGCAACTTTCATTGTTATCTTGCTCTTTAGTTCTCTACATGAACCTTACAGTTTCCGTATGACCTTCTTTAACCCTTGACCGTAAGCAATGCAATAAAATTAGGATGCACTTACCAAGACTTGCAAGTGAGATTTTGTTGATTTGCCCCCTATATAAGGTCTATTATAGGATGGAAGTGGGTGTATAAGATCAAGACATTGTGAGATGGTTTTACTTAGTTACAAGCCCACCTTCTCACCAAATAGTTTTAAATAAAAATGGGAAAGGTTTTGTTGCATATACATACAGGGAATGTGACAGCAAAAAGAAAGAGACGTGTGTTTAAGGGTCATGTGCAATCGCACGATGCTTGAACACATGTTCCTTTCTTTTTGCTACCACATCCCCTATATGTAGCAATTATTGTATATAAGCATGCAGCAAAACCTTTCCCAATAAAAATATGGTATTAATCATAATGAGACCTTTGCCTCTATTTCATGTCTCTTATTTATTCACACATTAAGAATGCCTTCCTCAACAAAGATTTACTTAAAGAGGTTTGCTTGCAACCTCATCAGGCTTGACTCATCCTTTTAATAAGCAAGCACCTTTAGAGAACTAGCATTCAGGATGCAAAAGAAGTTCTATTTTGCATCCTCAAACAAAACTTTATCTATTTTACCAATTCATTTTACAACTCACTTTAAATCCCAATTTCTATATTTACATACAACCTAATAAAATAATATAAATTAACTAATAAAATAAATATAAAACTACCCCTCTCTCTCTCTTCTCTCCTATCTCCTTTCACTCTTCCTCTCTGTCTCTCTTTTTCAACACCAACACCCCCAAACCCAAACCTAGAATAAAACAACCAGCAACAACAATCACATTAACAACACAGCCATCACCATGACCAATAACAGAAACCAAAACAACCACTACAATGACCCAAACCACCAACCACAACAACAAAAATCACCACCAAAAACCTAAAACAACAAAACCAACACATCCCCACTGGACCCGTCACAAAAAAAAAAAAAAAAAAAAAACACCAAAACCATATACCCACCGGAATCAATCACAAACCCAAAAGAGCAAATCGCCACAAACCACCATAAACTGTCGCAAACCCACCGAGATTCACCACAAACCCCACCCAGCAACCATATAACATCGAAACCTACCATCACTAAGACCCATCAAAACCCACCACATCAAAACCCATCAAAACCTTGAAATCAAACCACCAAACTGTTGAAAAAATAATATGGAGTGAATAAGAAATTGATATTTTTTATATTCACCTGAAGATGTAATTATAAATGGTGAAAATCCTTGAGTCCCACATTGGAAATGATAGAGAATGTGTGTTTGGGCTAGATATTGGGTTAGGCTATAGGCATGTGTAGACTAGGCCCACTTATCCAATCATAATAATATTTTATTATTTTATTTTGAGTCAGTATGTCTGTATATAGCAGTTATTTCTGAAACAATGTTTAAGTTTTAAGTTACGTATAATTTCATTGTCCCCTCATTCATAAAAAGAACTTTTCAGAGAAAACTCACACAGTGAGAATTTTTGTGCATTCATTTTTGTGTCAAAGAAAGAGAAAGAGGCATTGAGTAATTCGCAGAGCACAACCTTGTGTGCTTCGTTTTCGTGCTGAAGATCATTTTATCATGGGAGGCAAACGTCCATGAGCCTCAAAGCACCACAGTGAGTGTGTGAAGAGCGAAATCTGCTTTAAGGAGATTGTGTAAAACACAAGACTTGATCTCAGTTGTTCATCCTTTCACGCATTTGGTACATGAGTGTTTAATTATTTGTAGATTTCTATTTAAATATATTTAGTATTTGTTAATTATATTTGTCTTTCACATCTATTTGTATTATTGTTTATTTTTTAGATGTTCCTTTTACTTTATCACAAAAGTAAATTATTGTAATATATCTAACCATCTTAAAGCAGACTTTATATATTTTAATTTACATTTGTGATTTACGGTGAAAGGAATTCTGTGTTTGTTGAAATACGTTAATCGGCAATTGTTTTTATACTGGGCAAAACTTGAAAACTGGGTTTGAAATCTATGATTTTATTGTTTATTGCAAATGTCTATCCTTTTTTTTTTTTTTTTTTTTTTGGATATCGCAAATATCTATCTTTAACTTGTAAGGCATATGGTAAGGCATATGGTAATTTCAGGCCGACTAGGGGGCTTCGCCAAGGCGACCCGCTTTCCCCCTCTTTATTTTTTATTTGTGCTGAGGCTTTTCATCTTTGTTGACCAGGGTGGAGGGGTTAGGCCGGATTCGTGGTGTGTCCATTTGTCGGTATGCTCCTTCCATTTCTCATTTGCTTTTTGCTGATGATTCACTCATGTTTTGCCAAGCCAATCAGGAGGAAGTGCATGTGATTTCAGATGTTTTAGAATTGTATGCTGTGGCTTCTGGTCAATGTATTAACTTTGAAAAATCATCCGTCTATTTTAGCAGCAATACATCGAGGGGGCAAAGGGATTGGATAAAGAATTCATTGGGGGTGGTGGAAGTGGACAAATTTGAATCCTATCTGGGATTACCCACGTTGATTGGCCAGTCAAAATATCAAGCTTTCTCCTTCCTTAAGGAGAGGGTTTGGAAGAAGATTCAGGGGCGGAAAGGGAAGCTGCTATCTAAGGTGGGGAAGGAGGTCCTTATCAAAGCCGTGGCCCAATCGATTCCTACTTACACGATGGGAGTGTTTCAACTCCCAACGAAATTGTATAATGAATTAAACATGATGTGTGCCAGGTTTTGGTGGGGTCAAAGTGGGGATGCAAAGAAGATACATTGGAAGAGCTGGGAGTCCCTTGCTCAGCCAAAGAAGGAGGGTGGTATGGGATTCAGAGACATCCGAAGTTTCAACTTAGCTATGCTGGCGAAACAGGGGTGGAGAATGTTGACTAACCACGATTCTCTTCTCTATCGGTGTTTGAAAACCAAATACTTTCCCCGGTGCTCTTTTTTGGATGCGGTTGATCATCCAAAAAGCTCATATGTTTGGAAAAGCCTACTTGCTGCTCAGCCTATTTTGAGGAGAGGTTGTTGTTGGCGTGTGGGTTCAGGATCTTCCATTCAGGTGTTATCTGACAAGTGGTTGCCTGGCCATCCCACAAATAAAATCCTAATTCCTCCGAATGTAGCTGTGGATGATTGGGTTGTGTCAGAACTAATTGATTGGAATACTTTCCAATGGGACCGAACTGTCATTGATGTGGTTTTTAGCAGGTTGGATGCTGAGGCTATTTATCGGGTCCCTCTGTGCAGACAATATGTTCCAGACGTGATGGTTTGGTTGCATAATAAAGATGGACGGTACTCGGTACGGTCTGGTTATCATACAGCTAGGACTCTTGTGAGGGAGTCTAGCTTGGTAGGTGCTGGTTCCAATCTGAGGTCAAGTAGCGTTGTTTGGACCAGAATTTGGAAGCTACGCATCCTAAATAAGATCAAAGTCTTTATGTGGCGAGCTTGCCATAATATTCTTCCAACACTTGAAAAACTTCGGCAACGACGGATAGTTGAGAATGAATTGTGTCCCATCTGCAAACTAGGCCCTAAAACAATTCTTCATGCATTGTGGGAGTGTAATGCTGCTCAAGATGTGTGGGCTGGTTGCTCACAACATGTGTTGCAGAAGGGGCTGACTATACAAAGCTCTATGATTCAGTTAATTGAGGATATGTGGCATAAGATGCCATTGGATGTATTTGAGTTTTTTATGGTGCTTTGTTGGCTTCTTTGGCATCGTAGGAACAGGGTTGTGTTTGGTGGTTTGCTGCAGGAACCAGGCGCGTTGATTGGGCGTGCTCGCTGTCTTCTTGCGGAGTTTGTGGAGGCTCGAACTCACCTTGCAATACCTGAGTCTTCAGCCCATTCACATCGGTGGCAACCTCCTGTAGGAACGAGGTACAAACTGAACTTTGATGCTGCAGTTTTCTCGGATATTTCAGCCTCAGGTGTTGGGGTGGTTATTCAGAATGGTGATGGTTAGGTTATGGCTGCGATGTCAGCGAGGGGACTTGCGGTAATGGACAGTGATGAGGCGGAGGTCCTGGCTTGTCGGAGAGGGTTGGAGTTTGCAATGGAGGCTGGTTTTGGTGACTTAATCGTGGAAGGTGATAATTTGAATGTGATGCGGGCTGTAGCTTCTAATCGGTCAGATTGGTCTCGCTTGGGAAATCTTGTTGATGACGTTCGACACTTGGCTGGAAGGTTGAGACGTGTGGACTTTCAATGTATTAGGCGTAGTGCAAATGGGGTAGCGCATTCTCTAGCTCGTTTTGCTAGAAATATCTGTGAGGATTGCATGTGGCTGGAGGATACCCCTCCACCAGCTGCAGAAGCTTTGTTTGTGGACTCTTTGTCTCTTTCTATTTAATTGAAGTTGATTTTCCTTTCAAAAAAAAAAAAAACTTGTAAAGTGAATTTGTGATATTTGGTTCTCTGATAACGTCGGTTACGTGCTTGACTGAGATTGTTGTATTATACATTGTTGTTGGTTGATCTTTCCTTCTTCCTTTTTATATTATTTTGTTAGGGCTTTTTTGTCTTATATGAATCCTTGTTTGACTGGCTTTGGTCTATGCGATTTATTCCTACATTGCTTGGGTTTGAAATATAGTTGGCTTATAATATATTATATAATATTAGGCTTATTTTGTCTCTTTGGGTTTATTGCTTGGCAGTGTGTATGGGTCGGGTTGGGTTGGGTTAAGAGGATTTTTTGACCCAACCCACCATGATGGGTCAAAAAAAATTCAACCCAACCCAACCCATCACATAAATCCAACCCAAACCAACCCATATGGGTCAGGTTGAACCCATGGGTTTGACAAATTTTTATTATTATTATTATTATTAGTATATATTATATATATATATATATATAATATATTATATATAAGCACTTATAGTATATAATATTATTATTAGTATATATTAAATTTACATCTGATTTTAAAAAAAATTATTAAATATATAATATATTTTAAATATATATTAAAAATACGAGTGGGTCGGGTCGGGTTTGGCGGGTTTGTAATTTTATGACCCACACCCAACCTGACCCGCTATAAAAAAAAAAAAAAAAAATTTGTGACCCAACCCAACCCACTAAGCCTTAAAAACCGACCCAACCCGGCAGGTCGGGTTGGGTCGAGTCGGGTTTGGCGGGTCGGTGGGTTTTCTGCACACCCCTACTTGGCTGGGTTTTTGAGATTCTATTGTTTAGTTTGTTTGTTCTGTGCGTGCTCCTTTTCTGCAATTCGGTGTGATAGTTGGCTTGACTTTCTTTTTGCACAGTAACGTTTGGCATTTATTTCTTAAACTTGGCTGGTTTTGAGGATTCAATTTGTTTGAATTTTGTTGACCACATATGTCAAACAAAATTGTTGTGAATCCAGTTGTGGCTCAAACCAATATGAACCCTTCTGCTGTGATTTCTGAGTAAACTTGGTAGAAGAAAATACCAAGGAATTGTGGGTGGACACTGGGGCTACTCGCCATGTATGTTAAAAAAAAAAAAAATTGTTTTCTACATATAATCCTATGGGTAATAGAAGAAAAATTTTCATGGGAAATTCCTCAACCTCTAAGATTGAAGGAATTGGAAAGGTTGTGCTCAAAATTACTACGGGCAGGTTTCTTACTTTGAAAGATGTATTGCATGTGCTAGACATTCAAAAGAACCTTGTATCTAGCTCATTGTTAAGCAAGAATGGTTTCAAGTTGGTTTTTGAGTCTGATAAATTTTCACTCTTTAAGAGTGGAATGTATGTGGGCAAAGGATATTTGAATAATGGCCCATTTAAGATGAATGTAATGACTGTTATTGATAATAATAAGGGTGCATCTTCAGTTTACATTCCTGATTCATCTAATGTATGGCATGGTAGATTGGGTCATGTTAATTATTATACTTTAAATAGATTGATAAATTTAAATTTATTGCCTAAATTTAAAATTGATTTTAATCATAAGTGTGAAATTTGTGTGGAAGCTAAGATGGCTAGAGCATCTTTTAAATCAATTGAAAGAAGCACTGAACCTCTAGATTTAATGCATAGTGATGTATGTGACATGAAATCTGTACAAACTAGAGGTGGTAAGAAATATTTCATCACTTTCATAGATGGTTGCACTAGATACTGTTATGTGTATTTGCTAAGGAGCAAAGATGAGGCAATTGAGGCATTCATGCAATATAAGAATGAGGTTGAGAATCAACTCAACAAAAAGATTAAGGTTCTAAGGAGTGATAAAGGTGGGGAGTATGAATCACCTTTTGGTGAGTTTGTTTACAGCATGGTATTGTTCATCAAACCACTGCACCTTATTCACCTCAGCAAAATGGAGTTGCTGAAAGGAAAAATAGAACATTGAATGATATGATGAATGCGATATTGTTAAGTTTTGGTTTACTGCAAAACTTGTGGGGGGAAGCCATTCTTTCTGCCAATTATATTTTAAATAAATTGCCTAGAAAGAAAACCAAGAAGACGTCATATGAATTATGGAAAGGCAAATTGCCTTCCTATCAATTCTTAAAGTGTGGGGGTGTTTGGCAAAGGTGACTGTCCCTACTCCTAAAAGGATAAAAATAGGATCAAAATCAGTGGATTGTGTTTTCATTGGTTATGCTCATAATAGCAGTGCATATCGGTTTCTAATTCATAAATCTGACGTTCTTGACATGAATGTGAATACCATTATTGAATCAAGGAATGCAATATTTTTTGAAGAAATATTTCCTTACAAATCCACACAAGTATCAAATTCTCTTAAGAGAAACTTTGAGTCTACGTCCAGTACCTCTCATGATCAAGAGTTGATGGAAGAGAGGAATGAGGTTGAGCCTAGACGTAGTAAAAGGGCTAAAACATCAAAATCGTTTGGTTTGGACTTTCTAACTTATATGTTAAAAGATGAACCTCAAAGCTTCAAGGAATCTATCTCTACACCTGAGGCACCTTTTTGGAAAGAAGCTATCAATAGTGAGATTGAATCCATCCTTCAAAATCATACATGGGAACTAGTGGATCTTCCACCAAGTTGTAAACCTCTAGGATATAAATGGATATTCAAGAGGAAATTAAAGGCTGATGGATCTATTAACAAGTACAAGGCAAGACTTGTTGTAAAGGGTTACAAACAAAAGAAAGGTGTGGATTATTTTGGCACATATTCACCTGTTACAAGAATAACGTCCATTCGAATGTTGGTGGCTATTGCAACGTTGCATAACCTAGAGATACATCAAATGGATGTAAAAACAGCATTCTTGAATGGTGAATTAAATGAGGAGATTTATATGGAACAACTAGAGGGGTTCATTGTTCTTGGTCAAGAAAAGAAAGTGTGCAGGCTTGTTAAATCTATTTATGGATTAAATGAAGCTCCAAAGCAATGGCATGGGAAATTTGACAATGCAATGATGTCCAATGGGTTTAGAATTAATGAGTGTGACAAATGTGTGTATATTAAAGATGCTACAAATGGTTAGGTCATTGTGTGTCTCTATGTTGATGATATACTCATTATAGGTAGCAATAATGATATCATTAAAGCTACCAAGAGAATGTTGACTAGTGAGTTCGACATGAAAGATTTAGGTGTTGCAGATGTGATACTTGGAATGAAAATTTCTAGAAAATCTTATGGACTTGTTTTATCTCAATCACATTATATTAAGAAAGTTCTTGAGAAATTTAAGGAATATGATGACAGTCAAATGAGAACACCTATAGATGTAAATTTACATCTAACTAAGAATAAAGGGCAATGCATATATCATTGGAGTATTCAAGAATGATAGGCAGTCTTATGTATATAATGAACTGCTTTAGACTAGATATAGCATATGCTGTCAGCAAGTTGAGTAGATACATTAGTAATCCAGGGAAAAACCACTGGAACGCATTAGTTAGGGTTTTGAGGTATTTGAAATACACCCTAAACTATAGGTTGCACTACACTCGATATCCAGCTATACTAAAAGGGTATAGCGATGCTAATTCGGATATTCGACACAAAAGATACCAAATCCACAAATGGATATGTCTTCACACTTGGTTGTGCAGCGGTATCTTAGAAGTCTTCTAAACAAACATGCATTGCCAAATCCACAATGGAATCAGAATTTATCACATTGGATAAAGTTGGAGAAGAAGCAGAGTGGCTTCATCATTTCTTGGAGGATATGCCAATGTGGATGAAACCTGTGCCTTCTATTTGTATACATTGTGATAGTAAATCAGCTATTGGTAGGGCACAGAGTCATATGTACAACGATAAGTCTCGACATATACGTCGAAGACATAATACCGTGAGGCAGTTGCTTTCTAATGGAATTATTTCCGTTGACTTCATAAAGTCGAAAGAGAATATAGCGGATCCGTTAACTAAAGGTTTGAGTAAAGAGCAAGTAAACTGCTCATCGAGGGGAATGGGGTTAAAGCCTATTACATAAAAGTATCCGAGATGGCAACCCAACCTAGCTAACTAGAGATCCCAAGATCTAAGTTCAAAGGGACAACCAAATCGTGGAGACTAGTTTTTATCACTGTGGAGATAACATTTCCCTCCCATTGCTATAATGAAATAGTGATGCCTGTAAATGATATTCAGGGTAAGCTTTGCTTTTAGTGATTCTTATATCTTGGAATTTCGAGTGGGTTATAGTAGGATACTCTTAATAAGAATCACCTATATGAGTGTGAAGTGGGCCGCTTCTATGAGAGTTTCAAGGCTGAATTCTCTAGAGCACTTCATGAAATTACCAAGATATGTTTAGGGTCGAAATGAACACAATTATTAGAATCGAAAAATGTCTGAAAAGGAGCTGTGTGAATTCTATTGTCTTGGTATATACAAACGGCTGACAGTTCAAAAATATCGTGTTCACTAATTAGTTAGTATATCCGATAGTCTTTCACAAAGGAAGGTTCAAAGCCAAAAGCCACCTCTCCCGATATAATAACTTTTCTTCTACTCTCTCTGTGTCTGCATTATCATTTGCATTGTGCTTTATCAATTTCTATTCATGTGGGAGATTGTTGGAAAAATAGTATGGAGTGAATAAGAAATTAATGTTTTCTATATTCACTTGAAGATGTAATTATAAGTGATGAAAATCCTTGAGTCCCACATTAGAAATGATAGAGAATATGAGTTTGGGCTAGATATTGGGTTGGGCTGTAGGCATGTGTGGACTAGGCCCACTTATCCAATTATAATAATATTTTATTATTTTATTTTGAGTCGGTAAGTTTGTATACAGTGGTTATCTCTGAAACAATGTTTCATTTTTAAGTTACGTATAATTTCATTGCCCCCTCATTCATAAAAAGAATTTTTCAGAGAAAACTCACACAATGAGAATTTTTGTGTCAAAGAGAGAGAAAGAGGCATTGAGTAGTTCACAAAGCACAACCTTGTGTGCTTCGTTTTTGTGCTGAAGATCATTTTATCTTGGGAGGCAAACATCCACGAGTCTCAAAGAACCACAGTGAGTGTATGAGGGGTGAAATCTGCTTTAAGAAGATTGTGTAAAACACAAGACTTGATCTCAATTGTTCATCCTTTCACACATTTGGTCTGTGAGTCTTTAATTATTTGCAGATTTCTATTTAAATATATTCAGTATTTGTTAATTGTATCTGCCTTTCACATCTATTTGTATTATTGTTTATTTTTTAGATCTGTGTATTGTTCCTTTTGCTTTATCACAAAAGTAAATTGTTGAAATATATCCAACACAAACAACTCACCACTAAAACCCTCCATCACTAAGACCCATCACAGTGACCCGCCATAGACCCACCCACTGATTCAACTCCACCATTGAAACTCACGACTGAATCAGCTCCGTCATTGAAACCCACCACTGAAACCAACTTAGGAACCACCAAATCTCCACCCATAAAACCCAGCCACCATCGAATTGATCCAACCAAAAATGTTTCAAACAAGAAAAGATAGATTATAGAGAAACAAAGAGAATAGAGAGAAGAAGTAGAAACAGAGAAGAGAGAAATAGAAAGAGTAGAGGGAGAAGAGTGAAGACAGAGAAAAGAGAGATTGAAATTGAGAGAATAGAGAGACAGTGAAGAGTGAATACAAGGAAGAGGGAAAGTCAGATAAGAGAGAGAAGTGGGAGAGAATTAAATATTAGTTTTTAAGTTTACATCTTGTGAATAGTGAGGTTGCATTTACCTTACTGATCACAGGATGTAAAATATTTTGGGTTTACAAACCCGAATGGAGCATGGTTTAAAGAGTTTTTATTGGGTAAAATAGCAACTGGGGGGTTTTTACTCCTTCTAATGCTAGTGCTCTAATATGATTTACAAAAGTCAAGACGATTATAGGGCTATCCTAGTTACCACACCAATGCATTTAACTCAACGCTATTCACTAGATGCAATAAACACACATTTCATCCCTTTCTTATTTTATGTTGAAAATATGATAATTATTGGATTTGACTTGCAAGGTATTCAGCAACTTAGTTCCTATATCAATATTTGAGATGAAATATGATGGGACTACAACACTCTTAACTCGTCCATGAGGCACGTCCACATCCAGAGCATGCTTATGTAAATGCTCATCCAAGATGAGATCGTCCTGATAGTGTCCTGGTCAATCTCGTCCTGGAGAGCACATCTTGGACAAGCTCGTCCTTATGGATATCATAACTCTTCATTATGAACCGTTTCCTATGACAGTTAGAGAAAATAAAGCCAAGGAATATAACTTCCATGGCGGTTATGAGAGTTATCTCCAAGTTTTCTAGACTCTACAACAACGGGGGAAGTTACATAAAAGAAATAACTGCTTACACACACACACACACTATATAAGCATTCTATGAGAAGGTAAAAGGATTCAGTTCTTTTCTTCCAATACACTTGCAATTACACAAAATACTGACTTTGCCATTGGAGGTTTCTTGGCTGGCCTCCATCGGTCTCCTTTGATTTTCTTGTTTGTTTTTTTTCAAAGTTCGCCAACAGTCTTTTGATCGTTAGCACTAGAGACTTTCAACCCATTAATTTCTGAGGAATTATTAGTTGGCGTCGTCTGTGGAAAAGATATTTGTCACACTCGAACTTTATTTGTTAAGTTCTGTGATTTCTTTCTCTGACAAAGGGTTGAAATGGTTCGGACAAGATCAAGGACTACTAGTCCAGGCCTTCAAGAGAGTAGAGACGCTTCTAGTAACCCTCGTCGCTGCCACCAATCGGCGTTTGTCATGCAACCATCTTCTGTCCAACACGTGCAATCGATGGCCGCTGCCATAGTGGAGTTAACTCGCTAAAACTAAGAATTGAGAAGGGAAATCAATCTTAGAAGGCAACAACATAAGGCCTATGGAGAAGAGCATGGATAGAGCCAAGGAGATGGAAGAAATGCAGAGTCGGAAAGCCAATCAATGGGTACTACACCAAGAAGGATGCCACATTTAGAGAGGGAAATTGACCGGATGAGGAAGGTTATGGATGAGATGAAGGAGAACATGAGGGGGACCAACCCTGTAGAATATTTAGTTCATAGAACTGATTCTCCTTTTATGGCTTCCATCAATGGCCATCCATTGCCACTAAAGTTCAAGATGCAACCTTTAGATTCATATGATGGGACGCGTGACCCCTTTAACCATATTGCTACCTTTAAGACTACTTTGCATCTCCAAGGGGTTCCAGATGAGATAATGTATAGAGCCTTCCCAACTACCCTAAAAGGGCCCGCGTGAGTGTGGTTCAGCAAGATACCCCCAAATTCGGTAAGTACCTTTGAAGAGTTGAGCAATTTATTTGTTAATAATTTCATTGGAGGACAAAAGTATAAACGTTCCTCGTCTAGCCTGTTAACCATAGAACAAGGAGAAAATGAGAGCTTGCGGTCCTTCATTACTCGTTTCAATAGAGAAGCCTTGGCGGTAGATGAGATGGATGACAAGCTACTGTTAGCAACCTTCCATAATGGGATCAACTCTGACCTATTTATTCACAAGCATTACGAACAAGAGCCCCAGACTATGGCTGAACTCATTCATTCAGCCCAGAACTTCATGAATGTAGAAGACGCAATTATTGCTAAGATGAGGAAAAGAATGGAAGCGAATGCTCAGCGCCACCTCGAACAAGGTCCTCGTTCAAAGAAGGGACGAACAAAAGATAGGAAAGACCGAGACAATAAGAAGGCAGGTCCTTCAACGTGGAATCAACAGTACACACCGCTACACATACTGCTGGAACAAGTCCTTATGCACATCAAGGACGACCTTTCTTTGAAGTGGCCAGAGAAACTGAAGGGAGATCCCAACAAGCGCAACAGGAACAAGTATTGTTGCTTCCATAGAGACCATGGGCATGACATAGATGAATGTTTTGATTTAAAACAGCAAATTGAGAATCTAATAAGACAAAGGAAATTGAGGAATTTCCTTGGACGAGATCACAAAGATGAGAAGTTGAAAAGGAAGGTAGAAAAGTCGTCGCGACCTCCACTTGGAGAGATAAGGATAATTATAGGTGGTTCAACATGTCAGTCTTCTAAGTCAAGAAAGACATACTTGAAGGTAGTTCAGAATGTCCAACTCTCTGGATGATCTACCAAGACGAGAAACACAGATAAGCAGACGATCACTTTTACAGACGAGGATGCGGAGAGAATTCATCACCTTTATGATGACGCTATTGTCATCACCTTAGTTATCGCTAACTACACAACCAAAAGAGTATTGATAGACAATGGAAGCTCAGCAGACATTCTGTATTATCCAGCTTTTCAGCAAATGAGGGTTGGACGAGACCAGCTCCGTCCAGTACACTCGCCTCTTGTGGGTTTCGGAGGAATGAAGGTACAGCCAATGGGCACCGTTACGTTGCTAGTGATAGTGGGGGCATATCCGTAGCAGGTAACCAATGATGTGAATTTTCTTGTGGTAGATTGCTCGTCCTCTTACAATGCCATAATTGGAAGACCGACTTTAAATAGTTGGAAGGCAGTCACATCCACTTACTATCTGTTAGTCAAGTTCCCTATGGAACATGGGGTAGAACAAGTGCAAGGAGACCAACTGGCAGCAAGGGAATGTTATTTGGCCATGCTCGCCATGGAAGAGCAACAGCAGACGATGAGTATCGAAGAAAGGAAAATTGTGGCTGAACCCACTAAAGTGTTAGAAGATATTTCCTTAGATGAGAACAACCCTGAGAGATGTACCAGGATTGGGACAAATTTAGAAGAAGAGATTAAGAAGGACCTCATCCAGTTTTTGAAGAAAAACACTGATGTACTTGCTTGGAGTCATGAGGATATGCCGGGTATAGATCCTAATGTCATCACCCACCGTCTAAACATATGTCATTCTTCCAAGCCAGTGCAACAAAAGAAAAAGGGTGTTTGCTCCTAAGAGAGATAATGCAATTAAAGACGAAGTTCAGAAGTTGATGGCAGCAAAGTTTATACGAGAAGTGTATTATCCAGATTGGTTGGCCAATGTAGTAATGGTCAAAAAGGCGAACGACACGTAGAGGATGTGTGTAGATTTTACTTATCTAAATAAAACTTGCCCCAAGGACAGCTATCCATTGCCGCGCATTGACCAATTAGTGGATTCTACCACAAGCCACAACTTACTCAGTTTTATGTATGCTTTCTTAGGGTATAACCAAATAAGGATGGACGAGGCCGACCAGGAGAAGACATCCTTTGTTACTAGTCAAGGCTTATTCTGTTATAAAGTAATGCCCTTTGGCTTGAAAAACGCTAGAGCAACGTATCAACGACTGGTCAACCACATGTTCCGTCCTTAGATTGGAAAAAACGTAGAAGTTTATGTGGATGACATATTGGTGAAGAGCCAAGATGAGAGAAAACATCTGGACAACCTACAAGAGACCTTTAATACACTCAGGCGGTATCAAATGAAGTTGAATCCCAGCAAATGCGCTTTCGGAGTAGTGTCAGGAAATTTTTTTGGATTTATGGTTTCACACAGAGGGATCGAGGCAAACCCGGAAAGATTAAAGTAATTCTAGATATGAAGCCTCTGTAGAATATCAAAGAAGTCCAGTCTCTTACCGGGTAAGTTGCTGCCCTCAATAGGTTTGTTTCTAAAGCTACTGACAAGTGTTTACCATTTTCCAAGATTCTAAAGAAAGTGTTTGAGTGGACAGACGAGTGCCAAAAAGAATTTCAAGATTTGAAGACGTACCTCATTACGACTCCGTTGCTGAGTCCGTCCGTGATGGGAGAAGAGTTGTTTCTATACCTAGCAGTGACCCTGCATGCCGTAAGCTCAGCATTAATAAGAGAAGAAGGAAAAATACAAAAACCAGTGTATTATACTAGCAGGGCATTGAGGGGAGCAGAAGGATGATATCCGCAAATGGAAAAACTAGTTTTCGCATTTATAACAACCTCCAGAAAGTTAAGGCATTACTTCCAAGCCTATGTAATCAATGTTATGATAGACCACCCGCTTAAAAAAGCCATGAACAAGTTGTAAGTCACAAGATGATTGATCTAGTGGGCTGTCAAACTCAGTGAGTTTGACATTCGATACCAGCCAAGGCCTGCTATAAAGGCTCAGGCTTTAGCAAAATTTATTGCAAAGTTCACACCAAATTGCGATGACGTAGTAAGAATAAAAGACAATAAAAAATAGATCATCCATGTAGATGGCTCGTCCACATAACATGCGGGAGGAATAGGAGTGGTTTTGCAATCCCCTGAGAGAGATAAGTTGAAGCATAAGATCCGTTTGCAATATCAAGCAACCAACAATGAAGTTAAGTATGAAGCCCTTCTTAAAGGGTTGGAGCTAGCTAAGCCTATGGAAGCGAAGTCAATACTTGTCTTGGGAGATTCTCAGTTGGTCATGGGTCAAATAAATGGGACATATGAGGCAAAGAAAGAATGAATGAAAAAGTACTTAGAAAAAGTACTATGGCTTGTAAAAAAATTCAAGGAAACTAACTTTATTCAAATCCCAAGGGAGGAGAACGTGGAAGCAGATATTTTGGCAAAGGAAGCCTTAGCGATTGGAGCCATAGATGAGATTGATTAAGTTCAGTACGTCCTAAGTGTAGATCTTCCCGAAGTGCAACAAATAGAGAATGAAGAAAATTGGATGACTCCAATATTATCGTACTTGAAGGATGAAAAACTTTCGGAAGGGAAGGATAAGGCCAGAAAACTCAGGGTTAGAGCAGCCAGGTATGTCCTTATGGACGAAGTTTTATACAAGAGAGGTTTTTCGCAACGTTATCTCAGGTGCCTAGCTCCGAACAAAATGAACTATGTGTTAAGGGAAATACATGAAGGAGCTTGTGGAAATCATTCAGGAGCCAAATCACTCATCCACAAAGTCGTCCGTGTAGGATATTATTGGCCAACTGTCCAAGCAGATGCAAAAGCTTATGTCAAGGTATATGACCAATGCCAACGATTTAATAATGTCCCCAGACAACCATCAAAATATCTCACCCCGATGGTGGCCCCATGGCCATTCACTCAATGGGACCTAGATATCTTAGGTCCTTTTCCCCTTGGAACCAGACAGATGAAATTTTTTGTGGTAGGGATAGACTATTTTACCAAATGGGTGGAAGCAGAACCCTTAGCAAATATAACGCAGTAGAATGTAAAGAACTTCGTTTGGAAAAACATCTTGTGTAGGTTTAGGGTACCTAGAGTGTTTGTGTCCGATAACAGACGACAATTTGACAATGCCCTTTTTAAGGACTTCTGTAAACACTTTGGAATTCAAAATCATTATTTCTCACTCGCCCACCCACAAGCAAATAGTCAAGCTGAAATTACAAACCGATCTTTATTGAAAATCATCAAGACTCGGCTTGAAGGGGCAAAGGGAGTATGACCGAATAAGCTACCTAGTGTTTTATGGGCATACAGAACGATGGTGAGAACCCCTACAGGGCAAACTCCTTTCAAGTTAGCTTATGGGAGCAAGGCAGTTATACTTGCGGAAGTGCACATGGCTAGCCACAAGGTGACAATGGATCAAGATAAAGATAACGAGGAATAACTACGTGTAAACCTCAATCTGATAGACGAGGTAAGGACGGTCGCAGAACAAAGGATGACAAGGTACAAGAACCTCATGGCTAGACAGTATGATGCAATGGTGAAGCCAAGACGATTTAACATAGGCAACCTCGTCCTGAAAAGAGTTTCTTTAGCAACCAAGAACCCAGCTCAGGAGAAATTGTGATCTAATTGGGAGGGACCCTACAGAGTTATTAACTGGAAGAGACAAGGATCCTACTATTTGGAAGCCCTGGATAGGAGGAAATTGGAACATCCTTGGAATGTTGAACACCTGATGAGGTATTACTAGTAGTGCCAACCTGGATGAGCGTTATCCTGGATATGCCTGTTTATCCCTATAAGGAACTTGTTTATCTACATATTTTCAGTATCATTTTATAATGTTATTTTATTGCTATTATGGTG
This sequence comes from Quercus suber, assembly GCF_002906115.3. Classification (NCBI taxonomy): domain Eukaryota; kingdom Viridiplantae; phylum Streptophyta; class Magnoliopsida; order Fagales; family Fagaceae; genus Quercus; species Quercus suber. The sequence continues at coordinate 750,126 of NW_027069513.1, read as the reverse complement.
TGGTTAGGGACAAAGTTATGGATTTGCTTGTATTTGTTTAACTCTTTAAAAGACATCAGCTCATGAGCATGTGTTTCGTCTGTGAACAATATTTATGCTATGTACATAATGTTTGTGTGAATTCTTAATTTCCATACTATTGTTCAAAATCAACTCATAAGACGGCTGAAAAACCCAAGACGAGAAAATTCTCTAGACACGGAGAATTAACGTTGATAAGCTTTCTCAAAAGCAAAGCTAAGGGTGTTCGTCCAAGTAAAGGACGAGGTAAAACTCTAGCTTCACTGAATAGTAATAAGTTCAGAGGATATCTGTCCATATAACGGACGAGGTAAAGTGTAATGCATGTCCAACCCATGGACAAGGAAATGCATAAGCACATTTGATAAGTTGCCTGCTGAAACAATTCAATCTGTGGACAAGTGTAAGGCTGTCTTACCTTTATAAAGGGTGAAAACCAGCAAAGTTTAAAAACGAGTAATACTGGCAATCACCATTTTACAAAGACGATGTTATACTATGCAAAATTCTAAGTATGACAAGAAAATTCATGGTATTGCACTATGGACAAGTAAAAGTTCAACAATATATCAAAAAAGAAATCTCATCCATACAATAATAGAAAAGAAAATCTACTATATAAAGGTGGAAAACCAATGTCCAAACACCCTAACAAAAATAATTGTTCAGTAGCTCGTCCTAAAAACTGTGGATGAGGTTAATGTACTTGAGTTACATTATTAAAAAAAAAGGTACAACTTAAATCTTGCTTTTTATGCAAGAGGGGCATCATCCTTAGGTTCGTCTTGGGGAGGTAATGTGCTAGCATCATCTTCAATATTGATGCCTTCTGAGCTCATTTGGATGAGGGAGCATGTGGTAGCACCAAGATTGAGTTTTATAGAGCTGAAGTCGAGGTTAAGGAAATTCTCAATGGCGTCTAGCTTGAAGTCCTCAAACCCAGCTGCATAATTCCTGTCCCGCATATTAGTAAATTTCTTGGACGACTGAAATTCTGCAATTGTGTCTTCCTTGGCCTTCTCAAGAAGGGCACTCAACTCGTTGTTCCTTTTTTGAAGGTCGTCAAGACGATTGTCCTTCTCAAGAACGTCACTCCTAAGCTCTTCATTAAGATTCCTCAGCTCATTCGCCTCGTTCGTAACTTTAGCAGCCACCTCATCCCATTTCTTATTCTCGTCCTTCACCTCTTTGATCCTCTTCTCCAACAAAACCCTTGTCTTGTCTAAATCAGTTGTCTGCCTAGACGCAGCAATGAACTTGGACATGGCCTACAAGGGTTAAGATTTAGTTAGAACCAAACAAATACATATTCTAGTGGTTGATAAAGACGAGACAAAAGATTACTTACCTTGAAAAGATCATGAACACCAGAGTGCTCAAAATCCTTTAGAGACATATTATAACAGGCTACCGCATCCACATCAGTCACTGCTGCTGTAAACCTCTCCCAAGCCAAGTCCTCGTTCCCAAGAAGGTTCTGAGGAACTTCTTTTGAAGGTTAAGCCGAGGAAGGTGTGTGAACTGTGGACGGGATGTTCTTGGACGGAAGGTCCTTAGGCTCTAAGCTAAGTATTTGTACTGGGGGCTCTGGATTAGGGACGAGAGGAGTAGTTTGAACGTCTTGATGCTTGGACGACTTACTTTTCTTCTCCCTACTGCACCTACTTGTGAGATCACCCAAATCAATCCTCGACGATATATTTTTCCGTTTTTTGCCTGCTAATGGATGAGTTTAAGGTTGCATTCCTTGCTTAGTTGCCTCGTCCACCAACCCCTTGTTTTTGTTTTCTTTCATCGTTGCCATTCCTAAAAAAGTAAGGACGTTCATCACCCAAAAAAAAAAAAAGGGAGAGAGCTTACGTTTACGGGTTGTAGTCTTGTGTGCAAGAGTTTTGATAGAAGGCTCAGGACCTAAACCCCAGATGGCAAGACGTTGAAGACTTACTAAAGAATGGAACGCCCTATCAGTGTACAGACGAGCCCTCTGGACGCGTTCAATGTAAGGCTTACTTAAATGAGGTCGTCTAGCACCTGTAAAAAAAAAAAAAAAAAAAAAAAAAAAAAAAAAAAAAAAAAAAAAAAAAAAGAGAGAGAGAGAGAGAGAGAGAGAGAGAGAGAGAGAGAGAGAGAGGAGACGAAGAGCTTAGAGTTAGACTCTTTGAACAATTACAAATATGAATGAAGACAATGAATACCAAAGATAAGACAAGCATACCTTTAGGATGAAAGTTCCCTAACTCCCCTATGTAGGGAGGAAATGGGTCCTTGTCAACCTTAGTAGGGTGTCCAGCCCAGAAATCTGAGACGAAGAAAAACTCCATCTTCCAGTTCCTATCTAAGGAGACTAAAGACTTAATTAATCTATAATCTCTTTCCCTAACAGTGAATTGATAAAAGCCAAGGGATTGGTTAATTTCAGAGGGCTTGTAGCAATAAAGGAACTCGTCCACAGTAAGAGGACAGTTCCCCTCAAACACCTCCCTCCACAAAACTTGCATAGAGACAACTAACCTCCATGCTTTAGGATAAAATTGACAAACTCCTAAACCTAACCTAGTCAACAGCTCCCTAGTAAAAGTATTCAGAGGTAACCTAAGACCCCCTAGAAGATAAGCCTCGTAAACCCCTATCCTAAGACGAGGCTAACAACACCATTCTCCCTCAACGACTAACTTAGGGTTAAGCTCGTTTGGGATTTGGTACCATTTCTTAAGTAAATTTAATTTACTATCATCCGTCTTTGAAGCTACCCCTATGACACAACTATAAACTACCTCCACCTCGTCTTGAACAATAGTCAAGGGAGCACTCGTCCCAGCCCTAAAACCGGACTCAGATCTCGTCCTAAGCTCTTCCTGGAAAACTTCCAAGGGGATTCTAGGGATCCCAGACTCATACTCGTCTGTAGTGTTCCCTTCACTACTGCTATCACTATCACTAGAACCACTAAAACTACTAGGATTAGTGTACTCGTCTATAGCGTTATCTACACTATCACTAGACAAGGAAAGCACAACCTCAGCTATCTTAAAAGAAAACTAAGGATGAAGATAAGGAAAGTACCTGGATCTAGGACGAAGGAAGGCTATAGACGCAGGAAGCTTCTAGACGAAGATCTAGGACGAGGAAGGATGAAGAGGGAAATTTTAGAAATGAGGAGGGTAACGGAGGTATTCTACTATTTATAGGTAGCAAACCCTGGCACCTAAAGCGACATAACCAATCAACAAAAGACACGTGGCATGCTCTTGATTAGATCAATCGACGTGATTTTCCACCAATAGGCTCATGACAAGTGGCATGCCAATCTACTCATGAAGACACACACATCCTACATCTCCTTGGATGACCCATGGACAAGGGGGCAACTGATGGGACTACAACACTCATAACTCGTCCATGAGGCGCGTCCACATCCAGAGCATGCTTATGTAAATGCTCATCCAAGACGAGATCGTCTTGATAGTGTCCTGGTCAATCTTGTCCTGGAGAGCACGTCTTGGACAAGCTCGTCCTGATGGATATCATAACTCTTCACTGTGAACCGTTGCCTGCAACGATTAGAGAAAATAAAGCCAAGGAATATAACTTCCATGGCAATTACGGGAGTTATCTCCAAGTTTTCTAGACTTCGCAATAACAAGGGAAGTTACATAGAAGAAATAACTGCTTACACACACACTATATAAGCATTCTATGAGAAGGTAAAAGGATTCAGTTCTTTTCTTCCAATACACTTGGAATTACACAAAATACTGACTTTGCCATCGGAGGTTCCTTGGTTGGCCTCCACCGGTCTCCTTTGATTTTCTTGTTTGTTTTTTTTTTCAAAGTTCGCCAATAGCCTTTTGATCGTTAGTGCTCAAGACTTTCAGCCCACTAATTTTTGAGGAATTATCAAAATATATTAACAACTTAACTACTATCTTGGTCTTAAGGTAACAACAATTGTAGACATCTCCTCCTAGCTATCACACTAAGGCCAGGTACATATTTGAGTGGGACACATGATGGCGAACCTTTCAATGATGATTCCTTTATTTTGATACGTGGTTGGTGTTGTATATATAAATATATAAAAGGATAGGTTGTAATAATAATATATAAGTTTGGAGAGTATATCATTTGTGTAAAATGATAAAGTAAAAATTCAAAGTTCAGGATTCTCGATTGATTGAGAATACCATTTTGATCGATCAAGATATTGAAGGAAGCTTCTATCTGTTTGACTGCAAACTCGACACCAAGTTTAATCGATCGAGATCACAATAAACAATTTTTCTGGTAACTGTTATGAACTTTTGAAAATGCTTTGTACTTAGTGGACTTTTTTTTTGAAATGTCATGACTCTCCAATTGATATCTATTGATGGGTAATAACCCTTTGGGTATAAATAGTGTTTCATGTTCATTTGATAATTAATTCTGTTTTCTCCCTCAAATAGTTTATAAGAAACACAAGAAATTATGTGAGTATTCTCCAAAATTGCTATTTGTAGAATCCAATAAACTTGATTGTATACAAGGGACAAATTTGTATTAGCCCTTTAGCAACTCGCGTATGAGGACAAAAATTGTCCAATGATAACATTCAATTGTGCTTCCAAGTCAATCATAATTTTAGTTTGCTTGTTGTATTCATTTTGTTCTTTCATTATTACTCTTGAGTTTGAAATCCCCAACAGTTGGCAGCCAAGAATATTTTAGTGTCACTTTGTCTAGACATATTGGATGTAGTTCTTTATGGCAACATTACAATCCACCGATTTTCCAACTATTCAAAATATGGTACTTTTGTTTCATGGACTCCATTTCTCCTCAACTTCACCGCTGATACTACACTAATGTAAAATAGCGTAGGAGAAGGAGATGGTACTGATTGTCGGTTACATAATATACACATCTGATAGTGTACGGTTACACATCTGAAAGTGTACAGTTAAATAATACTAGCCTCTGAGTACGCACTCACGCGCATGCTTAGAGGCTTTTATATTTTTTAAGTAAGGGTTAATTTAGAGCATTTATTATAATTTAAGATTACTATATTTTCCAATCACCGAAAAAAAAAAAAAAAAAAACCTAGGGGTGTGATGAAAAATTATTTCACCGCACATAATACTCATCACACCCCTATATTTTTTATTGTGAATGGAAAATGTAGTAATCCCAAATTATAATAAATGCTCTATATTAACCCTTACCTAAAAAATAGAAGAGCCTTTAAGAACATACGTGAGTGCATGCTCAGAGGCTAGTATTTTATAAGGTACGTAATATTTTCTATGAAGTAGTAAATTAATAAGATTTTTGTTAAAGGAAATGCTTCTAAAAAGATCCTAAAATTTAGTAACTACCCATCCATGTCCCCCCCCCCCCCCCTTTTTGGTGTTGTTGATGTTGTTTTTTTTTTTCAAATTTTATGTATAACAGTTATCATTTTTTGTCTAATCCTAAAATGTAGTTTTTTAATCCTAAAATTTAGCCATTTACTATACATCCATAACATAAGTAAATAAAAGCTTAAATTGAAAATTTTATGGCAAGAGATACACGTTAATTGTATAAAACCACAATTGTATTTTGAGATTTTTTTAAAAAAAATAAAGTATTAAATGGTTCTTTAACCTTAACAAAAGGCTAATACAATTGGGAATAATGATTAGAAGTATCTAGAAAAAAAATTGTATAAAAACTTCATGATTGTTTGTTGAGAAGGAAAAAAAAAATACTATAAAGTATTATTAAAGGTGGTTTAACAAAAACCCAATAGGAATAATAATGAACTTTTATTTTAATTCGTCAATGCTGTTCTTCCAAATCTTTTTATTGAAGAAAAGTACACTAAATTTAGTTTAAGTTCATAGCAGTAGGAACAACATCCAAATTCACGTTTAAGTTCAAATTCACATTTTCCTCTTTTTTTTTTTTCTTTTTTTTTTTTAAATCTCTTCCATATTTTGGAAAAAAAAAAAAAAAGACTCCTACTATAAAACCACTACTATAACTTCTCCATCCATATCCTTATATTTAGGCACTAACATATCTGATTTTAAAAGAAAATAAAAGGCTAAATTTTAGGGAAATTTAAAAGATTAAGGTGGGGAATTGGTGTGACCCTATCCTTATTTAAAAGTTTATCAAAAAAAGAAAAACTACACGTTTAAAAAAATCTCATGTTCTATCCATGTACCATTTAAAAAAAAAAAAATCCCACTTTCTATCCCATGTTTAAAAACTACCCAACCACCTGATACTTGGCTTGCATTTTTGGATTGGGATTTGGATGCTTCTACTAATTTTTACAATAGCTAAGTATCCAATAAGTTTAAAATTGACAAACTATGACTATTAGTACTTATATTGCATTTTTATAAGGTACGTAAGTAAATTAATAAGTTTTTTGTTAAAGGAAATGCTCTTAGAAAGATCCTAAAATTTAGTAACTACACATCCTCGTTTATTTGTTTGTGTTTTTTTTTCTTCTTCTTCTTCCTTTTTGGTGTTGCTGATGTTGTTCTTTTTTTTTTTTTTTTTTTCAAATTTTATGTACGACAGTTATCATTTTTTTTTTTCTAATCCTAAAATGTAGTTTTTTAATCCTAAAATTTAGCCATTTACTACACATCCATAACATAAGTAAATAAAAGCTTAAATTTCAAATTTTATGGCAGGACATACACATTTCTTTTGGTGTTGTTGTTCTTTTTTTAAAAAAATTTAATAACATTTATCAATTTTTGTTTAATCCAAAATTTTAGTTTTTTAGTCCTAAAAGTTAGCCAATTACTACACATCCATAACAAAAGTTTAAAATAGTTTAAATTTCAAATATATCAACAACATCAACAACCTTTAAAATTGAGAAAAAGGTACGTAACATTTTTTATGAAGTAGTAAATAAATACTTATGGAAAAAATTTAAATTGAATTTGACATAGAATTATACAAATGATAAATATAGTTTCTATTACAAAAGAAAATTTTTTATAACAATTTCTTAGATAACGACCACTTTATGTGTGGTTTAATACATATAATAATTCTTGTAAAATCTCTCACCCGAACTTATCTAATATTCCATTCCAATGACTTCTCAATGCGATCCAAAAAATTTGTGCATACGTGAACTTGAGAGAGATAAAAGAATTAGGGTTAAACCAAGTATTTAAACAAAAAAAAAAAAAAAAAAAAACTTTAATCAACAAACCAAAGTTAGCGTGCATGTTATTAAAGATAATAGCATAAGTTTGTTAGAGTTTGTGTTTGATTTAAATTTTGATGAGATCATTTTTCCTGAAAATCCTATTAAAATTGTTCAGAATAAAGATAAAGATTTTTAGAATTTAACTCTATCATGGACTCTTTAAAATCTTAACACCACATCATCAACTATTTAAATAAATAACTAATGGAGATCTAACCATGTGATTGGTGGCTCTACTTTCTTGGATCCATAATGAATTGTCAATGAAAATCAGAATTGAGAGGTTTGGCATTTGTGTGGTTGCTACATACCTAAATAAAAAACTAAAAAAATTTAACGCCAAAAACATATACAATGATGGATAAAAAAAAAAAGCCTTCTTAAAAAGAAAAATATATAAAGAAAAAAAAAAGTGAGGAAGGAGAAGGAAATAGTAATTGATCATTTATATTTTTAAATAAAATGTAAACGAAGGCTGCTAAAGGAGGTAAGGGAAGCCATACTGTTTAACTGTTCATGAATGATTTTGAATGCTTCTTTTGTAGCATAAGGCAGCCCTGTCTTTGGATCACATTACCTACAACATGAAATTACAATTCATTAAGAAGTACAGTGGTAGAGTATATGAAGGAACCATTCATTTCAAAATTACATTTAAAAAAACAAAGAAAAAAGAAAAAGAAAATGAGAGTTAATGTGGTATATATAAAAGTAGAACTCAAATAAAGTCAATCACAAACAAAAGAAAAGGAAACAAAGAGGAACTTTCAAAAGTTAGAACTTGAAAATTTGTTGGAGCCTCTGATAGTAAATATCTTTAATATGAAGAAAAAGAATTTCAGAATTACATTTAAAAAAAAAGAAAAAAGAAAAGAAGAGAGAGAGAGAGAGAGAGAGAGAGAGAGAGAGAGAGTTAATGCGATACACATAAAAAAAAAAAAAAAAAAAAACAAACAAACAAACAAACAACAACAACAACAACAACAACAACAAAGAGGAACTTGCAAAAGATAGAATCTGAAAATTTGTTAAAGCCTCTTAAAAAGAAAGGAGAATGTAGAGCTAAACTAAATATCTTCAATCTAAAAAAGAATGAGAGATAGAAAGTGAGATAGAAATTGTAAAGCGTATGTGAGTTTGTGGGTCTTAAAGTGTAAGAGTTTTAATTTACATATTTATCCTTGTTATTTGAAAACTTGTAAGTGGGTATGATGAGAGTATTTTAGGCATAAAAAATAAGGAATTAAAACATGAAAAGCTCCTTAAATAATAGTATAGATACCATTATTCTAATTGTAATTGGCTTGGGATCCTGATTAGGATAAATTAAAATAATGAAGTTGTGGGTTCCAGTTAACTTAACTGATAAACTCTCAATAATTGAGTCTATGTTTTACCAAAATGTATTTTAGTCTGCTAACTTTAACTAAAAATGCAATAATTGAATAAATTTAAAACTTAGACAACTAAAATGAACAAAAATAAAATTAGAGGGCTAAAATAAATTTTGAAGAAACTTGGAACATAGATTTTGCATTTTAGCCAAAAAGTAATTATCAGAAGTTGACGTCATATGTTAAAAAAAAAGAAATTGGGCGGATAAAATTTCATATTTCTACTAAACTTGAGGCAATGAGGTGTAAAAGTAATTATCAAAAGCTGATGTCATATGTTAAAAAAAAAAAAGTTGGGCAGATAAAATTCCATATTTCTACTGAACTTGAGGCAACGGGGGCAAAGTAAACTGCCAACATTTGATTAACATATATTTTTATTTAATAAATTATATTATTGATGGCAATTGTAACGTTCAACATTTTTAGCTCTGCAGCAAGCTGTAGCTGAATTGAAATGCTAGAACCTAGAAAGAAAAAAAAAGAGAAGTGAAAAAAATTTATTTATTTAAAAAATGGAGTTGTGTGACACATAGGCAAAATGATGTCAAACTTCAAATGCTAGAAAAAAAGAGAGTGAAATATTTTATTGGATTGTAAATAAAAGAAAAGAGAAGGAAAAGGAAAAAAGAGGTAGAGGAGAGATAAAGAGAAGGAAAATGATGGGGTATGAAAATGTGAAGGAAAGAGTGAGAGAGAGTGTTGTGTTGGTGGAATTTGATTTCAAAGGAGGGAGGGAGAGTGAAAATCAAATGGGAATTGGAAGGTGGGTGAGACAGATAGAGAGACCCGACCCGTGGTACGTAGCTTTCACTTATCACACGGGACGGGACACATGGCGTTTCATTTAAATTTCCTTAAAATGTTTTACTTTTCTTTTTCCCACTTTTTTAAGATGGAAGATTAATTTGAACATAATAATATTATTATTACTGTATTAAATAATAATTACTACTTGATAGAGGTGAGGAGGAAGCACAACACAACAAATTAAAATCTCGTGAAAGCGCCTCCTTCTCTTTCATTCATTTCTCATTTCTGGCGTGAGAGTTTTAATTAAGAAAGAAAGAACTTTGAGTGCGTTCTCCTTATCTTTCCGTGTCTGTGAATGCTCTACCGGGTTGTTGCAGCAAGCAAAGCTCTCCTCATAAATTGAAACCCCAATTTCTTTCTAAAATCTAAATACTTCTCTCTCTCTCTCTCTCTCTCTCTCTCTCAGCAGTTTAAGTGTAAGTAGTAGTAGTAGTAGTAGTAGTAGTAGAGAAGAAGTATACATACAGTAGTGCGACGCTTATTAAGATCAAAATATTTGGATCCTTTGGGAGTTACGAGGTACATACACTCTTTCTCGTATTTGAGTGCCAAGAAAGCAGAGTTATTAAGAAGAACAAACCAAAAAGGGTTTTGTTGAGTGGAGGAGGAGGAGGAGGAAGAGGACTAGCCTCAACTGCTCTCTCAGTTTTCCTTTTCTTTTTCAACAAAATTAAAAAAAAAAAAAAGGTGAGTTCAATCAATCATTGTCTTCATTTCTGAAATTCTGATCTTATCAGAGTTACTGACATTTCTTCTTCTTCTTCTTAGTGAATTTATGCATACAATGTTGTCATTGAAATGGTGGGGATTTGGCCTGGGTTGTCGAGATCTGGGACTGTATAATGAGATCTTTTTACGGTGCTGAATAAAATCCGAGATCAATCGTCGTTTCGGATGTCTGCTTCTAAATCCTAAATCCTAAATCCTAAATCCAATTGCTTTGCTTTTCATTTTGCAATTACGATTGCTAGGGTTTCTGTTTTCTTTTTATTCCCTTTCATGCCAAAATGACTACAAAACGCGCCTACAAACTACGTATCCTTTTTTTAATCTGTACTAATACTACTGATATTGTAGAATTCAAATCATTATTATTATTATTATTATTATTATTATTATTGTTTATCTAGGGTTTCATTCTGGACATTGAAAATGTCCTACTTGTCAATTCAGTTGTGCAGATCTTCTTCTTTGTTTTGTTTTTATTGTTAGTTAGCCTTAACTACTCTATCAAACAGAGGAATTTGTAGCACACTCTTCCGCTGTGAATTGCCTCAAGATTGGCAGGAAGTCGTCCAGGGTTCTAATCACCGGTGGAGAGGATCACAAGGTCAATCTTTGGGCTATTGGCAAACCCAACGCCATCCTGGTTCGTATCCTATCGCTTTCAAATCTATTTTGCTTCTATCTTTCCTTTCAACTATCTTACCATTTTTATTATGTTTCTTTCTGTTGTGATTTTTACTCATATTAATGCACGTTTACTGATTAGGTCACTTTTACTACCACTACCTATGTTTCTTATGTTTATAACCTAATATTTTTGCCTTCATACCCAGAGTTTGTCTGGACATACAAGTGGAATTGATTCCGTAAGCTTTGATTCTTCGGAGGTGTTAGTTGCTGCAGGAGCCGCTAGTGGTACAATCAAGCTTTGGGATTTAGAGGAGGCAAAGAGTATGCTTTTTTTAAAATTTCTATATCCCAATTTCTTTGGGCCTATACAGAACAACTCTATGGCTCTGATTTTGAGAATGACTTTCCTTATCAGACCTCAATTAGTGCCTTGCTTATCAATGTTATGTTGTCATTGCAATGTGATTTTGTGTGCAGTTGTTCGTACACTTACAGGTCACAGATCCAATTGCATATCTGTTGACTTTCATCCCTTTGGGGAGTTCTTTGCATCTGGCTCTTTGGATACGAATCTGAAGATATGGGATATCAGAAAGAAGGGGTGTATCCACACATACAAGGGTCACACTCGAGGGGTGAATGCAATCAGATTTACCCCGGATGGCCGTTGGGTTGTATCTGGTGGTGAGGACAACACTGTCAAGGTTAGGACTTAGAATTCATCAATAATTCACTGTCTTCTGATGAAAATGAAACAAAAAAGTCCCACGTCCCCCCCCCCCAAAAAAAAAAAAAAAAAAACCAAAATAGAACCTGCCACATTTTAATCTTGTAGACCTGTGTGACAAGGAAACTTATTTGACAGTTTCTTGAGCTGGATGCACGCTGTAAGGTGCTTGTTGCATTTTCATGCACATTTGTGTCCCTGTGTGCACAGTATACATGCATGCATCATGAGCTTGGAGGGTAGGAAGGGGGCCTTAAATGCCTTACATTATGATTTAATGGGCTGTGTGATGCACGTTAATGCCCCCCAATTGAGTGACTTGTAAGTTATTTTAGAGCCTGGCATGTCTTGCCACTTGAGCTGCATGTGGCAGGAACAGACTTTCTTAAAGTTCATATCAATATTGGCCCCCAAGTTGGTGCTCTCTTCCAGTGCTTGTGTTGCATGGCTAGACACATAGATGCAGAACTAATCTACCTAGACATACATTAACAGCAGGATCTGACTGCTGGAAAGCTATTTCATGATGGTGATATAAGGGCTAAGCCTAGTGGATTGATTTCTACCATTTCAGTGTCTTGGCTACATTGATAAAGACAAATCCTTAAACACTTTATACCTTTGTTAATAGATTAAAAAAAAAAAAAAAAAAGACTTTATGATATGCCCTTCTTAACAGTTGTGGGATCTGACCGCTGGAAAGCTGTTGCATGATTTCAAGTGTCATGAAGGCCAAATTCAGTGCATAGACTTTCATCCACATGAGTTTTTGCTGGCAACTGGTTAGCTTTTCTTGTTTATTTATGATTGTTATTATCCTCACCTATGCTGTTTCTTTCCCCCTTGAATAATATTTTTGGTGATTTAGTTGTTCATTTACTTTTTGATGCATTACATGCAATGATTAGCCAAGAAGAGTAATGTATGGCAACCTAATATTTTCTTTGAAACCCAAACTTGATTTTGATAGCTAAACCAAGTGTAAGACACCAAGCAAAGTTAAATAAAACAACCTACGGTTTTGGCTATAATATCTTTGGGTTTGAATGGAAACCTAATATTTTTTTGAAACTCAAACTTGATTCTGATAGCCAAACCAAGTGTAAGACACCAAGCAAAGTTAAACAAAACAACCTATGGTTTTGGCTATAATATCTTTGGGTTTGAATGGCATGTGTTCTTATTACTATATTTATCAAAAAAAAAAAAAAAAAAAAACATCTATGCACTTGTTATGTTTTGGCAAGTGTATTTAGGGTTTAATTAATTTACCCTAGCGCGCACACACTTTATATATGTAGGTAATTACAATGGTAGTTCACTTTTTGTCCCTTAACACTCCCCTCAAACTATATATATATATATATATATAATTTTAGCTTGTTACATAGCAAATCCAAACACAACAAATCCAAATGTGTCTTGCCTAAAGGCTTAGTGAACTTTTAGCTGCCTGAGTTCCTGTAGAGACATACTTAGTGGCAATTACACCACTTTCTTCTCTTTCTTGAAAAAAGATGACAATCCACCTCTTTATGCTTGTTCTAATCATGGAACATAGGATTAAAAGCAATATGAATCATTACTTTATTGTTGCACATAAGCAATTGCAACCTCAATTCCTCGATAAGATGCTTAATCCACATAAGTTCACATGATGTATGGGTCATAGACCTATACTCAATTGCTACACTGGATCAAGAGACAACACTCCGCTTCATACTTTTCTACTTGCTCAAGTTTTCCCTATAAAATTCTCTTAGTTGGTGGGTTTTGATAGCAACAATTTTTTAGTGGTTTCTTAGTAGTGGTTCAAGGAGATAACGAAGCCAAGTGAGGGAGACAAGGAGAAGCCTCAATATTGGAGGGAGAATAAAAATTAGAGGTAGACTCAAGTAATGTAACATCTAACTAAGGGATAGCAAACCATAGCTGAATAATACTCTAAGAAAACATACTTCATTGATCTAGATCAAGTTCATCACCCGTGGACCTAAATTGTGAACATAGAACATGCACCCAAATATCTTGGTAAATGAAACAAAAGTCTTGTAGGAGACAATACAGTATAAGATTTTTGATGACCAAGAATGACCTAAGACATGCTATCAGTAAGATAGCAAGCTGTCAATACAATACAGTATATGATTTTTGACCACCAAGAATGACCTAAGACATGCTATCAATAAGATAGCAAGCCGTCAATACTGCGTCACTCCAATATGATTTGGCAACACTCATAAAATAACAATGCATGAGTAACTTCCATAAAATGTCAAAACTTGCGCTTTGCCACACCATTTACTTTTGGAGTATATGGACAAGAAGACTGGTGGAAGCCAATTTATAGCTCAATTGGCACCTCCTATTGTTTCCTACCGAGACATTTAGGATACAAATTTCCCCTCCCTTAACCATCAAATTATTAAAAAAGAAAAGAAAAAAGACTGGTTGATCATGCCATCATCATCAAAAAGTTTAGACAAAGATACTCATCAAAAAAAAAAAAAAAAAAAAAGTTAAGACAAAGATGTAAGAAAATATTCATGTGCATTAACAGACTCAAATTTGTGAATTGAAGTATCAGACTGTCTTTATTTCCATATAAAACGATTGAAAATTAAGTACAATTTTGATTGTCCTTTTATAGGAGAAGTAACTTGAGAATGATCAACAAAAAATGAGAAAATACCTAAATCCTAAATATGAAGAAGCTTTTATTGGACCCCAAATATCTGAATCTACTAAATGTAAAGGATTACTAACATGATTTTCACACTTAGACACAAAGCCTATAGTGCAAAGACTTGATGACAAAAAGCCTATCTGATATTCTTAGATGGGTTTATAGTATTTGAGTGCTTACTCCTTTTAAGATTAGTTTGAATGTCTAAAGGAATATATTATAATGATCCATAACTATCTAGTCATTTTAAAATAAAAGTCTAGTCATCCCATAGATCTTAGCAACTTTTCCCCTTTACTGGTTTCCACACCCACTCCATGTTAATATCAGATAATTTTCTTTTGGATAAAGATTTCCTCCAAACCAGGTTGGAGGAATCTCCTCCAACCAATTATGTGGTGGTTCATATGACCATCCACATGTATTAAATCACATGACTCATTAAATCATTTAAATAAGTCACATGACTTCTAAATAAATCATGTGACTAAAAGTACACATGGATACTCATTTGAAATGCCATGTAGTGGGCTGGGAGGAATTCCTCCCAAATTGGTTTGGAGGTAAACTCTGTTCTTTTATTTTTATTTACATTTGCATGCGTTTCTTTTTAATAGTTTTTTACATTTGCATGCATGACCCTCTTAAATCTAAATGTACTTATATAATCCTTGAAACCCACACATCATTTCTGAATGATTTTTTTGTGCTATATATATATATATATATTTTTTTTATCCATCGCACAGGTTCAGCAGACAGGACTGTTAAATTTTGGGACCTTGAAACCTTTGAGCTTATTGGTTCAGCTGGACCAGAGGTATTTTTTTGTCTTATGGCATTATTGCTCGTAGAGTTGAATGTTGAAATTTTCAGTTTTAGATTTTTATGACAGGGAAGTGATCTGTATGACTTTTTTCATTGCTATTGCAGACAACTGGAGTTCGTTGTTTGACTTTTAATCCTGATGGGAGGACCCTACTATGTGGTTTGCATGAAAGTTTGAAGGTAAGCTCTAGTGATGGTTCATCTATTTATAAAGGTGAAGTGTTAAGCTAGTGATACGTTTTTCATTTAATTTTGTCCTGCTTTATAGGTTTTCTCATGGGAACCAATAAGAAGCCATGACGCTGTGGATGTGGGATGGTCTAGATTGTCAGATCTTAATGTTCATGAGGGAAAGCTTCTTGGCTGCTCATACAATCAGAGTTGTGTTGGAGTATGGGTTGTAGATATCTCGGTATTACTCTGATTATCCTCCTTTCTACCTATGAATGTGTCTTTTCTTGTCTTTCAGTGCTGGCTGTGTTGGATTTTTATTTTGAACTGATGTGTTGCTTGCAACTTCTTAACTCTTGCACAGCGCATAGAACCATATGCAATTAGTAATGTTACAAGATTAAATGGCCATTCAGAATCTAAATCTTCTTCAAGTGGGAATCTGTCAGTACTAAATGAGAACACTGCTAAAGCTAGTTTGGGTCGACCAGCTGTTTCACAAAATTCAGATCCCTTAGTGAAGGAAACAAAATCTCTTGGGAGGTTGTCAGTTTCTCAAAATTCAGATCCTATTAAGGAACCAAAACTTTTAGCATGTATGTAGCATTGTTCTTTATTTATTATTTTTTTCCTTCTTAGTGCTCACCAGTTATTGATTTTTGGTTTACCGCTGCTTTTTGCCTTTCTTTTAAAATTTTCATTTTTGAAATCATTTACTAGATATAATATTTCTAATTATCGTCAGATTTTCTCATTCCTGGTTCTTCGTTATGGTTGAAGCCACAGGAAGTGTACCTGGTACTCCTCAGAGGATAAGTTTTAATGCCAGTCCAAAAACAGTTCCTGCTAGTTCTATGGCAGTCCCTAGTGGAACAGCTCCAAAGAGGAATTCCACAAAGGCTCAGTCAACTGCCAGTGTTCCAGTCATTAACAAATTGGATGTGATACCTGTAATTGTCCCAAGAACCAATATGAGGTCAGAGCAAGCAGCTGATTCCCGAAAGGAAGTTGGTCTTGCTGCAAGAACAATGCCATTTTCTTTGCAGTCAAAGGCAACTGATTTCCGAAAACTATCAAATAGCAGAGATGAAGTGGATAAACAAATTGTCTCAGTTGTGCCTGAATTCACAGGTTCTAAGGCTGCTGAATTAAGCAGTGGCACAGATAGGAATATACTTCCTGTTGCTAAAAGCTTGACTCAAGGAGTATCTGCTGAAGAAAGGAGCATGAAGGATGATAGATTTATTGGACCTAGTAAGCATGAAATGAATTCAATGACAGAGTCAGCTGCTAGATATCAGCATGCAAGTTGTATGTTATCTTTAGAATTACGTCTACCAAATTGTTTGATTTATACATATCATTTCTGGCTGATTGTTGGTCAGGATAATTACAATATTTTTCCTAACATTTATTTTCTTTTTGCTTTACATTTTGGCTCCTCTTTTTCTTCATGATTAAAAGTTAAAATTCTCTAGTGAAATATTTTCAATGTGACCAGACCCAATAACTACCATGAGGTTGTGTCCTGATAGAAACATCTCATCTGTAAAAGTGAGAATGGGAAGTTTAGCATATGGACATCCATAGAAAAGAGGCATAAAAGTAAAAAAAAAAAAAATCACCAATTATAATGCAATCAACAATAATTAGTCACTTAAAGAAAGGGCCATGTCCAACTTGTATGAGAGTAAAGCCAATGACATATGTAGCAAGTTTAGAAAAATTCGAATAAGAAACTACTTTGAGATACGGTCCAGCTAGGGTGATTTTTTTTTTTTTTTTTTTTTTAGGGGGGGGGATGACTATAAATTAGAGATAACATTGTACATTTAGTCATTTACATTCACTAATGATTGATTGAGGATCAATTTCCCTTTTGTGATGTTTTTCTGCTTCATAAGATTTTGTTATGTTGGGATGATTTGTGGCTCTCATTTGCTATTGGTGGATCTATCTTGTCTTAAATTTTACACCTGTGACTTGACTTAAGATTGAATTGTCCACTTACTGCTTAAATTCCCTTTTTTAATTTTAATTATATATATTTTTGAAGATGATACTCGGGGGCATAAGTTGAACAGAGATGCATGCTCTACTGAAAGTCAAAAAGCAGGTAAAAGTTATTCTTACATATTGTTGATATTTTTGAGTGATCTTATGAAGTACCACTAATGGTACATTACAAAATATTCAGGTAGAACACGTTCACTTGTTGTGAATTGGGAGAAAAGGGAAAGATCTCCTAATTATGAGGAACCTACTTCCAGTATTCCCCCTGCTTCTGTCTCTACAGCTAACATGCTCCCCTTCAATGCGGTATGACTGTATCTCAAATGTGTTATACCTTTTCTTTTAATGTTTCCTTCCTTCACATTTTGACTAGCATCAAAATGCTAATATGTTATAGTTTAAGAGAATACATACTGCACTATTGAAATTCTTGATGAATGCCATTTTGCTGGATCAAATATATATATATATATAGGGATTGGTAAGTTACGAAGCACCTGTTGATATTGAACCCACAATCTTACTCTCCATTGTGCTCTTTTTAATTAATAATACTTTCATTAGAGACTAGAAAGTACTCGGGAAGTATACTAGATGTACAACATACTAAACATTGCTAAAAGTACAATGATGAATAAACACTAATAAGTTTGCGAATGAGAGACTTCCTAATGCTGCCCTAGAATTGTGCTCTCACATAAGTTTTTTACATTTCTTTCCTTCCATATGAACCATGATAAGCAGTGAAGGATTGCATTCCATATAGTGCTATTCCAATGTCACCCAAATTGACCTTGCCAGCAAACTAGTAAACCATCAACTCTTCCAGGCATCACCCACTAAACCTCATGGAGAACAAATACCATATTCCACAATTCTCTTGCAATAGGACAATGCAAGATTAAGTGATCCGGCCTCCCATTCCCCTTACACATAAAACACCAGCTTAAAATTACAGTGTTTCTCAGTTATTTTCTGTTAAGATCTTCTGAATGATGCAACCCAAAGAAAGAATGCCACCTTTGTTTGGACTTCAGGCTTCCAAATGCTTTTCCAAGGGAATTATCCACGACCTGAACCTTTTATTCCTCAAGACTTTGTTTGAGTGGATAAATGTTTCGGGTGTATTTTCTTTTGCTTTGCCTATTCTTCTTGATAGTTGCACTGTTGTATAAGTAGCAAGTCTGTAGGGTTAAAGCTCTATTTTGCTTGTTTAGATGAAAAAAAGAAAAGAAAAAGAGAATTGCTCAAGTCACCCATTCCAAGCATAGGTAGGAAGAGTCTCCCACGTGAATGAGAGCATTTTTAGAAAAATAAACACTGGCTATGTGATTGAGTTGTTTAGTTCCATATTGGATAGTAATAACAAAATTAAGTGATTAACATAACATTAATGGCTTAAACACTTGGATAAAGTGGTACACCAACATATTATATTAATGGACTTACACATAAAGCTTTTGGATTAAGTTTTCACCTATTAATTCCATCTTGTTTCTGTTTACAGTTTAAACAGAGAGGATATTCTCCATCTGCTGAGAAAGAAACAGAGTCTGCTAGTGATGAGGATGCTATTGCAGATGTAATGGAACAACATGACCAATTTGTCAGCTCTATGCAGTCCCGTTCAGCCAAGTTGCAGGTGATCTTGAATGAAGTTTTGCTCATGGTTTATTGGAGGCCATTATTAGTTCTATATATATATACATATATATCTTGATCCCGTACATAAATTTCTTATGGTTATACTGCCTTTATACTATGGGGGAACAGAGTGGGGTATAAATTTTCTTAGTTTGAAGTGTGGGGTTGTCTGAATGATATTCTTATTGTGATATGTTCTTTTTTTCAATTGCTAGTGAATCTCTTATGAGGGTTATGAGAATATACTTGAGTATATACATCCCATATTGGCTTTCAGGATTTCACAGTTGGACACTCTAATAATTAACATTTATAAATAAATCATCTGCAATATTTAATTTCCCACGGGGAACTGGCTTTGTGCCTGTTGGATGCTTAATAACTCTGTTACATACCAATGATTAAATAAAATTTCAAGAAATCTTTAAATATTAACATTATCCATGAGCATCAATTGCCTAATAGATTATGAATTATTGTTTTTATGGCATGCTCCATGGTTTCATGAAAGGGTTTTGTTTTATTTTTGGGTTGTCTTTGCTTTTAATAACTGGGATCAATAGATTTCGGCAACACAACTTCCTATACCCACTTATCTTTCAGGAATATGGTTATGCACTTGCTCTTGGAATCAGTTGAATTGTTTTGCAAAAAATAGTGTTGGTAAGCATGGTGACTCATTTGCTTGGAAGTTAGCTCTATTATGTCTAATGTGAGCAGAATTGAGGAAGAGGAACAATCACACCTATGTTGGTGTGGACAGGTCTATTGTGGAGTTGAAGCATTCGTAAGCACTAATGACGTTGTTTTAGTGGCCTTGTATTCTTGGAACTAGTGACAAGCACTCCATTGTATATTTCATAAGCTCTTTCTTTTAGAGCCTAATTTGTCATTGTAATTGTTTAGGCTAGTTTATGTGTTCGTAAGATTTTCCCTTTTTCAAATATATATATATATATGTATGTATGTATGTATATATATGGAAAATATAATTTAATGGAGTGCTAGTACATTCTGGAAGCTAGATGCCAGGATACCTTTGCTATTATTGAAAAACATAGTGAAACTTAGTCTTCATTATCTCTGTAAATCCATGAGGTGTTTATTGTCAAGGGTTGACTGTATATTATCAGGCCACGATCATTGTATACACTGTTGAGAAGGCCTTTGGTTGGTCCAGTAATTCTGATGAATTTTTTGTCCAAAAGAATACAATAGTAGTCATGGTTTGATCAAGCTACAGAAAGATGGTGTTTGTATGGGAATGAGTATAATGGTAAGGGAAAAAGGGTGGGACTCAAATAGGTCTTATGTTCAAATCTTATCGAAGAAAAATATGTAATTATCTAAGGGCATGATAGTAGTAATAGTAGTAGAAGGATATAGTAAGATTATGTGTTTCTGAAATACTGGATCCCCAGTGTCCCCATATCCTGTTTTAGAAAATTGGTTTGCTGACGTGTTTGTTTTGTGTATAATTAGTGTCTCTTGTGTATTATGTAACATGGTCTTGTGTCCAGGTGCTTTCTTCAAGTCAAGATTTCTTTAGATGGCAATTTGCTGTATATTTTCTTCTTGATCAGTTGTTTGGGTAGAAAAATGGGAAGTTGACCTAATAACTAACTTTAGTTTGGTAGAAGCTATGTTGTTTGTCTTGCCTTAAGGTTTATGATTACTCTGTTTTTGAGCCATTTATTAGTGAGTTTTGGCTTTAAAATTTCTCCATTTATTGGTTAGTTTTAGTCAAAATAAAGCTAATTAAATTTCAATGTGATTTTCTGCTAAGAAACTATCTGTTTCAAAGGCATTTATCATATTTGTGTTTTGTAAAACAATTTTATCATCATATAATCTAAATCTTGAATTATTCATGCTTCGTTCTATTTCCCTGGATTTGCCATTGGTTCCACAGTTTTGTTTCTTGCTTAAATGGTTTTTGTCTAAATGCCTATCAATCAATAGGGCAATATTGAAAGTCTTAAAGTAGGAGTGAACAGTATGCTGCTTCTGTAAATCTTGTTACGTGTGTTCTTTTACTTATAAGTATTGCCCAATTTGATTGACTTGATATGACCTAGATTTGGCTTATGTTTATTATCAGTTTGCTAACATCAACTAATGTTGAACCTCGTATCTAATTATTTGCAGGTGATATATAGATATTGGGAAAGGAATGATGTTAAGGGGGTTATTGGTGCAATGGAGAAAATGGCTGATCATGCTGTAAGTATATCTTAGCTTTGTTATTATTATTATTATTATTATTATAATTTTCCTTTTACTACAAATTTATTTTCTAGCACTAGTTTTTGAAGGGATCTTGTCTTGTGCCTGCTGTATGCTGCTGTTTGCAGGTTGTTGCTGATGTAGTTAGCATTATGACACAGAAAATTGATACTGTCACGCTGGATATTTTCACGTGTCTTCTACCACTTCTCACAGGTCTTCTTGAAAGTGACATGGATAGGTAAGAATTTTGTGGCTGTGTTTTCTTTCTGGTATTTGCTTTTCTAGTTAGTTAACACCCATCCACCCAAGCAATGTGTCACAGATTTAAATCTAGGAATTAGCCTCTCAAAAAATTAGGGGTAAGGCTGCCTACCATCAATCTCTCCCAGATTTTTCTGGAGAGGGACCCAGAAAAGGCTAATACCTGAAGGATTTAATGTTCTTTCTGAGGTTCCATGTCTTTGGTACAGCCTACAGCAACAAATTTCACAACTTTTTTCACTTCTAGTTGAGATGACAGCTTGTATTTTGTAATACATCACTTTCACACAAAATCACCACTGACATCACTTTTACTGCACGCCAATCACAAAGTGCCTCTTTGGCAGTTGTGAAATTAATTGTCCTTAGATTTTTTGATATGTATATGAATAAAGTGTTACTGTATGGTTTTCCCTTACATTTATCATATAGAGAGATACAGTTGTATTTTCTTGTTTAAACCACTCTTGGGCCATCCAATTAATGGTTGTTTTTTATTTATCTTTTACCTAATCACTATTGCAAGGATAGGTTTAGTTTAGTTGTAGGAAACCCCTCTTTGCTTCCCCTTTATCTTGGCACGTGAAATATTTGAGGATATGCAACTGGCTTTTGAGACTTGCAATTTGTAGGAGTTGATAGTCAATTTGTAGGAGTTGCAATTATGAAATAAATCTTTGATTACCTATCAAAAAAAAAAAAAGAAGATAGTCAATACCCTTTTATGTATTTTTAAGGCATAAAATCTGGTGACTACTTTGGAACCTTTTATGTTTTTCGAAGGTGTGATAGCTCTTTTGGAACAGGCCTTTCTGTTTTTATGTTTAAATTTGTGATGTGTATATCAAAACGTTCCCTAATGTGATAGTTCGTTTGATGGTTCCTCTTTATCTAGTGTTCAGATAGGCACAAGGGGGCTAGATCTCAAACAAAGAGTGTTTGTGAAACAAAGTCCATCTAGATAGGAGATGAATGCTACTTTGGCCATTACCAATGAAACCTCAAATACAGACAACTCTTCAATGCATATGTAATTTTACAATCTAAAAAAATTGATCCAGTCTTTTTACTGCACCTACACATTCTACACCAATCTACTAGAGTAATTCCTCTCTTCATGAGCCTCTCAACCTTTTACACTTACATTGTAATATAATGATGTTAGTTTAGTTATATTCACAATCTAGCGGTTGATTGGCCACTATCTGACAGTCTGACCATAATTAGGCATCTAAGCATCTCTTTGGACATGCTGCTAAAGCTGGTCAGAATATTTGGTCCAGTCATCTATTCAACGTTATCAGCATCGTCATCTGTTGGTGTAGATATTGAGGCCGAGCAAAGGTGTGTTTAGCTTTATCTACATTTTTTTTTTTTTTTCTGATATTTTAATATTCAGATATTAAGCATTTTGGCTGGCTACTTCTTAATTTATATCATAGACTGGAGCGGTGCAACCAATGCTTTATAGAGCTTGAAAAAGTCAAACGCTGCCTACTGGCCCTTACCAGGTACCTAATGTAATTTATTTAGTCGCTTGACTGCTCTACCATAATGTTATTTACTTTTTCCTGGGATGTCATTTTCCTTATTCCTATTCTCTTTTTACCCATAGAAGAGGGGGAACAGTTGCAAAGTCAGCACAGGAGTTAAACCTAGCTCTGCAGGAAGTTTCATGACAAAAAGTAACAGCGTGGAAGTGCATTTATTTCCGGCTCACTTGAAATTGTTTTGTTGCTTTGAGGGAGTTATACGATCTCTTGAACAGTTGAACTCCTCTTGATGCAACCCCTAATAGTTCAACACTGTTGTTGCTGGCCCTGATTTGCTCCGCCCTGTATGTATATTCATGTTAAGTGGAGGCCTTAACAACTTGCTAATTCTGTGTCAACTGCATCTGGAAGGTTATTGCATATGCCACTGTACCTGCTGCTTGTTGCACAGCTTTGGCGATTGTCTAGTAGATGCTTGCTGGAAGATATCCACACCGTTTACGCTCTAACCCAACATCTCAACAAATTATGTAACTCTTGGCTACATTAGTGCTGATTTAATTCTTGAATTATATTCCTTGTATAAAAGGATTGGCGGTGCTCTAAGAGGTGTCCTTATACCTTCCTGTGAGTAAATTACGTCATTTTTTCCATCTTTTTTTTTTAATCATTTCATTTTTTTTTTCTATCATTTATTTTCTTTAATCAAAGCTCGTTTGGTAAGCCAAAAAATTGACTAAACGATCCCCGTTCCAGTTCACTAATGATTTTTCTGGGCTCACATTCCTCGATCTGTGTAATCAGAGGTCCTGGCTTAGGCAAAATGTGGAGACCAGTACTCCGATCAAAGAAAGACTGGTTCTTTCTCCATGTAGTGCAGGCTCATAAGAAAGCTTTTTCAAATACAATCCTTGCCCATCCATCAGAGATTCAGAGGAATTGTCAGGGATGGGGGAGTTAAGGGAATGTGCATCACTCATGAGGCGTTTTTGTTGAGTAGTGAAGATTCAAGAAAAATGTACTGAAATCTTATAAAAATAAAATAAAATTCAAAACTCAGGCTCAACTCTTTCACGCCAGCATAGGGATGCTATAATGGAGTGGAGGATAAGCCAAATGTAATAATTCAAGTAATAAAATACTCAATTAGGGTAAACACTACAGCTAGTTGGCTAAAGCTTTCAGGTTTGAAGAAAAGTACAAATTCGGTGATTGGAGGGGCTTCCACCATTTCAAGTCTGCTTGAGCTTATGGGGAGGAATTGATATTCCATTAAGGCAACATAACTGGAACTTATAGGTCATTGGAGTGGTTAATTAGACTGCATTGTGTTTGGATTGATCGAGAGGAGAGGAGAGTAAAGAAGAATGTTGGTGGGGATTTAATTCTCTTTTGTTTGGATGTTTTTTACAATGGGAGGGTAAATGATTTAAGGGGTTTGGTGGCTTTTGTCTTCCTTTCTTGTTCTTGTTCTTTGTTTATTTTATTTTTTAATTCCTCCAATTTGGGGGAACTTGAAGGGGGAAGGGATTTGAGTTTATTGGATTTTGGGAGAAGATTATTACAACCTTGTATGCAGCAATTGATGCATATATGATAAGGTGGCAATCAAAGAAAAGTGACAGCAAATTATGGGTAAGTTGGTCATGTGCATTGCACATGACTCTTGGATACTTGTTGCTTCTTTTTAGTTGCCACCTTATCATATATGCATCAATTGCTGCATACAAGGTTGCAGCAAATCCTCTTCATTGGATTTTTACGTAATTTCTATTTTGCTATTAATATTTTTTAGAGTAGATTGCATTAACCTTCCTTGAAGTTTTACATTAACCTCCAAGAAATGAGTGCCATTTCGGCCATAGATAAGAATGTTTTTTAAAATGGAATGTTGTTTTAGTTTAATCGCAGTTTAAGAAGGCATGCACTTATTTGTTGCATTTATACAAATGTTTTTCCGAGAGAGAGAGAGAGAGAGAGAGAGAGAGAGAGAGAGAGAGAGAGAGAGAGAGAGAGAGAGAGAGAGAGAGAGAGAGAGAGAGAGAGAGAGAGAGAGAGAGAGAGAGAGAGAGAGAGAGAATAGAAGTGAATATAGAATAGAAAATGAAAAGAGAATGAAAGTGAAGATAGAAATATTTTGTGTGTGTAATGTAATATAATATAAATTCATGAACAATATTTAGCTACAAAATTTGTTGTAGCATAAGGTTATAACTTCCTTTTAAAAAATTGACATTACTACTTATTTCGAAAATCTAACTATTGAATTGCATATTTTTTATACTTTTAATTCATATATCAAATTTTGTGCCAATCGGATATTATTTATATTATATGTATAATTTTAAACTACAAAAACTTGCAATTTAAACAATTTATTGATGACATAGCTATTGATTTTTAATTTTCTAAAAATTTTGCAAGCATGAAAGATATAAGAAGAAAACGTAATTCAATGGTGGATTTGTTAAAATTTACATCTAATAAAAAGATATTAAGTAAGGTTATAGCCTTAGCCTATAACTAATTTTGTAGCTAAATTTTGTCCTAAATTCATTACCTTTGGCTTTATGTTGACATTTTCAAATATTGTCACATAAGTTTGACTCAAAACCAGTTTAAAGCTATTTTTTTCTAATCCACTATAATGTAATTGAATAAATTGTTCATATGTAATTTCAGTCACATGACTTTATTAATGAATCATGTGACTTATATAAATTGCTACCTAAAGGATCGGAAAAGATGGCTCCAAATTGGTTTGTTGCTAAACTTTGTTTTGAAAGCCCACATTTTTCCACATTACTATTTTGAGCTTGAATTTGGTAAAATAAGGTGTAAAATCCATATTTTACACCATCTAATAAAAGATTCTCACATCATTTTTATTTATTTAAAGCTCAATGCATCTTACCACACCTAATAATACCACATCAACCTTTTACTTAAAACCTGAAAATATATTGTTTATCGAGATGTTATCCTCTGTAATTAAATGTATTGTGTTTTAGTAATATGATGATGTGGCATGTTCTTATTGGAAGGTGTGGGGGGTGAAAGTTCAGAGCTACTTAATGGGCCCGGGGCACCATATTAAGAAGTATCATATTTCCAAGGAGCAATAGTTGGGTAGGGATGGCCCATTTGAGGGCAAGAAGCCCATAAGTAGAGGGGGAGTACCGTCCGAAGAAGATCACCATTTGTCCGAAGACGTCCCACTCCTCGGCCACAAATAGTCTTGATCAAACAAACGTGAGGAGGGTCCATATAATCTCCCTAACGATCCCACTGATAATGATAAGTTTTGGGTAGGCCTAGGGATGATCAGAATGATGAGATATCTAAGGGAAAAGCTGCCACCACCATATTTAATGCACTGCAATAGCTTTTCTGGCCGCATTTATGTGGAGAAGACCCCTGAACAGTGCAACCTCAGCTACCGCCACTCACCAAGAGCTAAAGCAGACACCTGACGTGACATGCACTTGAGTGGATATGCAGATGAAGAAAAGGTGGACAGTGGAGATGATGGGAAAGGATACTATATAAAGAAGAAGGGTCCCTAATGAGAAGAGGAGGAAGGAAGAGGGAGAGAGAAGCTTTACTGTAGTTCTGAATGTTGTAATCACTGTTCACTCAATAAAACACCTCTTCGGACATTCATTCATGGAGTTGTTTGAGCGTTATTTCATGTTATCATCACTGCAAATAATCTAGCCAACCATTGTCTACTTCATAACCAGCCTAGCTTTTTTGCCCACTCTCTACAAATTTATTGTTCTGGGTCCGTTGGGCCCTTAACCCATATCTTTTGGGCTTGGGCTGCAAAAATAGACCCTATAGAAGGTATAAACCAAAGATTTTACACCAAGTCCTTATAGAATTTAATCTCTATTATTTTAAAACATTCTTTTTAATTAAGTTTAAATTTATAAGGATTCCTTATATAACCTCCTATATTTATTTACACCATTTATTTTTTTAAATGATAGAGTACATAGTTCTATATATAAACATGTTGATAATAAATTTCTATTAATAACTATCATATTTCATATTTAAGGAAAAAACTAAACAAGAAGAGATCATTTTTTGTTCAAATTTTTTTGCTATATTGCACGAGTTATTGACATGTGGCAAATAAAATTCTCTACATTTAGTGTTCCACCTCAACAAAACTTCACATTTATGTTAAAGCATTAATTAATTATTATATGCATATGGATTAAATGCATATATTTATAGGTGATGCATTAATTATTTATGTGAAAGAAATTAAATTTTTTAATTTTTTTTAAAAAGAATTATACCCAAAGAAATTTATTTGAAATACTTATTTGATAAGGATTCATGCTTGCCTTCAATTAGTTTGATGCTAGAACCATGACCTAGGATTTGATCTACTTTAATTCATTTAAATCTAGTTTACTTTGAATAAGTGCCATTTGTACGTCGTTTGTTAATTTAGAAATACATGAATCATATATTGACCTTGAAATTACATGATTAACTCAAATTTAATGGTAAGGAATCTTGTAACTCAATTAACAATTTCTAGTATTTTTTTTTTTTTAAATGTCCATTGTTCAAACCCACTCCTCCCCCAATTATTGAATTACAATTCAGTATAATTGTAACTACTTTCATTAAGTTTTTAATAGACTAATTGACCAGTTGACATTACTAGTAACGCCCAGTTAATTTAAGAAGAGCATCATTTGAAATTTGAAATTAAGTTTCATGTCATATATGAAAATTTATTGCTTTAACTGAAAAATGGTTTGAAACTATCCAAAAAAAAGGTGTGAAGAGAACTTAGGAATGTAGAGTAGTTATAAATTATTTTGAGCCAAATATGATAGCTGTTTGGTCTCTCTCTTTTCCTTGGAAGGAGAAATAGGAATAACCAAGTAAACAAGAATGAAATGGAGCAGGTATTTGATACGTTACCAAAGGAAATGTAAAAGGCACGTAGCAGTAATAGGAAATTTCGGTTACTTACAAAAAATAAGTTGTCTGGTCTTGAAATGTGGTGGGCGCGAGAAATGAGATGAACATGAACCCATTATCCACATGTGATGATATACATCTCCTCCGCATCTAAATGTTGGAAGCGGTTTTGTCTGGTTTCAAGTTTTTCAAGTGAAAAACTGCCAAACATTGAGTGCTTTTTGGTTTTTTTGTTTTTGTTTTTGTTTTGTCATTTGGAGCGCGAGGCATGCGGTTTCTTGTCTTGTTCTTCATGTTCAGGGTCGTCCGTTACTCTCTCTCACTTGGTGCAGTTGGTAGAGATATGGAAAGGAATCAATCACAAAACCAAAGGATGTGAGAGGAGCAAGACGACAATAGTGGGAAAGGGGAAAAGTGAGAAAAACGCGAGCAAAGTGTTGAATGGTGAAATGAATGAGGATGGTTGTCAATATGCCATATATGAAAACAGGCATGCAACATTACATATTATTATGGAATTACCATGGATATCATGCCTACTTTCTAACCGTGTTTATTATTTTCACACAATTTTACATTTTGTTTTCCAATATATCTATATATATATGTGTGTGTATGTGTTTTCATTTGGGGAGTCTCCAACAATTCTATTCCATTAACGCACAGCCATCACCACCACCTACTGAGCTTATTTATGCTTCAAAAGTACAGAGAGATAGAGAGATAATCACCTGAACCTTTCAACATCTTGTTCCTCATCTTTCTCATCTCTCAAGAAACAAGTGGAAACCAAACCATCATGCCACACTCTCCTTGGGACTTGCCATTGCTTTCTGATTTCGATCACTACTCCAACTTTCACTGCTTTCTTCAATCTGTAACTCCCATTGTTTCTACTAAACTGCTTCCCAAGGTATTCATTAATTTCCATTCTCAATTCTTTCCTTATTAGCAAAACAATATGGTTTCTCTTCTCGATCGGTTGAATTCTACTTAATTTCTCTCTTTGCTAATCTAGACCGATATTCATGTCAGCTATTTGTTTGTGCGTAACTTTGATGATCTTTTACCAATTTCAAACTAGGATCTAAATGTAAGATAGTCAATGAGAGGGCATATCTAGGCATTTATTCCAAATTTGATATACCAGAATGTTCTTTTTTTTTGAGCGTTCACTTCTGATCCTTATTTATTTCACATATGCACACAGCACACTAATAAGAAACAGTTTCATCATTTACTCTTAAACATTAATTTTTCATGTTTAGACATCATTGGTAGGTAATAACTTTAATGGAGATGGAATTGTGGGTTTTAATTTGTTCAATTGGTGAAGTTTTTGTCATCGAATAAAAAATCTGAAATTCAAACCCGGTCTATACTCCAAAACCTATTGGTGTTTTGTAAAGGAGCACAACGTCACCAAACTCCAAAGTTGTGTTTGGATACTTGAATTTGAATTTTAATGTGATGGATTTGAAATTTTTTAATTCAAAGTCCATAAATATTTAAGTATATCATATGAATTTCTAAAATTCTGTAGGTTTAGAAATTATTTCAAATTCAAAGATTTGAAGATTTAAAATTCTTGGTTATCCAAATTAAATAGGGTATTTGGATTTTAATCACCCAAATCCAAATCCATGTATCCAAATCCTGTCATCCAAACACTAATATTTAATAATTACTTAGTTGTTAAATTCCCACCAAAAAGAGCCTTGATCCTCTGTAGTTTGGAAATTGGAATCTTTATCCTCCCCATGTTTCCAAACTGAAGAATAGCTGAGAACGGATCACATGAATTGGTAGCCATTTCATGGCATCATTTATAGCAACCCCCCGTATACTATTTTCCATAATACCATTTATGTGTAATCCTGGTAATGCTCGGCTTATTCAAACACCATTTACCATTTACCATACTCCTGATGGAAAAAAAAAATTTATAGGACCAATTGCTTCTCTTTTTACCATTATAAAAGAAGCAGCGAAGAAAAACAAGTATAAATGTTTTCTAAAACCATAATTAGCATTGGCACACAGGCTATAGCAAAAATAACTTTTGGAAAAAAGTAATTTTTCAAATGAATAACAGCTGTCGACGTTTAATAATTAACCCTTTATATTTTGGTACAACGACATTTATTTGGAGGGTTACCGTTCTTTCTCATTTTCTTTTATTCCTCACATCTTATTTATATATGCAGGCTCGTACACTAAATGGGTTTGGGCAATCAAGCGAGAGAAGTAGTGGGAACGATATGGTGGGGTGTTTCTCCTTGAGTGACGTTTGGGAGTTTTATGTTGAGAAGAGTTTCTATGGGGCTTCTGTACCAATACTGTTGAACAATGGTGAAAGTGTTGTACAATACTATGCACCTTCCCTATCAGCTATCCAGATATATACTACAAAACCTTGTGAATCTATCTCAGTGAGTGTGAGCAATAATAATTCATCAACTAGGACTTCACAACATACCACACTGCTAGTTGATCATCATGAGGGACCATCCAAAATAATGGATAGCCTTGGTCATCTCTACTTTCAGTTCAACGAGACATTAAGTCCTTATGATAGACTTCCGCTGACTACAAAGGCAAATTATCATATCTAAATATTCCTCTTTTCTCATTCCTCAATACCACAATATAATTATCGTTCTCTGTCACTAGCTAATATTTGATTATATATGGTGGGATATTTGCTCAGATAAATGAATTAGCTGAGGCTCATCCTGGCTTGACGACATTCAACAACATGGATCTCTCTCCTTATAGTTGGATAGCCGTTGCTTGGTATGTACAATTAATCATTCCTAGCAAAGCCCTTTTATTTTCTTCTTTAAGTTAAAATTGCTATGAGGAAATATCTTTTTTCCTGTTAACATGATTTATCTTTGAGAGTTGCTTAGATTGGAAAGATGTATAGGGGCCTAGTATTAGTGTAGGATAAAATGCAAACACGTAAGACACTGACTACATTTAGCAAATATCGAAGGCTTTAATACTAATTTATTTTGAGTAAATTATAATAGATTTATGTGAAATAGGAATATAGAAATGGGATAAAACAACCACACAAAGAATACAAACATTCATATGATTCGGTCTTTAACTTATGTGCACAGGTGGTGTTAAAAAGAAAGTTCTACTCATAAAATTGAGAGATTACAAAGATTGTATATGTAAAAATAAAATAATTCAAGGCACCCCCTCTATTTACAAAGGCTACTGCTTGAAGGTTTTTTAAGGAGCTCACATATATATAGTGCCTAGAGTCTTAACCAAGTGTGACAAAATTAAATTTGTTGTTTCACAAGGAACGGGAAAAAAAAAAACGTAGGAATCAAATACAAAGTTGAATAAGAGTGACTAGATTTTCATGGGTATGCTGTGACACACCGCACCTTATAAAACATATCTCAACAAAATTTTCACCAAAAGGTTGAACTCTTTTAAGGCTTTAATGCCTGCATCAAAACCTCTATGAACTAAGTCTAAGCAATGGTTAAACTTGTGTAAAGGAATCAGGGGTGGCTGCACATACACTTCAGGGGATCAATGAACCCCTTGACTTGAAAAAAAAAAAAATTTATATATATATATATATATGAGATGAGTTCAAGTTACACATTTTTTAAACCACTGGATTTAAGTAGATAAATTAGTAAAAAAAATGTAGTGCATGAAGCACAATTTCTCTCTCTCTCTCTCTCTCTCTCTCTCTCTCTTTTCTTTTTTCTTTTTTTTTTAATAAATATTTTGGTCTGGTTAATAGAAATTTTCAAGCATGAACAATTAGATGAAACCTACACCAGAATGAATGGATTATGTTGTTCCATGTCCATGAATAGATTGCTGGAGGAAGAAGGAAAAAAAAAATGAAATACAAAATTTTAGAAATTTTTTATTTAAAAAAAAAAAATTACCACGCCAATGTAGTGCATGAAGCACAATTTCTCTCTCTCTTTTTTTTTTCTTTTTTTTTTTTTAAATATTTTGGTTTGGTTAATAGAAATTTTCAAGCATGACCAGTTTTAGATAAACAATTAGATGAAACCTACACCAGAAAGAATGGATTATGTTGACTTGACTTGTTAATGCTACTCTATCTTATATGTTGT
Source organism: Quercus suber (assembly GCF_002906115.3). Lineage (NCBI taxonomy): Eukaryota > Viridiplantae > Streptophyta > Magnoliopsida > Fagales > Fagaceae > Quercus > Quercus suber. The sequence goes on along the minus strand of NW_027069513.1, from coordinate 718,209 downwards.
GTACTTGTGCTTGCATATGCAATGAAGACTAGATTAAGTTGACTTGACTTGTTAATGCTACTCTTATGGTAATATTATAATTTTGGTTAAAAGAGGAGTGAAACACTAGAGCATTATTTTCCCCTTACATGCATATATCTGTGGGCTAACTGGGCTATCTGTTATTTCCTTGAAGAATGTTGGACTCTGACTCAGGTGTAACTTCAGCAGGGGCACAAAAATTGATCGATAGTCACAAGTAGTTACCACTTCAATTTTCTTTCCCTTCTGTTGCATAGCAATAGTAGTTGTCCTGATTATACCATCAAATTTGTAAAGTTGCAACAATAAACATACTGAAATTCAATCATCCTATGGAATGAAATAGTTCATCAAGCAACATATTCAATATCAAACACAGCACTACACTAAGGACATTGGATTTCACCTCAAGCATGAAATTTATCATGTTCATAAATTTGGCTATATCATACCTTTTCATCTATCTAGCTAATATGCTTCTTGATTACTAATTTTATTTCACTGTCCTTGTGATTTTCTTCCAAAATATACCATATGATATCCAAATCAAAATTCTCACCATTTGTGTTCTTAATCTGTCTCTCACGCTCTGACAAGAGAGACTCGTAACTCAATGGTTTGTGCCCAAACTCTTCCCTTCTTTTATCTTCTTCAATGCATATACTATCCAAATTCTGCCATACCTTAATGTATCTCAAATACAATATTTTTTTCTCAAAAATGTTTTGCATCTGGTGAAATTCAGCCCCATAGATCTTGAAAAGATCTTTCCCTTGACTTCTACTTGTTTCTCTTAAATTTGCCCACTGCTTCAATTGCTCCCCAATATTAATATTAGTACCTCCCTTCAATAACAAATCCACAATATCATCTTTATACTCATCATCATTTAATACGATTTCAACATTAGCACTAGAAGTAACAGCGGCTCCATCATTCGGCACAAGAAGCTCACCATGTGACATTCTCTTGTTGAAAACTACACAAGAGAAGTCCTCTTTGAATAAAATCTTCTCATGATAAGCAACACAAGACTCACCTCTAATCTTATCCTTTGCAAGACTGTAGCAAAGCACTTATAACCCACAAATATGGCCGAGATCATCCAAGAACTTGAACACATGATTAAGCTCTAAGATGTCAAGAAAGCATGCTTAGAGCAGAGTGCGGTTCATCCAATGTTCCTTAAGCAGCTGTTCAGGGATTTGCTTATTAAGCATTTCCATTATATTTTTTTTTCCTTCTTCTGCTGGTAATCTATCCATGGAGGTGGAACAACGATGGAAGTGAAAGAGATAGAGAGAGAGTCAAATATAACACTTTTTTTGGGTTTAGAGATAGATATAAAATATAATAAATGAGGGATAATTAATGAGATCCTAATCAGAATATTAGCATTAATGAGGATCTTTTTTTCACCGTTGAATTTACTTAAATCCAATGGTTTAAAAAATGTGTAACTCTTTAGAGTTATTTTGAGATGGGTTCAAGTTACACATAGTGTAACTCTAAAAAGTTACACATTTTTTAAACCATTGAATTTAAGTGAATCCAATGATAAAAAAAATACCCTCATTAATGCTAATATTCTAATTGATCTCATTTATTATCCCCTATTTAATACATTTCATACTTATTTCTAAAAAGGAATATAAAATCTCAGTAATAACCATTACTTTAGTTCTTTCTACATTCATAATGGCGCACAAAAAAAAAAAATTGGCTTTAGTAATAATCATTTTTGTAGTTGAAAAATAATGAATCTAACTATGGGGCTATCAGGCTTTGAAGGAAATTTGGTGGGAAGAACCATGTCTTAGAAACCATCTTATGGATCAGTTTGTGGATTTTTGAGATTTATGGATTGGGATTGTAAGTACAAACAAACACCAGTTGGCAGAGAGATTTGCTTTCATGGCTTGGAGTATTTGGCATACTAGAAACGCTTCAAGATTGCGAAAACCATGTCTACCATTTTCAAGCATCTATCGTGACTCTTTGGAACGGTTTCAAGAATTCCATGAAGCTCGACATCCTGAGACACAAATGGTTTTGGACCTTAGACCACTGATAACAACTAGATGCTGGACACCTCCTCAAACAGCATAGTTTAAAGCAAACTTTGACGGAGATGTTTTCATGGATTCACAAATGGTAGGAATTGGAGTAGTGATCAGGGACTCGGGTGGCCATGTGATTGGTGCTTTATCGGAGAGGTTGCTTCTCCCCTCAACGGTGGACGATGTGGAGGCATTTGCTTGCAGGAAAGTAATTAGTTTTGCTTTAAACCTCGGTCTTGACAATGTGGTTTTTGAAGGTGATTCGAAAACAGTTATAAAGGCCCTCAACTCTAATGTTAGGTGTCTTACTTCCTTTGGCCATCTTGTTGATGATGCCAAAGCCTTAGTTTTGAATTTTCCAAATTCTTCTTTTTTACATGTAAAACAGACTGGGAATACTGTTGCTGATAAACTGGCTAAGCTAGCCAAGCAATTCCAATGTCCATAGATCTGGTATGATGACATCCCTAGTGATGTGCAGCACCTAGTATTGGCTGATAGCCGCCTTTCTTGATTTCAAATAAAGACTTGATTAGTTTCTCAAAAAAAAAAAAAAAAAAAAAAAACTATTAAAGTATAAAAACACATGTGCTGCCCACAAAGAGACACCAACAAAATGTCTTGAATATTGTTGAAAGAAATATGTTGCCATTATTACTGAGATTTTATTTCATGAGAAAAGATCTGGAGTGTTCATGTTGNTATTTCACTGTCCTCTGTGATTTTCTTCCAAAATATACCATATGATATCCACTCAAAATTCTCACCATTTGTGTTCTTAATCTGTCTCTCACGCTCTAACAAGAGAGACTCGTAACTCAATGGTTTGTGCCCAAACTCTTCCCTTCTTTTATCTTCTTCAATGCATATACTTTCCAATTCTGCCAAACCTTAATGTATCTCAAATACAAATTTTTTTTTCTCAAAATGTTTGCATCGGTGAAATTCAGCCCATAGATCTTGAAAAGATCTTTCCCTTGACTTCTACTTGTTTCTCTAAATTTGCCCACTGCTTCAATTGCTCCCCAATATTAATATTAGTACCTCCCTTCAATAACAAATCCACAATACTCTTTAACTCATCATCATTTAATACGATTTCAACATTAGCACTAGAAGTAAAGCGGCTCCATCATTCGGCACAAGAACTCCCATGGACATTCTCTTGTGAAAACTACACAAGAGAAGTCCTCTTGAATAAAATCTTCTCATGATAAGCAACACAAGACTCACCTCTAATCTTATCCTTTGCAAGACTGAATAGAGCACTATAACCCACAAATATGGCCGAGATCATCCAAGAACTTGAACACAGATTAAGCTCTAGATGTCAAGAAAGCATGCTAGAGAGAGTGCGGTTCATCCAATGTTCCTTAAGCACTTTTTCAGGGATTCCTTTTAAGCATTTCCATTATATTTTTCCCTTCTTTTGCTGAATCTATCCATGGAGGTGGAACAAGGTGGAGGAGAGTAGAAGAGAGTAGAGAGAGAGTCAAATATAAACTTTTTTGGGTTTAGAGATAGATATAAAATATAATAAATGAGATAATTAATGAGATCCTAATAAGAATATTAGCATTAATGAGGTTTTTTTTTCACCGTTGATTACTTAAATCCAATGTATTAGGTTTTAAGTACTTAGAAACTAATGTATTAGAACTTTAATTTATATTGTTAGGAAATCATGATCAAAATAGGTTTCAGTCTTGTTTAGACTTGCTCAAAGTGTATGCGTTTTACGTAAATTTGGAATCGAGTTGCTCCATAAGTTATAGTATGATTCTGCTTGGCTCAATCGATCGAGAATTAGACTTGACTGATTGAAACTCGGGCAGAATATTTTTCTGCAGAATTTTCCAACTCAGCCCTAAGCCTATATGACGTGTAAGGTTTTATATTTTGCCTTAAGTATAAAAGGAAAAACCTAGCCATGTTTTACGGAGCTCTTTTATGCTGTGTATTTGAATCTCTTGTGAGATCTAAAGGTGTTTACCTTCACATATACTTAAGGTTTCCAATCTCAAGAATAACAATGGGATCACGCTCTGTAGGATTTGAACCTACGACATCGGGTTTTGGAGACCCGCGTTCTACCGAACTGAACTAAGAGCGCTTTATTATCACACTAAATATTTTGTAAGTAACCCTAATATATTATATTTTTGCATGCGTATCCTATTCTATAGTAGAATAGAGTCAAATGAAAGATTGATCATGTTATGGATGCCCAATTTAATCGATTTCAATTGATCCCTCGTTACGATTCCTGCTTACGCAAAGGATTAGTAATAGAGATTGTGTCATTTATCCCCAAGGATATTTACACATAATATAAAAAGAATACGGATTGGGGCTTTAAGTTAGTAGAAATGATCAGGCCGTACTCCCCACGATTCCTATCCAGAGTATACTCCTATCCACCGATTAAATAAATAACTGTCGGAAACGAAATAATCCTTTATTCAGTAAGCCCCCCCTTTTTTTTTCAGAAAAGAAAGAAGAATAGGAACGAAAAAAAAAATAGAAAGAATACAATTTAATTTCCGAGATGTTAATGAACAAGACGTACTTCTATTTATCGACAATATCTTCCGTTTCGTTCAAGCAGGATCCGAAGTATCTGCCTTATTGGGTAGAATGCCTTCCGCTGTGGGTTATCAACCCACCCTTAGTACCGAAATGGGTTCTTTACAAGAAAGAATTACTTCTACCAAAGAAGGATCCATAACTTCTATTCAAGCAGTTTATGTGCCTGCGGACGATTTGACCGATCCTACCCCTGCCACGACATTTGCACATTTAGATGCGACTACCGTACTATCAAGAGGATTAGCTGCCAAAGGTATCTATCCAGCAGTCGATCCTTTAGATTCAACTTCAACTATGCTCCAACCTCGGATCGTTGGTGTTCATTTTACCAAGTTCAATGTTAGTCAGATTAGTCAACATTTATATATTTCGATGCAACAACAAGATATTATTTGTAACAAGTAGTTTTGTTGGTTGGTTAATTGGTCACATTTTATTCATGAAATGGGTTGGATTGGTATTAGTCTGGATACAGCAAAATAATTCTATTAGATTTAATGTACTTATTAGATCAAATAAGTACCTTGTGTCAGAATTGAGAAATTCTATGGCTCGAATCTTTAGTATTCGGATGTAGTAATAAGATGTTAGTAGTCCAAGTCGCTATTATACAAACTTCAATTCTTTCATAGTGGTTTTGCCGTTTTACCTTGAAAATAGCTAGGTTAAATCCTTCGTAGGTTTTTTACCAGTTTAGTTTTCCTAGGTCATCATATCTTTGTGTTCTTTATTTTCCGTACTTTACATTGATATGATATGTTTGTGTTAACCTAAATATGATAATTTGACTAAGTAATCACTTGGCTAATTAACTAGGTTAATCTGATTGAGTTTTAAGGGGTCTAAAAACAAACACAATTGTTTAAAAAATGTATAATTCTTTAGAGTTACATCAAGTGTAACTTGAACTCATCTATCTATATATATATATATATATATATATTGCTTTACTAATTTAATTTACTACTCTTAAAAATATTTTTGCACACCCTGTTTTAAATCTTGCACACCTTGATCACATATCAACTTATCCCACAATTAAATAACAACTTAATGCATTATTTATGTATGGATGAGTGTGGTTGTGTGAGTTAATAATTATAAAGTGCAAGTGGAGTTGAGTTTTGTTATTTAGTTTAAAATATTTTTATAAAAAATGACAAATATATAACCACAGTTGCATAAAAACAGAAATATTATACAAAAAAAAATGGTCATACTTACATTGACAATAGATAATGACAACTAATAATAAACTATCATGAGACAATTTCAAAATATGAAAACTCGTAGAAAAAAAATTGTAAAACTTCATTTATATTTGTGTGTGTGTGTTGTATTTTTTTTTCGATAATTCAATATATTCAAGTTCTTTTTTTAATTAAAATTTTTTAATTTAAGTTTCTTAATGACCCTCTTAGAAAAAATTCCTAAAGCCGCTACTGAGAGGAATTGGTTTAGTCATCATATTTGCTAAATTATTCACTGTAGCAACTTTTGTTACTGCAACAGTTTCTTGAGATATAATCTCCTGAATGAAATGGTATCCAATATCAATGCGCTTGTTTCTCTCATGATACATATGATTTTTAGTCAAATGTATGGTGCTTTGACTATCACAAAACACAATAGTCTCACTATGCTGCAAACCAAATCTCTCAACCAAATAACTTCTTTCACTACCTTTGCTGCTACCATATAATCTGTTTATGTGGTAAACAAAGCAACAATTGACTTTAATATCATCTTCCAAATGATAGCGTAACTAAAAAGTGTAAAAAAAAATGACATGTTAGAAATTTCGTCTTATTTAAATTACCAACGAAATCAGAATTTTCAAATCCAAAACACAATTACTATTACTAGAATTATCTGTACTACACTAAAAGCATGCGAAATATCTAAATGAGTGTAAAACATAACATACGTCATGGTATCAACTGCACAACCATAAGGAATGCAAGACGTGCTACTTCTCCTCCTCACACAACAATGACAAAGTGGTTGAAAGCTTAATGTTTGTTGTTAATGGAGTATCTTGTCCGAAGAATCAGGCATCTCATCTTGAATTGGTTGAACTATGTTAAGTTTTTAGACCGTGGTTGTTAATTTCATAATGAATTAACCAAGGTGTTATATTAGTCCAATTATACCAAATATCAATTTGAATGGAAAGAGATGAAGCATGTAAAGCTAACTTGAATAATGTGTCAACAATCACACAAAATTAATCGAAAGGAGAAAACAATATGGTGGCGGAAGTGGAAAATCTAAGAAAAACTATCCAAGTAAAAAACCACTATGGGAGAAACCTTTCGAGATGAAGCAAATTCTCTATGATATGAAAAGTTTTACAATCAAGGAAAAACATTTTCTTAGCCTCTACTGACTCGTAGAGAACTTAAAGAGAAATTAAAACCCTTCATTGCACTAGAATGCCCAGATTCTTCAACCATATAAATTGCTTTCACAAATGACACATGCATGATCATGATTAAAACTTCTGACCAACTCTAAGAACCTCTTGAAAGTAATCTTCACAACAAGAAGTATATGATATGTGCTATGGCTTCAACTTTTTCACTAACTGGCCTTCAAATTTGCTTTAATATCTCCAGTATGTTGAAATTGAGAATCTTGGTTACAAAACCCTAATTAAGCTCACAAACAGGGCTCTCTCCTCTAAATAATCTCTCTTATCAACTTATAATTTCTATTTTATAGTCTAACAAATAGGAATCAAATTAGGGGTGAAACATACAAGCTATTGGGCTTTTAGCAAAGCGGGTTTGTGCAAGTCTCAATAAGCAGAGGCTGCTATCAAGCTCGACCGATTGATGTTGCTATCAAGGTTGTAGTCGATATTATAGAAACTTTGCTTTCTTGAGCTAATGTTTGGGTTTTTTGTTTTGATCTTGAATTACACCTTTAAGTCACAACATAACTAGCAATTTTCTGACATGTTTTAACAACACTAATACATATAGACCCAACAAATTATAGTGTTTTCATGCACTTTGTCAGTTGTTTTAACTTTAAATCCACAAGCTTGCTAACATCATCGTCTTTGACTATATCAAGCTTCTTCTCTTTTTTAATGGTTAAGAGTAGAAGACTCGTTTAATTTTAAATCGATGATGATTGACGATAATTTTACTTGAAGATGTTGAATTCATGCTCCACAACCTATATATGTTACCCCCAATGCATAGCCTTAGATAAGAATAATGAAGGTGTCTAGTGCAAGATAAAATTCAAACACCATAGTTGATATTAAGACTGTGATTCGGGTATAGACTTCACTTTGACGGGCAACATCAAAGAGAAATGAAACTTTTACCAATAGAAATAGGAAGATTACAAAGCCAGCATAGACTATCACAAACTCAAACCCCAGGCGCACCAAATTTCTTTCAATTTACAAAGGCTACGGTTTGAAGGTTTTACAAAGAGTCCACTATACACACACACACACACACACATATATATAGAGTAACAACGATCTTAACCAAGGGTGACGGCTGGTCGCACATGAAGTGAAAAGACAACTGACTCAAATAGGAATCACGAAGCTCACGATAACAAATAAAATGATTTGCCCATACATTGCATGTCGAAAATTAATTTGTTTACTATTTTTTTTCCTAGAGTAAAACCGATATTCCATGCGACACACCCGATGTGCACCTTATAGTTTGTTGAAACGAACGTGAGTTAACGTTTCGAAGGAAGGTATGAATATGACTAACAATTTAAAAATGGTCTCCATTGTTTATTAATTAGGTATCCTATCTATCCGATACCAATGACAAGAATTGTGAAGGAATTATCTGCATGTTTCCTCACTTATCACCCATTATCATTACCCCTCCAAGGTATGTTTTCATCTCTTGCGGGGTCTTCTTCCCTTTCTCAAATGTTTGTGTAATACAAAATAGTTATGAACGCATCCCAGCTTTCCATGCTAGCTAGGCTTAGAACATTATTTGCATCTCTTTATTTTCTTCTCGCCATAAAAATATTTTCCTATTCTTCCTGTTTGGTTTAAAATGCCTCAAGATTATAGTATGATTTACTAATATTTTACCCATTAATAGTATGATCAGTGTCATTGTCAACCATTTGATCGAGCTTTAAGGTTCTTGACTGCTAACTCTAAATCTAATAAGACTAGTACAAAAAGTACAAGAATAATAGTAATTCTAATAGCCCCTCAAACTCAAAATGGATTTTGATAAGCCAACTTGAATTTGGATTCAAGATCATGGAAACGGCCTAGTGGATGGGATTTGGTGAAGATGTCACTAAGCTAATCCTAAGAGAAAACAAACAAAGGTCTTGCTTGTTAAGAGGTAGTGTCGAACGAGATGATAGTCAATCTTAAAGTGCTTGGTCCGCTCATGAAAAACGTTATTATGAGTAAACCAAATAGGACTCATATTATTACAGTGCACGACGGTGACAAAAGGTAGTGAAATGCCCATGTCTTGTAGTAACCATCGGAACCAAAGAAACTGAATACACCTGAAATTGTCCTATATTCATGATAGTCTTATAATCCAAGTCTTTAAGGTATATTATGTTCACGATCATCTTTTATAAACTTTCCATAATTCTTCTATTTGTAGATTGTACCTTCTATACATATATAAATGAGCTGAATTGTTTATGCAATGACTTGGTCAAAGCTCAATCAGCAGACGATTGGGTTTGGTTGCTAATGCAAATGAGTCAAGCTTGAGCTCACTGCATGGCTCATATCATTTTACTAAACGAGTTGAGCTCAAGTATAAGGATGCTTAAATCATAGGTTCGCAAGTCGTTAATGTTGTAAATGTGTAATGTGGGACTAGGATGCTTCAAAGCCCATGTTGAAAATGAAGAAAAGCTCTTGAGCCCCTATGGTTGTATAGACTCGCTTTCTAGAGTTCACAACGAAATCGCGAATGATGATTTGGAGGGAGACAAATGAGCTAAAGGAAAGTCACAGAGAATTTGTAGATTGCACCTTCCATCCAGATATAAATGAGCTTAACTGTTTATGTAATTTCTCGATCAAAGCTCAATTAGCAAATCGATTAGATTTGCTTGCTAATACAAATGAGTCAAGCTTAACTTTACTGCATGGCATGTGTCGTTTTACTTAACAAGCTGAGCTCAAGCATCAAGGTGCGCGCTTAACCTGTAGGCTCGCAAGTTGTTAATGTTGTAAATGCATAATGTGGGACTAAGATGCTTCAAAGCCCATGTTGAAAATGAAGTAAAGCTAGTTCTTGAGCACCTCTGGATGAGTAGACTCAATTTTTTGGTAAAAATGTGACGGTGTCACTTTCAATAGCTCACAAAGAGATCGACAATGACAATTTAGAGGGAGAAAAATAGGTCGAAAGAAAGTCGCATATGGAGTCTAAGAGAGGAGGGTGTAACACACATAGTGGATTATATAATTTCACCATATACAAGGGGTAAATAAATGAAATTATCCTCATTTATGATAACCTTACAATCCAAGTCATTAAGGTATTTTATGTTGACAATCATCTTTTATAAACTTTCCATAAATCTTGTATTCGTAGATTGTACCTTCCATACGGATATAAATGAGCTGAACTGTTTATGCAGTGACTCGGTGAAAGCTCAGTCAGCAGATTGATTGAGTTTGCTTGCTAATACAAATGAGTCAAGCCCGAGTTTACTACATGGCTCATTTTGTTTTACTAAACGAGCTAAACTCAACCATCAAGGTGCTCAACCCGAAGGCTCGCAAGTCGTAAATGTCGAAAATGCATAATGTGGGACTAAAATACTTCAAAGCCCACGTTGAAAATGAAGTAAAGCTCTTGAGCACCTCTGGATGTATAAACTCAATTTTTTTTTAAAAATATGAGGGGGTTGCTTCTGAAGCTCACAACGAAATTGCTGATGACGATGTAAAAGGAGAAAAATGGGCTGAAAAAAAAGTCATGAATGTGAAAAATTCAATAGGAAAGGGCACATTTAGGCATCGGTAGAGCCAATGGGATCGAGGAAGGGCAATATCCCCCTCAACCTACCAAAAATTTCAAAGATAGTAGTCACTTTACAATGTTTCCCCCTCCTCCTCCCATTTATAATTTTTTTTTTTAAAATCCTTTCATGTTTTTTTGAAGTAGGACAAAATTTACTATTTAATTTTTGTAATTATTTAATTTTGGTATTTTTATGTAAAATTCGTTATTTTAGGTTTAGTTTATTTATTTCCTTGTTTTTAGGTGCTTTTAACGTGTTTTTAGGTTAAATTTGGCTCTTGTTATGGTTAGGTATCAATTAGGAGTTATTTTATAATATATGTTCTTATTGTCAAGTTTTACAAGCCCTTAAATAGGTCCTTAAGTCTTAAAACATTTTTTGAGGATTATTAATATTAATAAAAATTCAAACTTTTGTCTATTATTTTTCTGGTGAATTCCAGAACTCTTTTTTCTTGTAGATTCAAGGTTAATTTCAGAAGCAAAAATGTTTTTTTTTTTTAGAAGTAGAAGTGTTCTGCTTCTTAACGACTACATATCCCGTATCAATTAGTATTAAAGTCTTGACTTATTCTGATCTAGTGGCTAACGTATGAGATGGTAGCAATTCCGATGACAAAAAACTTAGCAAGTATTATGTGACATGCAACTAGCACTGAAAAATATCTTTGTTAGGATGCTATCATTGGAGCATGGAAACAATATGAATAACTATATCGCGGAGACATAACTCATGGGAAACCTATTGGTAAGCAATTTTCATATAGGCATTATAGAAGAATTGCAAGCTTTAATGATTATTTTTATAAAGAAGATTTTCTTGATTGGTTACTTGATCTAGAAGATTTATTTGACTATGAGAATATTTGTTATGAGAGAAAAGTTGGACTTGTTTTGTATAAACTTAGTAAGCATGCCTTATGTTGGTGGGAACAAGTACAATCTAATAGAATCCGACTAGGTAAAGACAAAATTCATTCATGGCTAAGGATGAAAAAGATGCTTGCTATCAAATATTATCCTTTGGATTGTGATGAACTTTTGTCATATACCAAAAAAAAAAAAAAAAAATTGTTATTGGCCAAAACTTTCGTACTTGAATTTTAAAGAGCCATATATTCCACCATTAAAGGAAGAATTGCATGTTGAAGAAAATATTGTTTTTAAAGATTATGTAGAAGTCAAAGAACAAAATATAGAGATTTTTGAAGAAATTAATGAAGGTCTTGTTATAGAAGAAGATCCTAAAATCAAGATTAATGTGGAGGAAAATAATGAAGATCCAATTATAGAGAAGTCTAATAGGAAGAAATTGAATAGGAAAGTTTCAAGGATCTCAATGAAATCAAATCATATGATTGTGTCAATCTCAAGATCCTTTTGTTTTGGTGGTAAGCGATACACCGAAGTTTATTGATTTTATTGGGGTTGATAGATTTGATTCAATTGTTAGTTCTTATATGGTAAATCTCTAGAATAACATGAAGATCAATGAAAAAGAAATTCAAGTTGAATTGTTTATCCCATTGATGAGTTGCAAGTATGGAAAGAAGATCAAGGGGCTTAAGCATTCGAAGTACTTGTTTATTTGGAGCGAAAGAATTCAGGTTTCAAAAATGAACTCAAGAACAAGTTTGTTTCAAGTAGAGGGGTCTGATGTAGGACATAATCTACTATTTAATTTTTGTAATTATTCAATTTTTGGTATTTTTATGTAAAATTCATTATTTTAGGTGTAGTTTATTTATTTCCTTACTTTTAGGTGCTTTTAATGTTTTTTAGGTCAAATTTAGTTCCTATTATAGTTAAGTATCAATTAAGAGTTATTTTAGAATATATTTTCTTGTCTATCAAGTTTTACAGAGCCCTTAAATAGGTCCCTAAGTCTATAAACATTTTTTTGAGTATTAGTGATATGAGTAAAAATTTAGACTTTTGTCTATTGTTTCTCTGGTGGATTCCAAAACCCTTTCTCCTTGTGAATTCAAGGAATCCTCGTGGATTCGAGATATATTTTCGAAAGTAAATGTGTTTTGTTTCATGTTTTCTAGAAGTAAACGTGTTCTACTTCTTGATGCATCTGCATCAAATTGTAGTTAATAAATTATTATTTTGATCATACTTACCATCAACGCACTATTATCTCTTTCCTATGTCAAAATTCATTAAAAAAAATTAAGAAATTTTTTCTTATTTTAACAATGTGTTTTAAGGTTAAAAACCTTTAAAATTAAAACAAAATTAAGAAAATAAAATTATAACGAGGCTAGAGTTTTTTTTCAAAATATTATTATTATCTTCTAAAAGTGATATATACACACACAAAAATTGATAGGACCTCATTTTTAATATATTAATTTTTATTCATAAAACTTTGTGTAATAAGCAATAAAATTTAGAATAATTACATAACTATTAAAAATATATTCATTCCTAAGTGAAATTTCAACTTTGAAAAAAGACCTATTTATGCAAAAAAAAAAAAAAAAAATCCTTAACTGGTAAAAAAAATATAAATAATATTCTATCTTAGTTTAGTTTTCTTACATTAAAATAGAATTTAATATACACATGAATTAATTTTTATATTTCATATTTATCTAAAGTGTGTTTGTGTTTGTGTGTGTGTGTGTGTGTGTGTGTGTGTGTTCAAGTATATGTACATAAATTTTGTACCCTAGAGTCAAATCCTAACTCTGCCACTACATTTAGACCCCTGGAATCAAATCCTAGCTCTACCGCTACATCTAGTACTAGGGAAGCAACACTTGCACCTAGGCCACAACAAGAGATTTTGGTTTGATGCATGGAATTATACAAAAATTAGCAAGGCTAGTAGCTTTGATTAGATATTAAATTCGAGCAATTTAAATGAAGAAAAATAATTGTTATTTACCTTGTTTGAAAAAAAAAATGATTGTTTCCTAAAGAAATTTTTTTTTTTTAGGTAATCAAAAAATTAATCGCTATGTTCATTTTTAATTTTTCCTTGAGAGGTTTAAAGGATAAAACTCAATGGCCACTCTGAAATAACTCAATCATTATAGTATGTAGATTTTTTTTTTTAAGCAATTCTAAGCCAATCAATTATTCTTAATGGAGTGGGTTTTAGTTAGCTCAACTGATAAAATTTCTGATGGTTGTATAAGAGATCTGGCGAGATATATTCCCCGCCTATACCAAAAACTAATTAGTATATTAGTTTGATGATAAAGAGTTATCATCAAGAGTGGATGCTATAAGTTGAAACTCTCTAAAAAAAAAAAACTATTGTTAAAGGAGACCATTGTTACTTGAGGACAAGGATCTTTATCTTTTCAAATGAAATAGAGAAAGTCTATTTTACAATTAGATTTTAGATTTTATACCTACTTTTATACATGCTAACACATAATTTTAAAATTAAGTAACATGGCAATGGATACTCCTTTAGTTTTGTATAGGTCTATGCATAAACCAGTTTAGTTTGCCAAAATTATCTGACCCACTCTATCTTGCATTGATCAACACTGATATGATATTAATTTTTAAGTGGGTTAGGTGAGTTCAACTATTAAAGTGGTTGGTTGAGTTAGGTGGCAGATTGAGTTTTCTTTTTCTCTTTTAAAGTTTAAACTACCAAAATCCAACCAAATCCACCTTTAACTTATATCAATTTTAAGGTTTTTTTTTTTTAATTTATTTTTTATTTTTTTTTAACACCATGATTGACACATGCAAATATGAAAAATAAACGATACTTGCCCAACAGATTTGTAACCATACATAGTGAAATGCATATGATACTCTAATCATTTAAAAAAAAAAAAATTAGAAAGTACTAATAGCTTAAGACGTATGTATTTTAATCTATCAAAAGTGGGTCGCTTCCTATAATTTTCCACAATGGTTTATAGGGCATAGAGGAAATACAACTTATTAAATTTATCTTTAAAAGGTAAAATAGTTTTTAAAGTTTAGTATATAACACAATTAAAACTAACCCTCCGAGTTGAAATTGCCCAAGTTTCTCAAAAAAAAAAAAAAAAAAAAGGCCAGAAGCTACGAACTGGCTAGAGAAAAGGTTGAGGCCGACTAAAGAACCAATCACTTTTGGCGATATGACCTAAGGGGACATCCCAGCCATATGATGACGCCCTCATCGTGGCGTCAAGAATTGGAGGATTTTAGGTCAAGAGGGTAATAATAGATCAAGGGAGCGGGGCTGAGATAATGCACCCCGACCTCTACAAAGACCTGGATTTCAAGCCAAAAGATTTGATGAAGCACAACACGCCTTTAGTAGGGTTCAATGGGAAGATGCTGGTACCTGAGGGGCAAATTTCACTCTCTGTTTTAACTTAAAGGGAAGGAGGTGATGGCAAACTTTATAGTGGTCAATACTTTTTCACTATACATGGCAATCCCAGGTCAGCTTTGGATCCATGCCATGGGAGCAGTGCCATTTACGCTACATATGAAGTTAAATTCCCCACCAAAGATGGAATTGCCATGGTTAGGGGGGATCAACGATTAAATGTAAGGAGCAAGTAGAAACAGAACCATTATAACAATTATAGGAATCCGAAGAGGATGTTAGGATTGACAATGCAGAAGAGTTGGTCTAGATCAGAATCTTGCCTTATGAAGATAGATATTTCCAAATCGAAAAGAGCTTACAGCTGAAGGACCATGTTGAAGTGTCGCTAGAATTGGTACAAAATTTGGATGTTTTTGCATGGAGTCCATATGAAGTGCCTGGTGTGGACCCAACCTTCATCACCCGTAAGTTGAATGTTTATCCTTTGTTCCCACCGAAGAAGTAAAAGCTGAGGAGATCTACTAAATTGCATGTGGAGGCCGTGAAGGAAGAAGTAGAGAAGTTGAATCAGGATGGGGTTATTAAAGAAGTGTTCTTCCCTATATGGTTATCAAATACAGTGGTGGTGAAAAAGAAGAACGTGAAGTGGAGGGTCTGTGTAAACTTTACCAATTTGAACCAAGCTTGCTCGAAGGACCCTTTTCGAGTCTTAAAAATTGATCGGTTAGTGGATGCCACTTGTGGGCACCTGAGGATGAGTTTCTTGGATGCTTTTTAGGAATATCATCAAATCACCCTAGCTCCCAAGGATTAAGAGAAGATGTCTTTTATATCCCCTAATGGTAACTATCATTATACTGTGATGCCCTTCGGGCTAAAAGATACAGGGGTTACCTACCAGCAGATGGTTACTAGAATGTTTAGGGATCATATTGGGAGCACGGTAGAAGTTTATATTGAAGACATGGTGGTCAAGAGCAAGGAAAATGAGAGGCACATAACAAACCTAATAGAAGTCTTCAAAATCCTGAGGCGACAGAAACTACGCCTCAATGCCAGTAAGTTTGCATTTTGAGTGGGAGCCAGAAAGTTCTTGGCGTACATGATTACGAATCAGGGCATTAAGGTGAATCCTGAACAAATTAGGGCAATAAAATAGCTTAATCTGCCGAGCAACCCTAAAGAGGTGCAAAAACTCATGGGGATGATTGCAGCCCTAAATCGCTTTGTTTTGAGATCGGCAGACAGATGTAGGCCATTCTTCCAACTACTGAAGAAATGGAAAGGGTTCTAGTGGACTGAGGAGTGTGATGAAGCATTTCTAGACTTGAAGCATTATTTGGTTAGCCTGCCCATCTTATCTAGTCCTGAACCCAGAGAAGATCTGTACATGTATCTAGCAGGATCTGATCACTCTATGAATGCTGTATTGTTAAAAACTCAAGATGGGGTACAAAAGCTGGTATATTATATTAGTTAAACCCTAATGGATTCGTAAACTCGATACCTGCCATTGGAGAAGATTGCTTTAGCATTGGTCCACGTAACAAGGAAGTTGCCTCATTACTTCTGGGCTCATACAGTGTATGTGTTAATTGAACATCTTTTGCAATCTCGATTGAGGAGGTCCAATTTTATGGGAAGAATAGCCAAGTGGGGGACGAGGCTCAGGTCATTTGATGTTAGGTATAAATCGAGGAACGCTATTAAGGGGTAGGTATTGGCAAATTTTTTTGTGGAGTTTACCCCTTCGGCTAGTGGCAAAGAATGGGTCAGTCAAATCACGGTTTGGCCATGGCAAGTATACGTGGATGGGGCATCTAATGCTCGAGGAGCAGGGATGGGGATCATACTTGTTTCGCCTGAAGGCATAAGGTTGGAGCACTCATTAAGGTTAAGCTTCTAAGCTTCCAATAACAAAGCTAAGTACAAAGCGTTGATTGCTAGGCTTAGAGAAGCTAAGAAGTTGGATGTCGAAGAGGTAGAGATCTTCTCAAATTTGCATTTGGTGATGGGTTAGGTAGAAGGAAGTTTTGAAGCAAGAGACTCTTGGATGGATGAATACTCGAAGCTAGTTAGCACACTACGAGTGTGCTTTCAAAGAGTGAAGGTGTCCCAGATCTCCAAGGGACTAAATAGTCATGCAGATTCATTGGCCACTTTGGCTTCACCCATGGACGACTATGTTCCTTGTATAATTTCTGTAAAGGTGTTGAACCATTTGAGCATAGAACGTCAACAACGTGTAGCCATAGTATTGACACCCAATTCGAGCTGGATGGATCCTATTATTTCATTTATATCAAATGGTGTCCTCCCGAGTGAAGCAAAAGAGGCCGAAAAGATATGAAGGATTTCAGCTCGGTTTCGATTGTCTAAGGACAAGAGGTTGTATCGACTATCGTTTGGAGGGCCTTATTTGCTATGTCTTCACCTAGAGTTGTGGAGGGTCTCCTAACCGAATTACATGAAGGGATTTACGATAGTAACATAGGAGGACGATCATTAGCACATCGAGTAATGAAAGAAGGATTTTGGTGGCCGAACATGCAAAGGGATACTGCTGAGTATGTTAAAAAATGTGATCGGTATCAGAAGCGCGCTCCAAATATCCACCAGCAGGGAGGAAACCTAAACCTGATCTCCAGTCCATGGCCCTTCGCCCAGTGGGGACTAGACATTGTGGGTCATTTCTTTGGGCCACTGGTAATAGGAGGCTTGCCATAGTAGCTACGGATTATTTAACAAAATGGATTGAGGCTGAAGCCTTAGCAAATATCCGAGATGTAGATGTGAAGAAGTTTGTTTGGAAAAATATTATCACGAGATTCGGGATCCCATAGACATTATTTTGGATAACGGGTTACAGTTTGACAGCAAGGCCTTCCGTAAGTATTACAATGACCTCGAAATCAAGAACAGGTATTCATCTCTAGCATACTCTCAGAGTAATGGACAAGCAGAGGTGACAAACAAAGCAATCGTTAATGAGTTGAAGCAAATGCTAGAAAGGGCAAAAGGTAAATGGGCCGAGAAGTTACCAAATGCGTGTAGGCCTATCACATAACACCAGGAGATCTATAAGTAAAACCCCTTTTTCCATGACTTTTGGGGTAGAAGCATTGATTCCCGTGGAAGAAGGTTTATCTAGTATAAGGGTCGCAAGTTTCTCCCCAAACAATAACAATACTTATAAGACTGAGAAGTTAGACATCTTGGAAGAGAACCAAGAAATGGCTAAGATCAGACTGGCTGACTATCAGCAGAAGTTAGCTCAGAGGTATGACAGAAAAGTAAAGTCGAGAGAGTTCATCGCAAGGGATCTGGTCTTGCGAAGGGTTGTGGGAAATATGAAGGATCAAAGCTCAAGAAAGTTGGCTCCAAACTGGGAGGGTCCTTACCGAGTAACTACAATGGCAGGAGCTAAGGCTTACTACATAGAGGATATGGAGGAGAGACCTTTTCCCCGAACTTAGAATGTGAGAAATTTACGATGATATTACCACTAAGTGGAACTATTATGTAGAGATGTCCAACACTTTATCTGATGTAAATCTTCTCTAGAAGAAATGAAATGGAAGCAATTATATCAATTTTTTTTTTTTTTTGAATTATGTTTGATGTATTCAAGTTCTTACTTTAAAGGTATCACAGACATAAGCCTAGTTTCAACCTAACCCCTGGTCACCGACTAGGTGGAAACCTTAATAAAATTGTGTAAGAACAGAAACCTAGTCTTGGCTTGACCCAGTCACCAATTAGGTGGAAACTTAACAAAACCATCTAAGTACAAAAGGCTAGTTTGGTCTGATCCCGATTAGTGAATAAAATAAAAATCTAGATGAGAACTATCTAAGAACAGAAGTCTCATTCGGATTGACCACGGTTATTAGGTAAGTGGAGAATCCCTATGAGAAACCAAAACTTATTTCAGCATAGGAATTATTTGTAATAGCTCAGCTTGTTGCATCAGATCGATGGTTGACATTGTTCCCAAGCATAAACACTTATGAATACTTGTCAAATTAAATGTAAATTTACCAAGAACCATTGTAAACAAGTATATAAAAAGAAAAGAAAAGAGAGAGTATTAATGATATTCAATAAAAAGAAAGGGGGGGGGGGGAGGGGAGATAAAAGCTAAGGAAAAATTGTTTTACAACTCAGTGGCCAAAACACGGCTTGATCTATACAATAATAAAGTTAAACGTAAACAAAACTAAGTGTTTAAGGGGCAGGATATTGGGCAACATCAGGGAGGACAGGAGAAACACCTTCGAAAACTAGGGCAATCGGTGCAAGAGTGATATCCGAGGTGCCTATGCCTTCAGGAGCAACAAGGGAAGCCGGATTGTCCAAATATACCACCACTATATGTAAGTCAATTTTTTTGGCTAGCTCTCTCATATTAGGGCTATCCCCCTCTTCCTTTTCACCTCTTGTAGCAGGTTAGTTCCCGATTAAAGCTTAGACATTAGGGTCATTAGGCCATGGTACTTAAGCGAGATCTCTGAAAGAAGAAGTCTCAAGGAGGTTAATGGCATTCATTGCTACCATCCAACCTTGCATGAACCCCATCCTCTGAGCTTCAAAGATGACAAGGCTGCTTAAGTTCTCAGTGTCATTAAAGCTCATATCATAGAATAGCTGCTCAACCTGCTTCATTGTTTGCTTTAGATCTGCGAGTTCCTTGTCTCAGGTCAAAACCACACTTATTGCCATGACCAACTTAGAGTCCGAATCCTCTATTTTACCCTTCAGTACCCCTATCTTTTGTTCGGCAAAATCCTAGGCCTTCTTTGCAGCCATGACCTTTTGCTCTATTTGGGCTAATTCCATAATCTTCTCCTAGAAGGTGGATTCAGCCACTTTCTTAAGGGCTTTCTCCCCACCCACTTCCTTGGTGGACAACTTAGCCAACCTTCGAAGAGGTGCGTCATTTGAGAGGCCTGGAGCAAGTAAAGAGAAAGAGCAGGGTTAGATATGAGCTAAGGAAGGGTATTTAGATGAATATAGAACATCAAGAGGGAATGAAAGATGCTGATCGCTATGCCACTTTAAGTTGAGGGCAATATCTTCATCCTTGCCATCCTACTAGTACCTCAAATTCTCGGGAAGAAGCAAAGCCTACCCAAGGTTGTTCATAACTTAGCCACCTAGCCCACTTCTCTAGGTCCACACATAAGAGTCTGAAGGAAAAGGACTTTCCCCTAGCCTAAAAGAACTTTACCACCCTGAGGATGGGAGAGTGGAAGATGAAGCCACATCAGCACCCGTGATGGCCGGACATTTGATGGACCTCGGTCAAGGAGTAATGTCCTTGGCAGTGAGAAAATCTATAATGGCTGTGATCGCCCGGGGGGGGGGGGGGAGGGTACGTTCAGCAGGGGGAATGTCAGACTCCCTAGACTGTTCATCAGTAGTTCTCAACCTCTTATGGCAACCTCGGGACATTGGAGGGGTAGTTTGCTAGGGGGTCGCCTAACCTCTGACTAGTTAAGCATCCAAGAAGTAACGCCTGAAGTTCATATTATGTTGTTGAACCATAATGGCGTCTGGGGCTATAATAGTAGGCTCTTCTATTGGGATGTGCTCTGCTCTACCCTGGAAAACTGTATCCCCTTAACCGTCTTTGACAGAATCTAAAGAACTTTCTCTTCTAAGACAGGGACCCTTTTCCCGAGCTTCTCCCACAGTAAGGCCTTTTAGTAAGAACCCCAGAAGGTGCACGTCTATGTAAGATATTAAGGGCTCCCGACAATCAAAGCAGGTCTCGGATCTTGATAGCTTGTATAGGATGGAACACAGTTGAGGATCAGATGGGTAGCTCTAAGTTGCTCGTTGTACTAGACGAAAATCTCTAAGCGTAGGACGAAATTCAAGTCTCGAACATGGACAATGTTGATGTCTGTTTTAAAGCATTTAGAAACTGTACTATAGACCAAAAATAAATTAAGCTGGGAACAAAAGTTCAGTAAAAAAAGAAGAAGAAATATATGTAAAAACAAAATAAGCGGAAACATAAAACAGAAGTAATTAACCCAGTACTACATATGCTTGGGAAAATAAGGTTCCGACTGATGTGCCTAGGTGATGTTGGGTATGTGAGTTCACCAACTAGCCAATTCTCGCTCACTTTTATGAACTCTCCCGTGGAGCCCTATTAGAGTTTGGGAGGCATTGTATCAATTTCACTACAAGGTCTCGGATTTTAAGGCAGTAGTCATTTTCAGACTACCACAAATACCGTACAAAAATTTGATGTCATGGTGGTTAAGCCCTAGGTTGTACAATTCATTGAGGTGCCTCACACTATTCACTACTCTATAAAAGTTAGGGAGACATTGGTCGGGGTTGATCCCATAGAAACTTAAGGTCCTAAGCAAAAGAGGATCTACGGGGAATCTTACGCCACCCTTAAGTATTTCCATAAGAGGAAAGAAAACTACCCATTAGCTTTTGTATGTTTAAGAGGTCAAAGCCCAGTATAAGATTGTTGCCCAGCCCATAAGCCTTCGTATGATTATGAGGATAGGAGCCAATATCAGGTCATCACCAGCCCGTTAGCCCTTGATGGGCTAGAGACCAAATCGAGCCCGAACAGATGAGAATGATAGTGCCTTAGGGGAAATCGTCTGCCAAGCATCATTTGGCGTCAAGTGCAAGTTTCAAGAGAATCATTAAAAGGCCCCACCTGATCAGGAATCTTGAATAGAAGTGGAGTCCATATGAAAGGTGGATGAAACATCATCATTAGGACCCTACTAGGAGGGCATTAAATAGAGAATAAGTGCTTGGCATTCTTAGGGAAATATACACGAGAGAAGAGGGAGGAATGGCCAAAGAGGGAGAGAAGGTTTCAACTCAATATAACTTGGGCCTTCTTAGGAAGCATACACAGGAAGGAAAAGAGGATAGAGTGGGCTTGAGAACCCTCCCTTGGGATGTTGGGTTGGCTCTCGGAGGTTTTCCCATTGTAGGAAATACCATACCCGCCCAAAAAAATAAATTGGAAGTATGACCCAAAAATTATTGAGCATTTTAGGGTCAGGCACCACATTTTTGTATCAAAAAATAATGACAAAATATCAAGAGTATGATTTTACTCTTAAAACAGTTTAAAATAATATTAAAATATTTTATTTAAGTGAGTAAATTATGGTCATAAAAATAATTTAATCAATTATACTATAAATTCTCTTCTAATTCTACCTAATCGAAGGGAAGCAGAAAAGTGATAAATTGAGGGACCTAAACAAATACCATTATCATGACTTTCCATTTTCTCCACCCTTTCTATTTTACTAAAGAAAAGATTCACATTACTTTCCTTTTGTTGATTTCCCTTTTCTCCACTTTTCTTTCAATCGAACAGCGTGTTAATGTCAAAAAAAAAATCGGTATGACAACTGATACTGGTTAAGGAGATATAGGGTTGGTTGTAGTGTTGTGGTAGTCAATTATTAAGATTTAGATGTGGTGATATAGGAATAGATTGTTTGTAATCAAGAGAGTCAATTTCGTACAAGAAGCGATTTAGGTTTGGCCAAAAGAACGAAATATTTTGGTACTAATTAATGCTGATTTACTATTTCGGGATTATTGCTATTTATATATTTCTATACATATATGTATTTTTGAATTTATTTATGTAAGTATGAATTAATTAATTTTCATGTTTGTCAACATAAAATTTTAAATTCAAATATTTTATAAGCCTAAATATTAACCCAAGTACATTAACCCAATTGCTTAAATAACATTTTAGAAAAAAATTTGTTGTATTGGCTGAAACATCAATGCTAGCCGAAATACCTAAAATATCCCCGTACAACCTGGTATTTTAATTGGGACATTTTGAAGGAGTACCAAAATTGGTTTAATGGCTGATTCAATATATTTCCTCAATATAGTCAATACGAATACAATAGTAACTTCTTTGTTCATACGGTACGGTTATACCATAATTGTGTTTTCATAGACATTTTTGGTTTCTTGGTAGATTTGGTGATGAGTTGCCTACATGATACTTGAAATGTAAGGTAGACAAGACAAAAAAAAAAAAAAAAAATTATACTTTTTAGAAAACATTATGTGGATTCTAATACAACAGCCACTCATAACAAGACTAGCATCCTCTCTATTTTAAATGGTTTAGTTTACAAAATTATGAATGTGTGTTGGTTATTGGGTGCATTGAGGGAAAAAATTTCAACCAAACTGTCATCGGTGGATTGGAAAATTTTCAAACTACCACTAACCTATCAACCTCCAAAACAGCAAGTTGATCTAAAGTTTGGGCAATTTCATTTTTTTTTTTTTTTTTTTGAGAAACTTGGGCAATTTCAACTCGGAGGGTTAGTTTTAATTGTGTTATATACTAAACTTTAAAAACTATTTTACCTTTTAAAGATAAATTTAATAAGTTGTATTTCCTCTATGCCCTATAAACCATTGTGGAAAATTATAGGAAGCGACCCACTTTTGATAGATTAAAATACATACGTCTTAAGCTATTAGTACTTTCTAATTTTTTTTTTTTTAAATGATTAGAGTATCATATGCATTTCACTATGTATGGTTACAAATCTGTTGGGCAAGTATCGTTTATTTTTCATATTTGCATGTGTCAATCATGGTGTTAAAAAAAAATAAAAAATAAATTAAAAAAAAAAAACCTTAAAATTGATATAAGTTAAAGGTGGATTTGGTTGGATTTTGGTAGTTTAAACTTTAAAAGAGAAAAAGAAAACTCAATCTGCCACCTAACTCAACCAACCACTTTAATAGTTGAACTCACCTAACCCACTTAAAAATTAATATCATATCAGTGTTGATCAATGCAAGATAGAGTGGGTCAGATAATTTTGGCAAACTAAACTGGTTTATGCATAGACCTATACAAAACTAAAGGAGTATCCATTGCCATGTTACTTAATTTTAAAATTATGTGTTAGCATGTATAAAAGTAGGTATAAAATCTAAAATCTAATTGTAAAATAGACTTTCTCTATTTCATTTGAAAAGATAAAGATCCTTGTCCTCAAGTAACAATGGTCTCCTTTAACAATAGTTTTTTTTTTTTAGAGAGTTTCAACTTATAGCATCCACTCTTGATGATAACTCTTTATCATCAAACTAATATACTAATTAGTTTTTGGTATAGGCGGGGAATATATCTCGCCAGATCTCTTATACAACCATCAGAAATTTTATCAGTTGAGCTAACTAAAACCCACTCCATTAAGAATAATTGATTGGCTTAGAATTGCTTAAAAAAAAAAATCTACATACTATAATGATTGAGTTATTTCAGAGTGGCCATTGAGTTTTATCCTTTAAACCTCTCAAGGAAAAATTAAAAATGAACATAGCGATTAATTTTTTGATTACCTAAAAAAAAAAAATTTCTTTAGGAAACAATCATTTTTTTTTTCAAACAAGGTAAATAACAATTATTTTTCTTCATTTAAATTGCTCGAATTTAATATCTAATCAAAGCTACTAGCCTTGCTAATTTTTGTATAATTCCATGCATCAAACCAAAATCTCTTGTTGTGGCCTAGGTGCAAGTGTTGCTTCCCTAGTACTAGATGTAGCGGTAGAGCTAGGATTTGATTCCAGGGGTCTAAATGTAGTGGCAGAGTTAGGATTTGACTCTAGGGTACAAAATTTATGTACATATACTTGAACACACACACACACACACACACACACACACAAACACAAACACACTTTAGATAAATATGAAATATAAAAATTAATTCATGTGTATATTAAATTCTATTTTAATGTAAGAAAACTAAACTAAGATAGAATATTATTTATATTTTTTTTACCAGTTAAGGATTTTTTTTTTTTTTTTTTGCATAAATAGGTCTTTTTTCAAAGTTGAAATTTCACTTAGGAATGAATATATTTTTAATAGTTATGTAATTATTCTAAATTTTATTGCTTATTACACAAAGTTTTATGAATAAAAATTAATATATTAAAAATGAGGTCCTATCAATTTTTGTGTGTGTATATATCACTTTTAGAAGATAATAATAATATTTTGAAAAAAAACTCTAGCCTCGTTATAATTTTATTTTCTTAATTTTGTTTTAATTTTAAAGGTTTTTAACCTTAAAACACATTGTTAAAATAAGAAAAAATTTCTTAATTTTTTTTAATGAATTTTGACATAGGAAAGAGATAATAGTGCGTTGATGGTAAGTATGATCAAAATAATAATTTATTAACTACAATTTGATGCAGATGCATCAAGAAGTAGAACACGTTTACTTCTAGAAAACATGAAACAAAACACATTTACTTTCGAAAATATATCTCGAATCCACGAGGATTCCTTGAATTCACAAGGAGAAAGGGTTTTGGAATCCACCAGAGAAACAATAGACAAAAGTCTAAATTTTTACTCATATCACTAATACTCAAAAAAATGTTTATAGACTTAGGGACCTATTTAAGGGCTCTGTAAAACTTGATAGACAAGAAAATATATTCTAAAATAACTCTTAATTGATACTTAACTATAATAGGAACTAAATTTGACCTAAAAAACATTAAAAGCACCTAAAAGTAAGGAAATAAATAAACTACACCTAAAATAATGAATTTTACATAAAAATACCAAAAATTGAATAATTACAAAAATTAAATAGTAGATTATGTCCTACATCAGACCCCTCTACTTGAAACAAACTTGTTCTTGAGTTCATTTTTGAAACCTGAATTCTTTCGCTCCAAATAAACAAGTACTTCGAATGCTTAAGCCCCTTGATCTTCTTTCCATACTTGCAACTCATCAATGGGATAAACAATTCAACTTGAATTTCTTTTTCATTGATCTTCATGTTATTCTAGAGATTTACCATATAAGAACTAACAATTGAATCAAATCTATCAACCCCAATAAAATCAATAAACTTCGGTGTATCGCTTACCACCAAAACAAAAGGATCTTGAGATTGACACAATCATATGATTTGATTTCATTGAGATCCTTGAAACTTTCCTATTCAATTTCTTCCTATTAGACTTCTCTATAATTGGATCTTCATTATTTTCCTCCACATTAATCTTGATTTTAGGATCTTCTTCTATAACAAGACCTTCATTAATTTCTTCAAAAATCTCTATATTTTGTTCTTTGACTTCTACATAATCTTTAAAAACAATATTTTCTTCAACATGCAATTCTTCCTTTAATGGTGGAATATATGGCTCTTTAAAATTCAAGTACGAAAGTTTTGGCCAATAACAATTTTTTTTTTTTTTTTTTGGTATATGACAAAAGTTCATCACAATCCAAAGGATAATATTTGATAGCAAGCATCTTTTTCATCCTTAGCCATGAATGAATTTTGTCTTTACCTAGTCGGATTCTATTAGATTGTACTTGTTCCCACCAACATAAGGCATGCTTACTAAGTTTATACAAAACAAGTCCAACTTTTCTCTCATAACAAATATTCTCATAGTCAAATAAATCTTCTAGATCAAGTAACCAATCAAGAAAATCTTCTTTATAAAAATAATCATTAAAGCTTGCAATTCTTCTATAATGCCTATATGAAAATTGCTTACCAATAGGTTTCCCATGAGTTATGTCTCCGCGATATAGTTATTCATATTGTTTCCATGCTCCAATGATAGCATCCTAACAAAGATATTTTTCAGTGCTAGTTGCATGTCACATAATACTTGCTAAGTTTTTTGTCATCGGAATTGCTACCATCTCATACGTTAGCCACTAGATCAGAATAAGTCAAGACTTTAATACTAATTGATACGGGATATGTAGTCGTTAAGAAGCAGAACACTTCTACTTCTAAAAAAAAAAAACATTTTTGCTTCTGAAATTAACCTTGAATCTACAAGAAAAAAGAGTTCTGGAATTCACCAGAAAAATAATAGACAAAAGTTTGAATTTTTATTAATATTAATAATCCTCAAAAAATGTTTTAAGACTTAAGGACCTATTTAAGGGCTTGTAAAACTTGACAATAAGAACATATATTATAAAATAACTCCTAATTGATACCTAACCATAACAAGAGCCAAATTTAACCTAAAAACACGTTAAAAGCACCTAAAAACAAGGAAATAAATAAACTAAACCTAAAATAACGAATTTTACATAAAAATACCAAAATTAAATAATTACAAAAATTAAATAGTAAATTTTGTCCTACTTCAAAAAAACATGAAAGGATTTTAAAAAAAAAAATTATAAATGGGAGGAGGAGGGGGAAACATTGTAAAGTGACTACTATCTTTGAAATTTTTGGTAGGTTGAGGGGGATATTGCCCTTCCTCGATCCCATTGGCTCTACCGATGCCTAAATGTGCCCTTTCCTATTGAATTTTTCACATTCATGACTTTTTTTTCAGCCCATTTTTCTCCTTTTACATCGTCATCAGCAATTTCGTTGTGAGCTTCAGAAGCAACCCCCTCATATTTTTAAAAAAAAATTGAGTTTATACATCCAGAGGTGCTCAAGAGCTTTACTTCATTTTCAACGTGGGCTTTGAAGTATTTTAGTCCCACATTATGCATTTTCGACATTTACGACTTGCGAGCCTTCGGGTTGAGCACCTTGATGGTTGAGTTTAGCTCGTTTAGTAAAACAAAATGAGCCATGTAGTAAACTCGGGCTTGACTCATTTGTATTAGCAAGCAAACTCAATCAATCTGCTGACTGAGCTTTCACCGAGTCACTGCATAAACAGTTCAGCTCATTTATATCCGTATGGAAGGTACAATCTACGAATACAAGATTTATGGAAAGTTTATAAAAGATGATTGTCAACATAAAATACCTTAATGACTTGGATTGTAAGGTTATCATAAATGAGGATAATTTCATTTATTTACCCCTTGTATATGGTGAAATTATATAATCCACTATGTGTGTTACACCCTCCTCTCTTAGACTCCATATGCGACTTTCTTTCGACCTATTTTTCTCCCTCTAAATTGTCATTGTCGATCTCTTTGTGAGCTATTGAAAGTGACACCGTCACATTTTTACCAAAAAATTGAGTCTACTCATCCAGAGGTGCTCAAGAACTAGCTTTACTTCATTTTCAACATGGGCTTTGAAGCATCTTAGTCCCACATTATGCATTTACAACATTAACAACTTGCGAGCCTACAGGTTAAGCGCGCACCTTGATGCTTGAGCTCAGCTTGTTAAGTAAAACGACACATGCCATGCAGTAAAGTTAAGCTTGACTCATTTGTATTAGCAAGCAAATCTAATCGATTTGCTAATTGAGCTTTGATCGAGAAATTACATAAACAGTTAAGCTCATTTATATCTGGATGGAAGGTGCAATCTACAAATTCTCTGTGACTTTCCTTTAGCTCATTTGTCTCCCTCCAAATCATCAT
>NW_027069513.1:660345-689277 GCF_002906115.3 Quercus suber | reverse complement strand
AAAAAAAAAAAAGAGTAAAAAATTAGCGATGCAAAGAAAGATGGTAGAGAATATGAGTCAAAAAAGGAAGAGAAGAAAGAGTAATAGTGAGGAGACCAACGATTGGGACTTGGGAGAACTAGAGTTAAAAAAAAGGCAAGAAATGTTTAGAGAAAGAGTAATGATGAGGAGGGTAATGAGACAAGACCTTATCACCTGCAATTTTTTAAACTACAATTTCTACAATATGTACACAAGGTCTAAAATAAATTTGACAACTAATTAAAAATAATACATCAATTCCAATTCAACAATATGATGTGTCAAACATATTAGCCATATGATAAAATATTTTGTTCTCACATATGAGGTTCATGCTTTTGTAAGTACTGTGTGTATGAATTAAAAGATTAATTGTAAGAGGTTATTTCAAATCCATAACATCACAAATGCATTGGTTTGAGTAAAATCTCCAAAGTTTAACCATCATATGTTGAATTTATATCAAGTAATTTATAATAACAATTCTTCAAATCCATTAATACAAAATCCTCGAATTCAAACACACCTTTAGTCTATCCATTTATACTTCCGGGCCATAACCAAGGTTTAAGTTACTCTAATGGTGACTTCAAATGGGCAAAGAACAGCTACCTGCTAATGAACATTATTATGAATGAGAGATGCAGAAGTTGAAGTCATTGTGCTTGAACCCAAGCTGCTTTAACCAGGAATGTGCAGCATTTTGATAAGTGATGATCCTCTCCTTATGACCACCCGGTGTCTCGGGATTCATCCAAAGCTCTCCGTACATTTTATAAGTCGTCATTGCAAATGGTGAAAGGGAAACTTTTCCTCCTGATGTTTCACCTTCACATTTCCTTCCCAAAGAGTCAGTGCATCGAAGATCATCATCCTCCTTTGGCACGCTACTTGGCAGATCTAATTACCAACAGAAGTATTAGCTTGAGAGGAAATTATAATCTCAATTATATAGATATCCTTTCATATCAACCAACTCTTTGGCATATGCATAATTTTCTAGTAAAGACTAAATATATGGTAGGTATGTTTCAAATTTTAATATTAATTTAATATTAATTTGATATGGTTATGCCATATATCATGTGTGATAATACTCACCAGTTGCACACCTTCACGTGCGCAAATTCATGGGGTGAAGAAGTGTGATACATGTGGTATGATACTTAAACAACTACACCAATTTGTTACACTTTTGAGTATAATTTGTAAAACTCCTAAAAAACATTTTTTAGCACAGTAGTAGTAAACCATAGATTTCCATCTCTTTGATGATAACAGGTACAAGAGTACTCTAATATTTAAGGTAGCTAAGAATCCTTAAGTCAAGCACTGCATTGATGAGACTCTAGAGAATTCAATTCTAGTTTGGATCTAATTCAGCCTGTAGAAAATTCAATACAATTGATAAAAAAATGCGCAGTTTAAAAGGGAAAATATACAAGTGATTTATTCTAGTGAATTTAAGACCAAACGTTTCCAAAAAAATACAAGGGGTCAAAAAAAAAAAAAAAAAAAAAAAGCTCAAATGATAATCAAGTCAATGCCATTTTTAACTAACATACACAAAGAATGATACACCTGTGCCTTACCATTCATCAAGTAACTTAAACCAATTTGTAACACAACACACAAGACATAACACATAATATTGATGCCTTTGGAGAGAACTCCCCTCTATGATGTTCAAATAAGGATAATGACTTCATAACTTTAATTAAGGTCACTCCACAATAAGAAGAATGTCAACTAGAATAACTATTTTCTTTAAATAGAAAACCATAATAACGACTTATAAGTGATGCTATTGTGGTGAGAAGATTGATATTGCACATTCTCCATAACAAAAATTCACATCACATATTAGTTATGCCATGCTAAACAAAAAACTCTTTGGATTTAAATCTAGCTAGCTGAAATTTATTCTTCATGGCATTTCCTATATATATAATTAAAGCAGAAAGATCAAAGCATCGATTATTTGGGATGATGTCTCAATCTATTTGTTAGGGCAAGATGTATTGGTTCTTAAAGCTACATCTACTATTAAAGGATCACAAAGACCGTTACGTATGTACAATACCAAGAGCAAGTGATGCATAATCAAAACAATTATTTGGTTGGGTGAAAAATGAGAGAATGAAAAATTAGGGAAGGAAAAGGGAGATGAAAACTTGATTTTCTATTGTTTGGTTGGAGTGAAAGGGAATAGAAAAGAACATTGGGTGGATGGAGTTTTCCACTTGAACCTATCTTTTTTTTCTTTCCAAATTGGGAAGAATTAGTAAAGTTGTACTTGCGCTCTATTTGTTTCAACATTAATGTTTTCTGAAAAATTGGTCATTTTTCAGTGTTTGGTAACGACCTTGAAAATGACCTTGAGAATGTTTTCTAGTGTTTGGTATAAAATTTATTTTTTAATTTCTTGTATAATTTAAAACATATGTATTATGTAAACCAACTAATGTAATCAATATAAATAAAAAGCCAATAATTAATTTGGTTTTGTACTAAAATTTTGACAATAGATACAGTTAAAATTAGTTGTCAAATTTTTATGATCTCTACCACTCATCTCGTTTATATATATGGATAGTAACGTACACACACACACACACACACACACACACACAAACCGTATATACATATAGAGCTGGCTCTATACTAGATGCAAATGTTAGGGTTGCCTAAGGCCTTAAGTAGAAAAAGGCCCCCAAATTTTTACTAATAGTTTTTTTTTTTTCATTATAATAGTATTAATTAAGCTCAAATATTATTCAATAAATAAAATAATATTTTTTATCAAATGAAAAACAAGAAAAAGAAGAAGAGAGAAATGCTACGTCAACAATATTTTTCACAATAAATCCTAAGTGGTAGGTTGTTAAAGGCTATTATTAATGACAAAAAAATTAATTTTAATGATGAATTCAAATTAGAATTAGTAATAACTTAACACATAGGATTGGTTGTGAAAATATTGTGAATGTAGCATTTCTCAAATAATTAAAAAAAAAAAGGCAATATAGAAAAAAAAATTCACAACATTTTTCACATGTTGAGTTGGCAAACTTTTACTAGTTTTTATCTAAGTCCCTCATTAACATCACTTTTTTACTTATTACTGTCATTCTGCCATATCAATAAGTGTAAAAAGTTTTGTCAAATTTTTTGAGTATAGACTTTGAAAAAAAAAAAAAAAAAAACTACGTAGTTCATGTTAATTAGTTGTAATTTTTGCATCTAAAACAAGACAATAAAATTCAAGTAACATTTAGTTGTTTAAAAAAAATCATATTTAAATATATGAAAAACCTCATGTGGGGCCAGAAGATCGGGTAGCCTTGGCCCACTTCAAACCAGGCCTAAATGGCCCGCGCCGAAGATGCAGGAGGGGTCTGAGGATGAAAACACAAGGACCACCCCCCCCAAAGGAGATTCCTTTGCCGTCCGAGGAGAGGAGAACCCAGTACCACGCATTGGCAACAGAAGTGTGGAGAAGGGGCAAACCCTGGGCGAACTGTCGCCTCGGCATTGAATGTGCTCACCTAATCCTCCTGGCCGCTTAATGGGACGTAACCCTTTGGCAGGGAACATCGATCAGGGTGAGCCACTCGAGCACGGACATGACCCCTGATGGACAGACAGCCAGAAGGGAGCCAATGGATGATCAACAGGAGGAGAAAGAAAGTGATATATAAGAAGTGTGAGCGAAGTGTAAAAGGGGGAGAAAAAAGAAAAGAGGCGAGCTTGGGAAACAAGCCTCCTCGGCCATGGCGAGGAGCATCCCTTAGTTGTAAATTAGTCAAAATGTTCTTTCAATAAAAGAGGAAGTAGTTTATGCCTGGTGAAGGCCGGCGAGCGCCTAAACCTTCGATTCACTCTCTACAAATTCATTATTCTGGGTTTGTTGGGCCTTAAGCCTATATCTTTTGGGCTACAAAATCGGACCCTACAATTGGCGCCGTCTGTGGGGAGGATTAGTGCGCTGGCTGGCGCAACAGGCGAGGGTTCTAAATAATCATTCTACGGAAGATCAGTGGTGATGCAAAAAAAAAAAAAAAAAAGAACTACCAAACAAACATTACAGAAGGATAAAGTTCGAGACAGAAGATTTAACAGCAAAGAAAGAAAGCTTGATATTATTTCATAAAAGAAAAGTACAATACTTCTCCACACTTCTGTTGCCAATGCGTGGTACTGGGTTCTCCTCTCCTCGGACGGCAAAGGAATCTCCTTTGGGGGGGGTGGTCCTTGTGTTTTCATCCTCAGACCCCTCCTGCATCTTCGGCGCGGGCCATTTAGGCCTGGTTTGAAGTGGGCCAAGGCTACCCGATCTTCTGGCCCCACATGAGGTTTTTCATATATTTAAATATGATTTTTTTTAAACAACTAAATGTTACTTGAATTTTATTGTCTTGTTTTAGATGCAAAAATTACAACTAATTAACATGAACTACGTAGTTTTTTTTTTTTTTTTTTACAAAGTCTATACTCAAAAAATTTGACAAAACTTTTTACACTTATTGATATGGCAGAATGACAGTAATAAGTAAAAAAGTGATGTTAATGAGGGACTTAGATAAAAACTAGTAAAAGTTTGCCAACTCAACATGTGAAAAATGTTGTGAATTTTTTTTTCTATATTGCCTTTTTTTTTTTAATTATTTGAGAAATGCTACATTCACAATATTTTCACAACCAATCCTATGTGTTAAGTTATTACTAATTCTAATTTGAATTCATCATTAAAATTAATTTTTTTGTCATTAATAATAGCCTTTAACAACCTACCACTTAGGATTTATTGTGAAAAATATTGTTGACGTAGCATTTCTCTCTTCTTCTTTTTCTTGTTTTTCATTTGATAAAAAATATTATTTTATTTATTGAATAATATTTGAGCTTAATTAATACTATTATAATGAAAAAAAAAAAACTATTAGTAAAAATTTGGGGGCCTTTTTCTACTTAAGGCCTTAGGCAACCCTAACATTTGCATCTAGTATAGAGCCAGCTCTATATGTATATACGGTTTGTGTGTGTGTGTGTGTGTGTGTGTGTGTGTACGTTACTATCCATATATATAAACGAGATGAGTGGTAGAGATCATAAAAATTTGACAACTAATTTTAACTGTATCTATTGTCAAAATTTTAGTACAAAACCAAATTAATTATTGGCTTTTTATTTATATTGATTACATTAGTTGGTTTACATAATACATATGTTTTAAATTATACAAGAAATTAAAAAATAAATTTTATACCAAACACTAGAAAACATTCTCAAGGTCATTTTCAAGGTCGTTACCAAACACTGAAAAATGACCAATTTTTCAGAAAACATTAATGTTGAAACAAATAGAGCGCAAGTACAACTTTACTAATTCTTCCCAATTTGGAAAGAAAAAAAAGATAGGTTCAAGTGGAAAACTCCATCCACCCAATGTTCTTTTCTATTGAGTAAAAAATTAGCGATGCAAAGAAAGATGGTAGAGAATATGAGTCAAAAAAGGAAGAGAAGAAAGAGTAATAGTGAGGAGACCAACGATTGGGACTTGGGAGAACTAGAGTTAAAAAAAGGCAAGAAATGTTTAGAGAAAGAGTAATGATGAGGAGGGTAATGAGACAAGACCTTATCACCTGCAATTTTTTAAACTACAATTTCTACAATATGTACACAAGGTCTAAAATAAATTTGACAACTAATTAAAAATAATACATCAATTCCAATTCAACAATATGATGTGTCAAACATATTAGCCATATGATAAAATATTTTGTTCTCACATATGAGGTTCATGCTTTTGTAAGTACTGTGTGTATGAATTAAAAGATTAATTGTAAGAGGTTATTTCAAATCCATAACATCACAAATGCATTGGTTTGAGTAAAATCTCCAAAGTTTAACCATCATATGTTGAATTTATATCAAGTAATTTATAATAACAATTCTTCAAATCCATTAATACAAAATCCTCGAATTCAAACACACCTTTAGTCTATCCATTTATACTTCCGGCCATAACCAAGGTTTAAGTTACTCTAATGGTGACTTCAAATGGGCAAAGAACAGCTACCTGCTAATGAACATTATTATGAATGAGAGATGCAGAAGTTGAAGTCATTGTGCTTGAACCCAAGCTGCTTTAACCAGGAATGTGCAGCATTTTGATAAGTGATGATCCTCTCCTTATGACCACCCGGTGTCTCGGGATTCATCAAAGCTCTCCGTACATTTTATAAGTCGTCATTGCAAATGGTGAAAGGGAAACTTTTCCTCCTGATGTTTCACCTTCACATTTCCTTCCCAAAGAGTCAGTGCATCGAAGATCATCATCCTCCTTTGGCACGCTACTTGGCAGATCTAATTACCAACAGAAGTATTAGCTTGAGAGGAAATTATAATCTCAATTATATAGATATCCTTTCATATCAACCAACTCTTTGGCATATGCATAATTTTCTAGTAAAGACTAAATATATGGTAGGTATGTTTCAAATTTTAATATTAATTTAATATTAATTTGATATGGTTATGCCATATATCATGTGTGATAATACTCACCAGTTGCACACCTTCACGTGCGCAAATTCATGGGGTGAAGAAGTGTGATACATGTGGTATGATACTTAAACAACTACACCAATTTGTTACACTTTTGAGTATAATTTGTAAAACTCCTAAAAACATTTTTTAGCACAGTAGTAGTAAACCATAGATTTCCATCTCTTTGATGATAACAGGTACAAGAGTACTCTAATATTTAAGGTAGCTAAGAATCCTTAAGTCAAGCACTGCATTGATGAGACTCTAGAGAATTCAATTCTAGTTTGGATCTAATTCAGCTGTAGAAAATTCAATACAATTGATAAAAAAATGCGCAGTTTAAAAGGGAAAATATACAAGTGATTTATTCTAGTGAATTTAAGACAAACGTTTCCAAAAAAATACAAGGGGTCAAAAAAAAAAAAAAAAAAAAAAGCTCAAATGATAATCAAGTCAATGCCATTTTTAACTAACATACACAAAGAATGATACACCTGTGCCTTACCATTCATCAAGTAACTTAAACCAATTTGTAACACAACACACAAGACATAAACACATAATATTGATGCCTTTGGAGAGAACTCCCTCTATGATGTTCAAATAGGATAATGACTTCATAACTTTAATTAAGGTCACTCCACAATAAGAAGAATGTCAACTAGAATAACTATTTTCTTTAAATAGAAAACCATAATAAAGACTTATAAGTGATGCTATTGTGGTNAGTGTAATGATGAGGAGGGTAATGAGACAAGACCTTATCACCTGCAATTTTTTAAACTACAATTTCTACAATATGTACACAAGGTCTAAAATAAATTTGACAACTAATTAAAAATAATACATCAATTCCAATTCAACAATATGATGTGTCAAACATATTAGCCATATGATAAAATATTTTGTTCTCACATATGAGGTTCATGCTTTTGTAAGTACTGTGTGTATGAATTAAAAGATTAATTGTAAGAGGTTATTTCAAATCCATAACATCACAAATGCATTGGTTTGAGTAAAATCTCCAAAGTTTAACCATCATATGTTGAATTTATATCAAGTAATTTATAATAACAATTCTTCAAATCCATTAATACAAAATCCTCGAATTCAAACACACCTTTAGTCTATCCATTTATACTTCCGGGCCATAACCAAGGTTTAAGTTACTCTAATGGTGACTTCAAATGGGCAAAGAACAGCTACCTGCTAATGAACATTATTATGAATGAGAGATGCAGAAGTTGAAGTCATTGTGCTTGAACCCAAGCTGCTTTAACCAGGAATGTGCAGCATTTTGATAAGTGATGATCCTCTCCTTATGACCACCCGGTGTCTCGGGATTCATCAAAGCTCTCCGTACATTTTATAAGTCGTCATTGCAAATGGTGAAAGGGAAACTTTTCCTCCTGATGTTTCACCTTCACATTTCCTTCCCAAAGAGTCAGTGCATCGAAGATCATCATCCTCCTTTGGCACGCTACTTGGCAGATCTAATTACCAACAGAAGTATTAGCTTGAGAGGAAATTATAATCTCAATTATATAGATATCCTTTCATATCAACCAACTCTTTGGCATATGCATAATTTTCTAGTAAAGACTAAATATATGGTAGGTATGTTTCAAATTTTAATATTAATTTAATATTAATTTGATATGGTTATGCCATATATCATGTGTGATAATACTCACCAGTTGCACACCTTCACGTGCGCAAATTCATGGGGTGAAGAAGTGTGATACATGTGGTATGATACTTAAACAACTACACCAATTTGTTACACTTTTGAGTATAATTTGTAAAACTCCTAAAAAACATTTTTTAGCACAGTAGTAGTAAACCATAGATTTCCATCTCTTTGATGATAACAGGTACAAGAGTACTCTAATATTTAAGGTAGCTAAGAATCCTTAAGTCAAGCACTGCATTGATGAGACTCTAGAGAATTCAATTCTAGTTTGGATCTAATTCAGCCTGTAGAAAATTCAATACAATTGATAAAAAAATGCGCAGTTTAAAAGGGAAAATATACAAGTGATTTATTCTAGTGAATTTAAGACCAAACGTTTCCAAAAAAATACAAGGGGTCAAAAAAAAAAAAAAAAAAAAAAGCTCAAATGATAATCAAGTCAATGCCATTTTTAACTAACATACACAAAGAATGATACACCTGTGCCTTACCATTCATCAAGTAACTTAAACCAATTTGTAACACAACACACAAGACATAACACATAATATTGATGCCTTTGGAGAGAACTCCCTCTATGATGTTCAAATAAGGATAATGACTTCATAACTTTAATTAAGGTCACTCCACAATAAGAAGAATGTCAACTAGAATAACTATTTCTTAAATAGAAAACCATAATAACGACTTATAAGTGATGCTATTGTGGTGAGAAGATTGATATTGCACATTCTCCATAACAAAAATTCACATCACATATTAGTTATGCCATGCTAAACAAAAAACTCTTTGGATTTAAATCTAGCTAGCTGAAATTTATTCTTCATGGCATTTCCTATATATATAATTAAAGCAGAAAGATCAAAGCATCGATTATTTGGGATGATGTCTCAATCTATTTGTTAGGGCAAGATGTATTGGTTCTTAAAGCTACATCTACTATTAAAGGATCACAAAGACCGTTACGTATGTACAATACCAAGAGCAAGTGATGCATAATCAAACAATTATTTGGTTGGGTGAAAAATGAGAGAATGAAAAATTAGGGAAGGAAAAGGGAGATGAAAACTTGATTTTCTATTGTTTGGTTGGAGTGAAAGGTTTTTTT
This sequence comes from Quercus suber, assembly GCF_002906115.3. Taxonomy (NCBI): domain Eukaryota; kingdom Viridiplantae; phylum Streptophyta; class Magnoliopsida; order Fagales; family Fagaceae; genus Quercus; species Quercus suber. Next base: position 679,903 of record NW_027069513.1, on the reverse strand, counting down.
TTTTTTTTTTTTTTGGCTCTTGTTCTCCTAATCATTGGTCACCTTAATATTGCTCTTTCTTCTCTCTTTCTTCCTTTTTTTTTTTTTTTAATTCCTATTCTCCCCCATCTTTCTTTGCATACTTTGAGGAGTTTCTTATTCCTTGGAGGGATCCCTGGGAGCAGGAGGAGGTAGGTCAAAACCTTGGACTCCTTCTCTATTGACCTTCCCCAGCTTTGAGGCATCCTCAGCCCACTTTGCCTCCTCTGGAGAAGTGTTGGCTACAGGAGGAGCTTTGGGAGGGCTGCCTGGAATTTCACCTGCCTTCAAGGACAATAGGTCGGCCTTTAAATCCGAAGAGCTTGAAGGGCGAATAGCTAAGGGGGTAGTAGATGCTTTCTGCCTTCCTCAGCACAGAAGAAGCCTCAACCCCGGCTTGGTTGAGGGCTTCATCCCATACCAAGGCACAGTAAGTCCTACACAGGACTGGGACCTCGACCCTAAGAGTGTCTTCGGTCTCAGCCACCGCAACATCGTACCCATGGCAGCTACATCTTTGGCCTTTTCTGCCTCATCCTGGGCCTTCTTGGCTAGAGCCTTAGCTTTCTCAGTCTCCTCTAGTTTCTTTTTCAACGCTGCAACTTGGGTCTTGGAGGTGGCCAGCTGGTCCTCAACACCGTGCAACTGCAGCCTTTGACTCTCAGCCTGTTTCTCAACATTTTCCAAGGCAGCTGCCGCATATTTTCTTTCCTTCTCCTCCTCCTGCAGCTTCTTCTTCAGCTCTTGGATGCTCTTATCGGCCCCATTAAAGGTCTCCACGATGGCGATACACCTTCCTTCCTCCTCCTTCACTTGCCTATGGCAGTAATTGGTCATCTCCTCTGCATGAAAGGAGGCCTGAATAGCTCACCAAGGAAAGAAACAAGGATTAGAGAAAGAAAATAAATAAATAAATAAATAAAACAGATTAGGGAAATAGGAAGAGGGACATACCATAGCAAGGTATCTTTTAAAACTAAGGAAGACCTCATGTCTCCTCATGCCTCGCAACTCGGCCATATCCTCGGGGAGCAGCAAGGCTTGCTCCATTGCATCGGTGACGTAGCCGACTGTTCCTTCTTGAAAATTGCGGATGGAGTCATTGGCAAGGAGAGGTTCCCCATTCAGCATTGGGGCAGGGAGCCAGGCTGGAGGCCCTACTTGAGGGTCGATTCTCTTCTCGGCGCCCCTCTGCCCCATTTTGGCTTTTTTGGATGCTCTTTGAACCTCTTCCTCGTGAACGGGAAGGGTTTGTCTAGCTTCCATCACCTCCTTCCCATTTTGCTCTCTTTTCCTCTTCAGGTCAACCGGTTGGGGAGGGGGCAGAGCAGGTGGAGGAGTGGGAGGCTAGGTACGGGCTGCCTTCCCAGGTGCATCCCTCCTGGGTTAGGACTCTATCAAATCCAACAAACTGGACTTTGGTTTGCGTTGAATGCCCATCTCGTCAGTTATTGGTGAGAATGGTGGGCCGAGATTAGGGACTGAAGTTTCCAGGGACAAGACTTGGTTGAAAACTTCAAACTCATCCTCGAAATCAACTACTTCTACCACCTCTTCCTCTTCTGAATTAATGGTATGAGATGAAGTTGCAACTCCGGTAACTTGTTATGACGACGAGGCCCCTACTTTTGGTATGCCTTCAAGTATAGGAGTTATACCTTGGACACCCTCCGGTTTTGGACCAGGAAGAAGAATGGGCTCTGTGGAGAGCGTACCCTCTAGAATAGGGCTGGGAAGGAGAAAACTTGGGGCCGCTATGCTAATGCAATGCAGCTAAGGATCATTTGCCTTAATAACACATTTCGGAGCAAGAAAAGTCTTGGATATGGGTTGGTAACCCAGTATCAGGTGGGCTGTCCTGAGTTGACCGTCGGAATGGACAAAGACTTCGGCCTTCAAGATCTTGTCTAAACTCTCCCGGTTTATGAGGTCGAAGTTGGGAACGACAGAATTTGGGTCTACAAGATCATCAAAAAAGCCAAAAAGACAACATTAGCGAGATATAAGTCAAAGAAAACCTTAGATATATGCAAAAATCAAAGAAATAGAAAAATAGAATAACTTTGGAATTATGAATCTAAGTCTAAAGCCCCACCTTGTTTGCCCTCCCTCATTGAACAAGAGCGGCCATCGTGCCAATCCCTTGATATAATCAGGAAGTCTTTATTTAAACCTTTATTGGAGTCAAGGAGGCATTGAATGAGCCTAACCTCAAGGTACCTAGACTTAAGGTAATACCCCTGCCCGGCGAAGTGATGGAGGTTGTAGATCCAGTTGACATCGTGGTGAGTCAACCCTAAACATATTTTTTCATTAAGGGCATCTATACACCCTAGTATTCTGAACATATTGGGGGCACATTGGGTAGGAGCTAACTTATGGACCCTAAGGTAATCCCTGGTGACAACATCCATGGGGATTCTCATCCCCCCTTCTATGAAGGCAATCATGGGGATGACTACCTCTCCCTCTTTCCTATCTAAGTGCCATTGTCCCTCTTCGCAGTACCTAGTGGCCACCCCTGGAGGTATCCTATACATCGCCCTAAAATTTGCCATCCCCTCCTTAGAGTCTACTAAGCACTTAAATCTACCCATTTCGAGGAAAGGCTGAGAAAGATAAGGGAATTAAGGAAGGAAAGTGGATCTGAGGAGAAAAAGAGAGAGTAAGAAGAGAAGGAAAGTCTATAGAAATTTCAAAAGCAAAATTACGTTCAAGAAGACTTATAGAAAAAGTAAAGGTGTCCTCAAACTAGTCTTTGGTATTTGTAAGGGCTCAGGTGAGTTGAAAGGTTGTACAGATTCAAGGTATGTGCACTAGAACGAAATGAATACTAAAGTGAGAGGAAAAGTTGATTTGAGAGGTATTTATATAAAGAGAGAAGCTAGAAGCAGGAAAATTCCTACCCAGTACCCAATAAAAACATTAGCCGTTGGATTTGCATCACACCGTAGAACGTAGGGAGTAAGAGGCCATAGGAATTTAATGAAGAGCGCGTCTCAAGCACCGTAGCGACAGAAACATGCCTTGGATAGTTAAAAAGGCTTTTTCGCTAGTAGTGGAGAGAGGAAGGGAGTACAGGACAATTAACAGCGACATCGAAATCCTCTTTTCTTCCTGAGGATCCAAAAAGAAGAATCTCGAGGGGCTATTGTAGGGACCTTGGGCCCTAGATCCCATTATTTGGATATATGATAGACCTAAGGCCCAAGCCAAGGACTAAAAGTGTCCGAGAAGGGGTAAACGCTGTCAAAATTGACCATATTGACAAACGGAGAAGTCAATTTAGATAATAATGACCCAGGGGGTCGTGCTGAGAATAAAAGCCACCTCGACTAGCCGATGCCGAGGTCTGTAAAGATGGTTTGCTATCTGAAGACACGTCATAGAAACACTTAGTTGATACGGATAAGCACTATGGAAGCTCAAGATATAGAAGGATCCCAAAATATCTAAGAAGAAAGCTGCTACCTCCGCATTAAATACACTGCAGCTAACTCCTTGGCCGCATTAATGTAAAGGTGATGGCTGAACAGTGGATTTCAGCCTTATATCTACTACATGAAGACTTATAAGAGGTGTTGATGGGACAAATATCAAAACCAACCATTTGGCATGCACATGGAAGATAGGGATGAAGAGGAAAAGGAGTATAAGAGAAAAGGAGGGGAGCGAGAAAAGGATGTTGAGAAAAAATGGGAAAAACACTGTAGCACTCAAGAACCAATTTTGTAACCAAACTAGAAAAAAAAAATAAGAGCAGACATCCTCGGACCTAGTCGAGGACGATTTTTCTTCAATATAGATATTCTTCTTTTCATTCTCTTATCATCTGAACCTATTCTAATGTTCATTTGATTAACTAAAGCCCAGTTTTCCAATCCATTCTCTATAAATTCATTATTTTGGGTTTTTTGGGCAAAAGTCCATTCACGTAATGGGCTGGGAGTTCAAATCTGGTCCTTACTGTCACACCCCAAACCCAATACCCGGATTTGTGACCATGACCGACATGCTAATATCAAGCCTAAACATGATATTAACAAGAACCAACTTAACTTTTTCAAACTTTTATCAAAAGCTTCCCTCTTTCTTTCATTCTTTTTTCTTTACTTAAATGATATAACCTTTCACTTGATATTCAAAGCATCTAAAGTGTACTCAAAGATTGACATAATCCACCAATTGTTCAAATTCGGAATTTCACATAATACATCTCTTAATACTTTAAGGTATACACTTTCATTAGATCCTAAAATCCACAATGCTACAAAATCAAAACATCATATTGCTAATTTAAGATCTATACATATAAAACTAAAACCAGCCCCTTCTAAAACTCGACTAAGGCTTCCTCTGCTCTAAAATAAAACCTGCTAACTAAAAGAGTGGAAGGGGTGAGCTACACAGCTCAGTAAAGGTAAGATATATGAGAATTCAATAAGGATGCATGTAAATCAAATCATTTCATTCTATGAATATTCGAGTAGGAGAACATTTTTTTCCATGCATAGTATTTTATACTATTCATAATAATAGTTTATACGCTCTTCATAGAAAATAATTGTTCTCCTTTTTCTTATTATGTTAATATTACCAAAACCTTTCGGATTAAGCTTATTTCATTTTCTACAACGTTACCATATATATATTTTCATTACAAGATGATCATTTTAACTTAAAATCAGATAATCGGTAACTTTGTCTTAAATTGGAAGCATCTTAAAGAATAATAAAGCTTTCCTTCATAAACTTCTTCTTGTAAAATATTATAACTTTCATAATTATAAAACTTAACGTTTCATAAAGAAAAACAGATATCTGATAACTTCTTAACATAAACTTGTACTTTCTTCAGAAACTTTATCTTTATAGCATAACAAAACTTCAGAAACTTTTATCTTTAATGAACAGCTTTCTTTTCATCAAAAACTTCTTCTTTTCATGAGAGCTTTTAACTTTCCACAATACATTTAACAAAATAGTTCTCTCATGATTAATAACATAATATAGCTGTTCATAAATAACTTATTGGTTAGTCCATAGCTGATAAGTCTATACTTATTTGGGAGGCTTCTAGCACCACGGTGCTAAGCATCCAGCATTCCCCACAATGCCAGGTATTCTCGAGATCACATCATAATACATATCTTCCAACCATGGGGGTAGGTTGGCTTCCTCCACAAGTTGGCTGTAACCAACAAGGGGCAGGTACAGCAGAGCCAGTCCCACTTATAATGGCCAATCAGATAATGTTTTCCATAGAAAGCTAGTAATTAACCCCTACTAGCAGAGTTTAGATCACCAAAGGACATAATCCGAAAACATTTCATACTTTACATCATACTGACATTTCTTATTTTACATAATATTTAATTATAATAGCATTTCCATTCTTTTCTTTAAACATCATGTTCGTGGAATTAGTAATAGCACTAAAATGCTTAAATCATATACATAGGGTTTCGAAAGCTCACGAACATATCTTTGTCAGAATAATGATTATATGTCATATCTCTAATCAAAACCTTTTAATGCATCATATACTTTACATCATACTAACATTTCTTATTTTGCATAATATTTCATTATAATAGCATTTCCATTCTTTTCTTTAAACATCATGTTCGTGGAATTAGTAATAGCATTAATATGCTTAAATCATATACATAGGGTTTCGAAAGCTCACAAACATATCTTTGTCAGAATAATGATTATATGCCATATCTCTAATCAAAACCTTTAAATGCATCATATACTTTAAAATAACCTCATGACTTACCAAATGCTCATATAACTTATCCCTTACCTAATAGCAGAGGAACCGAGAGCCTACAGTCGAAGGAGCTTAGACCTGGGGAACTAGTAACACCTAAACCAAATATCAAAGCTTATCACTATCCGTTACTCCTTATTATAAACTTACACATTCATCTCAAAACCTATCTCTTATAATCAAGCAAATCCTATCCCACCTCAAAGAGGTTCCCACAAATACAAAATACATTCATCAAACAACATGATGTACTAAATAACAGAGAAACCAATTCATAAAATTTATATATGATTCTAACATACCAAAGGATAAGCATATTAAATTATAGCTCAAAACATTCACCCTAACTTGAGAATTAAATCCACAAAGTCAGGTGTAGCATATGTTATTCACTGCTCATTTCAGCAGAATATGCTCCATTTGTAAAATACAAACGGGCTATCCACACACATCCAATTGTCATGAAATTTTACATAAATATTTTCCTTTGTGTCCAGTATAAACCATAAAAATTTCGGAGTCAAATAATAAATCCATGATTTACTAAATATCACACAAGACAGCATACTCAAATCTGTCCTGACAGAATTTTATGCAACTTACAAATTAAACCATTATTTTCATGTTCATCCAAATGCTGTGAAACCAATTCCATAACAACCGTATATGTCTTAGCTTTCATAAAAAATAACCTTAGCATCCAAATTCACTAGGGCTGTAATCGGTTCGGTTCGGTCGGTTTTTTTTAATCCGACCAACCGAAACCGAAATTTTCGGTTTTTGAAAATCTCAACCGAAACCAACCGAAATAGTTGAAAAACCGTCGGTTTCGGTTTGTTTTGGTTTCGGTCGGTTTTTCGGTCGGTTTCGGTTTTTGGGCCTGCAGTTTGGGCCAGTTGGGCCTTCGATTTTTTTTTCTATAACTTCTCTGTTTGGGCTTTTTTTTAAAAAAAAATACAGTATTCAAGTCTCTTTTTTTATGGTTTTTTATGCTCTAATTAAGTCTTATTTAAAAACCTGTTTTGGGCCTTTGTTAGGAACCATTAAGTCTTTTTCAAAAACCTGTTTTGGGCCTTTGTTAGGAACCAGTTGTGGCCTAGATTCAGGCATTCTCTATTTTGGCAATGGCCATCTTTGGGCCTTTGTTAGGAACCAGTTGTGGCCTAGATTCAGGCATTCTCTATTTTGGCAATGGCCATCTTTGGGCCTTTTTCAGCTTTCTGTTTTGGCCCTTATAGCCCAGATTCGGGCCTTTATTATTTTGGCCATTTTTGGGCCTTTTTACACATCCATAAAACATTTTACAAACAAAAAAAAAATTACAACCTGCTTTTACTCAAACATAAATCCAGAAATACACAATCACAACCTGCTGCTTTTACTCAAACATAAATTCAGAAATACACAATGACAACCTGCTGCTTTTACTCAACATAAATCCAGAAATACACAATCACAACCTGCTGCTTTCACTCAACATAAATCCATAAATCCAGAAATACACAATCACAACCTGCTGCTTTTACTCAAACATAAATTCAGAAATACACATAATCACAACTTGCTGCTTTTACTCAACATAAATCCAGAAATACACATAATCACAACCTGCTGCTTTCACTCAACATAAATCCAGGTTTTTACTCAACATAAATCCAGAAATATGTAATCACAACCTGCTGCTTTCACTCAACATAAATCAGACTCACTCTCAGGCCGCCCACTTCTACCTCTCACACTTTCCACTCCTTCCCTCTGCCGTCGCCTCCACACGCCGCCCTCTCCACGATCATCGGCTTCTCATCTCCCACGGTACGTCTTCCCCACACTTTCACTCTCCCTCTGCCATCGACATCACACTTTCACTTTCACCGCTCCACACGCCGCCTCCCCACGCCGCCTCTCTGTTTTGTGTTTGTCTTTTGTTTGGGTTTCTCTGTGTTTGGTGTTTTAGGTTTTGAAAATAGAAATCTTGATACCGTGACCCACTCTCTGTTTTGTGTTACTCTGTGTTTGTGTTACTTTGTGTTAGTGGGTTTGTGTTTTAGGTTTTGAAAATAGAAATCTCGATACCTCTGACCCTCTCTCTGTTTTGTGTTTCTCTGTGTTATGTGTTTTGTGTTTTGGTTTTTAGGTTTTGAAAATAGAAATATCGATACACCCTTTGACCCTCTCTCTGTGTTATGTTTCTCTCTGTTTATTTTTTCAAGTTTAAATGTTTTATATGCAAATAAAGTTAGCATTTTGAAAAAATCGTTAATGTTTGGCTGCATGTGCTAGTTGGTTTCTTTATTAAAGTTAGCTGATAGCCTTTGAGGTCTGATATATATAAAGTTAGCTGCTTTTTTATTTATTTATTGTTGTGATATTTTTGTTTATTGTTGTTGACATGCTGTTGCTGTGAATCTGTGACTGCCTACGTTTCTATCCAATACATGACAAGGCAGGATAATTTAAGGGGGAAAAAAAGAGTAAAGAAGAGAAAGGTCAAAGAAATGAGAGTTAACCAAAACCTTGATTAAATATATTTTTGTTTTTATATTTTGTTTTTAATAATTGAAAATAGGTTTTACATTATGCAAAGTTGGGTTTTTAAATAGTTTTTTGGAAAAAATGTAAAGTGCATTATTTAAGTCCTCTCCGTTGACTTCCATTAATTTTTTTTTTAATTATGGAAAATATTTTTTAATTAAAAAGTTTTGAAGAAAAAAATAAAAAATTAGACAATTAACAATAGCTTTAACTGATTTTCAGCAACAATGGTTAGCTCGTAGGACCATTCAAAAGAATCAAAACTATCTTATAAGATCTTCCTTGAAGTTTTGAGTACAGAGCAAGCTTGCAAAACAGCAACATTAAATGAATTTGGCAACAAATCCATCTACAACTGTTTTTTCAGTATGATGGATTTTCATTCTGAATTTCAGGACATGTATCAGCATATATAGTGAGAAAAAGAAATTCAAATCTAGATTAGTTATTTTGATAATTTCTAATAACTAATAAGTTAGTGTTTGATTGTGATTATTGATATTCTTATATATTTTCACATGCAATAGTAAATCTCTTATGTACTAAAAAAAATTCTATAAATTAAGGGTCTGATATGAAAATTGAAGAGTACTTATCTTCAAACAAAATATTCAAATATATATAATTAATAAAATAACTCATTTAATTTTCTCAATCAATTTGAGAAAACTTTAGAAATACATCCTTCTTTTGACTTTTTTTTTTGGTGCTAATACATCCTTTTCTTGTACTTTTTTTTTTTTTTTTGGTGCTAATACATCCTTTTCTTGTCCTATGTAACATATTAGATCTATAGAATGATATTTGTTATATTAAAACCATTGAAATTAGTCAATGCTGATGAGACATTACCTTATCATAAACTGTCCCACTTTTATAATTACACTTTATTCAAATTTCGTATTCTATCTTTCTAACCTTTGATTCTAAATAGCTAAGTTGCCTAACTAACCTAAATGGTCCAAATTTTCTTCATAAAGCATAAGAAAACACATGTTTGACTTTTACTTCTAGGTCAAAAAAATGTTTTTTTTTTTTTTTTTCAAGTTTATCTATGGTCATCTTACTTGTTAAGTCAAAGGTGTCAATTTTCTTACATTAAGTAACTATCTTTTCGTACGATACAATCCATAGCCTAAATTGAACAGATTGGTATGAACCTAGGATGAGAAAAATACTAAAATATAGTACTACACAGTAGCTCCAATTATGGTGGATTTGAAGCCAATGGCTTTCCTCATTGATGAGACTTTTTAGTTTGTGCATGCTATTTTTGTTTGTTCTAGTACATGCTACTCTCTGCATATTTCTTATGTTTGGTTGAATCCAGATCATATAGCACACATATAAAGTCTTCTACTACTGCATGGTACATGCGTAAAGGTTGAACATTTTAGATGGACCTAAACTATGTTCATTTATATGCTTCTTGCATGATTTTTTTTAGCATACAGGCTTTATGAAAAGGCTAACAAGGGGCTCTTCGAGAAGCACTGAAAATCAAACCACTAAAGTTTCAATCAATGTCTTATATTAGTTAGTTAATTAATTTTCTAAACAAATAGTCAAATTTATGCAACACCCTACAAGGCGTGCTTGCTTAAATTTCTTCCAAACGCATGACACCTGTAAAGTTCTATCATCTATGCATACATTAATTGATTAGCAATTTTCCTAACAATTGATCTTAATTGGGTCACTCACTCTATGGTTGGTACAAGGCAATAAAATCAAGCACTTGGTATTCATTAAAAATAAATAAAAAATAAAAAATAAAGTCCTTGGTAGATGTCACCCCATAAGTAAAAATTAAATTGAAGTGTTTGGAAAAGAAGAAAACTTTCAAGCCAATCTGTGACTGTTATGTTAAGTTATTTTCTTATTGATGTTACAAATTTGAAAATCAATAACCCCATGTGTTTAACTGTGATGATGTTGTATTTGTTAATAGTTGACTGATGTTGGGGTATTTGTTAATAGATTACTTTCTTGTGAAGAGTCCTTTTCATTCCTTTTTTTTTTTTTTTTTTTTTTTTTTTTTTTTTTCTGTTGCTGACTTTTATTGTGTTATACTACTGTTATTGTTACTGTATTTTTTTATATTGTAGACTAGATTCATTTTGGAATTAAATTTTATTTTTTATTTCTTACTTTTTATAGTTGCTGACTTTTGTGTTTTATTTTATTTTGTAGATGAATGAGACAAGGGAAATCCTAGAGGGTCAACACAATGAAGTGGATCAAGGGGCAACCAATGTGCATGAAGACAAAGGCAAACCCCACTCCCACCAACTGCAGGTAATACTGGTAAAAAAAGGTCTATTGTTTGGGGTCATTTTACTGTTATTGAAGGGGGGAAAAACCTAGGTCAGCTTGTAACTATTGTGGCACAACCTATGCTTGTGACACTAAGTTAAATGGCACTACAGCCATGAGAAATCACATACAATCACAGTGTTTGAAATATCCTTATAGGGAGGACAAAAAAAACCAATCAACCCTAGCATTCAAACCTAAAGAAGAAGGAGAAAGTAGTAGTAAACTTGTGTCTTGGGTGTTTAATTTTGAGGAATGTAAGAAGGCATTAGCAGAGATGATTATTCTAGATGAGTTGTCTTTTAGGTTTGTGGAGGGTTTTGGTTTTAGGAAGTTTATGTCTGTTGCCCAACCTAGGTTCAATCCAATCCCTTGCCGCACAACAATTGCCAAAACATGCTTTAGGGTGTTTTTAGATGAGAAACAAAAATTGAAAGAAGCCCTAAGAGAGCAGCGGGTCTGCCTTACCACAGATACATGGACATCTGTTCAAAATTTGAACTACATGTGTCTCACTGCCCATTTTATTGATAGTGATTGGAAAATACACAAGAGGATTCTTAGTTTTTGTTTAGTGGAAAATCACAAGGGTGAAACACTTGGGAAGGCAGTTGAGATGTGTTTACTTGATTGGGGGATAGACAAGATTTTAACTATTACAGTTGATAATGCTGCCTCTAATAGTGGATTGATTTCTTTTATTCAAAAAAAGACTAAGCATAGGAAGGCAACTGTTTTAGGGCATAAATACTTGCATGTGAGGTGTAGTGCTCATATCTTGAACTTGATTGTTCGTGAAGGGTTAGTTGAAATGGATGAGACAATAGTGAAGGTTAGGAAATCTGTGAAATATGTTAGATCATCTCCACAAAGACAAAACACATTTAAGTTGTGTGCGGAGAAGGAGAAAGTTGAGTTTAAAAATCAGTTGTGCTTAGATGTGCCAACTAGGTGGAACTACACCTATATTATGTTGGAGAAGGCTGAAAAGTATCAAAAGGCTTTTGAGAGATTAGAGGAAGATGATCCAAATTTTCTTATGACAATTAGAGAGGAGTCCAAGGAAGAAGGAAATGATAGACATGAGGTTGCTTGGGGAATGGATGATGTGGATTGGGAGAAGATTAGGATCTTTTCTAAATTTCTTAAAATTTTTTATGATGCAACTTTGAGGTTTTCGGGTGCTAGTTATGTCACTAGCAATTCTTTCTTTTTGGAGCTCATGTCAATTCATGACACAATTGAGTTAGAGCATGAAAAAGATAGTTATTTGTTGAGAACAATGGCTGATTACATGAAGAACAAATTTGAAAAGTATTGGGGGACTTTGATAATATGAATCACTTGTTGTATGTAGGGTTGGTTCTTGATCCTCGATACAAGTTGAGGTATCTTGAGTACTGTTTTGGTACTTTGTATGAGAGGCAAAAGGCTGTTGATATGGTAGGAAAAGTAAAGGCTGTTTTGGAGGATTTATATAAATTTTATAGTCAAAATCAAGTGGGGAGTAGTAGTGCTAGTGCTGCTGCACAAGCCCAAGGCCAAAATCCAAGTGGATTAATGGAGGGAGATGATTATGATGTGGTTGATGCGAAGACAATTAGGATGATGGGATTTAGGAAGCACTTGAAGGGTATTGATTCTTCAAATATCAAATCAGAGGTAGATAAATACTTGTTAGAGAGTTGTGAAGATTTTGATGATAATTTTGATATTTTGGCTTGGTGGAAGGTTAATTCCCCACGATACCGTGTGCTTTCAAGAGTTGCACGACATGTTCTTGCAATTCCGGTATCCACTGTGGCCTCAGAATCTGCCTTTAGTACGGCTGGTCGTGTCCTTGATCCCTTCCGAAGTTCATTGTCTCCCCTTATGGTAGAAGCCCTCATATGTGGTCAAAATTGGCTCCGTCCTTCATCTACTCCAATCTGCCTTCGTGCTGCCATGGATGATGTTGAGGAGTTTGAAAAGCTTGATGGAGGTATGATTATTATTTGTTTATTAAAAAAATGACTTTCTATTTCTTTATTTATTAGGAAAATTCTGTATGTCTATTATTATTAAAAAAAAACTGAATGTTTGGATTCTTGGCATATTTATTGCTTTATTGTACAAGTGATTTTTATGTTTTTTTTTTTTCATTTTTTGTTTGTAGAACTTGTGAGTGATGCTGCATTAACATCAGAACTAGGCATGTCCACACCAACACCTATTGAAGTTGACGGTTGAAGATTTCTCTTTGCTCTTTGGACTGGTGGTATTGATAATTATATGTACACTTTTTGATATGTATATTTGTATACTTTTTGCTATTAGACAGTGGCCTACACAAGTACATATAGATATAGGCTTTTATTTTGAGCTTTGACAATGGCCTATACATAATACATAGACAATATATGATATTAGGCAGTAGGCAATGACATATGGCCAATTTATTTTGAGTATTTGGCCAAATATTAAATATGGACTGTATATGATGACATTGACATATAGCCAATTTATTTTGAGTCTTTGGCTATAATGCTATGTAGGTATTGACATATGGACAATGTGGACATTGATATATTACTAATGAAGTAACTAAATATGTACTAGTTATTTTATTTTGACTTGTACAATTTATTTTTTTAATCTTGTTTGTATTTGATGGGTGTTTGTAACAAGTTACAGCTTAGTTTTGAGGCTTTGAGCACTAGAGCAATTTTTTGCTCTAGATTATTTATGAATCTGTGTTGACAGGTTGTGTTTGTGTTTGTGTATTTCTGGTTGAGTATTTGGCCAAATATTAAATATGGACTGTATATGATGACATTGACATATAGCCAATTTATTTTGAGTCTTTGGCTATAATGCTATGTAGGTATTGACATATGGACAATGTGGACATTGATATATTACTAATGAAGTAACTAAATATGTACTAGTTATTTTATTTTGACTTGTACAATTTATTTTTTTAATCTTGTTTGTATTTGATGGGTGTTTGTAACAAGTTACAGCTTAGTTTTGAGGCTTTGAGCACTAGAGCAATTTTTTGCTCTAGATTATTTATGAATCTGTGTTGATAGGTTGTGTTTGTGTTTGTGTATTTCTGGATTTATGTTGAGTGAAAGCAGCAGGTTGTGATTACATATTTCTGGATTTATGTTGAGTAAAAACCTGGATTTATGTTGAGTGAAAGCAGCAGGTTGTGATTATGTGTATTTCTGGATTTATGTTGAGTAAAAGCAGCAAGTTGTGATTATGTGTATTTCTGAATTTATGTTTGAGTAAAAGCAGCAGGTTGTGACTGTGTATTTCTGGATTTATGGATTTATGTTGAGTGAAAGCAGCAAGTTGTGATTGTGTATTTCTGGATTTATGTTGAGTAAAAGCAGCAGGTTGTCATTGTGTATTTTTGAATTTATGTTTGAGTAAAAGCAGGTTGTAATTTTTTTTTTGTTTGTAAAATGTTTTATGGATGTGTAAAAAGGCCCAAAAATGGCCAAAATAATGAAGGCCCGAATCTGGGCTATAAGGGCCAAAACAGAAAGCTAAAAAAGGCCCAAAGATGGCCATTGCCAAAATAGAGAATGCCTGAATCTGGGCCACAACTGGTTCCTAACAAAGGCCCAAAACAGGTTTTTAAATAAGGCTTAATTAGAGCATAAAAAACCATAAAAAAAAGAGACTTGAATACTGCATTTTTTTTAAAAAAAAGCCCAAACAGAGAAGTTATAGAAAAAAAAATCAAAGGCCCAACTGGCCCAAACTGCAGGCCCAAAAACCGAAACCGACCGAAAAACCGACCGAAACCGAAACAAACCGAAACCGACGGTTTTTCAACTATTTCGGTTGGTTTCGGTTGAGATTTTCAAAAACCGAAAATTTCGGTTTCGGTTGGTCGGATTAAAAAAAACCGACCGAACCGAACCGATTACAGCCCTACTTTCAAATGCAAAACTGTTCTCAAAATTTAATCTCAAAGCAAAATTTTGGCAACTAGGTATCCACCCAAAAGAAAGGTACAAAATAGCATTTTGCATCCCTAATCACCATTACCAATGGACAATCATGCCCTTTAGTTTCAAAAATGCCCCATCTCAGTTTCGAAAAGCAATGGTAACGTTGTTTCAACCACTCCTGACTAATTCATTAATGTATGTGAATGATATTCTTTTTGTTAGGTTCTAAAGGTTTAGGAATTTATGTATTTAGAACTCTAATTTGTAATATTGGCAAACCATGATCAAAACAATATGTTTAGTCTTGTTAAAGTGTGCTCAAAGTTGATTAATTATTGTAAAGTTAGAACCGAGAGACTGTAGATGCATTGGGGCATTTCGGTCTGGCTCGATCGATCGAAGAATAGATTCGATCGATCGAAAGTCGACCAGATTGCGTTTTCTGCAGTTTTTCCAACTCAGCCCTAACTCATTAAACGTTTAGGGTTTTATGTTTTTGCCCTAGGTATATAAGGAAAAACCCTAGCCACGTTTTTAAAGTTGCTCCAGTTGTATTGTTGCTCATACATTGTTGTTTTGTGTAAATCTCTTGTGAGATTTAGAGGAGCTTTCCTTTACACAAAGTTTAGGGTTTTCAAGATTGAGATTACTTCAACATCTTGATGATCAACTTCGTTGCTACCATTGAAGCTTAAAGAATATCAAGCGTGGGTGCTTGTAGCTGATTGAAGAATTCAAGAAAGAAGGAGTCCGTGGATTCGGAGCTTGCACGGGGTCATGTCAGTAAGTTCTACTGGTAGGTAGCATTAGGAAGTCGAGCGGGGAGCTTGTAAGTCCTTTTGTATGAACTTCGATTCTTTCATAGTGAATTCAGGTTTGCCTTGAGGATAGGTGGGTAAAATCCTCCCCAGGTTTTTTACCGGTTTGGTTTTCCTGGGTGATCATATCTTGTGTTATTTATTATTCCGCTGCTATATATTCTTGATATGATTGTTTGATTGTTTTAACCTAGAATTGCTTAATTTGACTAAGTAACAACTTGGCTATTTAACTAGGCTACTCAATCTGATTGTGTGTTAAGGGGTCTAAATTTCCATCAAGTGGTATCAGAGCAGGTAGCTCTTTTGTCTGAGATTTTTGATCTCTGAGCTGATCCTTGACCCCTGTTGTCATGGAGCATGGACATTCTCTTGTTGTTCCTCCTCACTTTGATGGGAATAACTATGCTTATTGGAAAGTAAGGATGAAAGCATTCCTGAAATCCATTGATGAAAGAGTTTGGAATTCCGTTGAATACAGATGGGAGAAGCCCACTACTCCTGTGAATGAGTGGCAAGCTTCTGAAAAAGAAGCAGCTGGCTTCAATAGCAAAGCTATGAATGCCATCTTCAATGCTGTTTCTATGGAGGAATTTAAGAGGATCTTTAATGTTGAGGTTACTCATACTGCTTGGAAAATCCTTTAAACTGTGCATGAAGGCACAAAGGCAGTTAAGATAAACAAACTGTAGCAATTAACTTCTAGGTTTGAGAGCATTAGGATGTTTGATGATGAATCCTTTGATGAATTTTATGCCAAACTGAATGATATTATTAATTCTGCTTTTAATTTGGGTGAAATCTATGATCAACCTAAAATTGTTAGGAAGATACTTAGATCTTTAACTGAAGACTTTAGACCCAAAGTGACTGCCATTACTGAGAGCAAAGATGTGGACTCCATCCCTGTTAATGAGCTTGTAGGATCTCTTCAGTCCTATGAGTCTGACTTACCCAAAACAAACAAATCCAAATCAATGGCTCTTAAGTCTGTTGATGATGTTGAGGCTGGTGGATTTGATGATGAGCTCTCTGCTACAGAGATAGCTTACCTTGCCAAGAATTTTAAAAACTTTCTGAGAAATACAAATAGAAGGGCAAGAGGTACAAACACTGCTGAACCTAGAAATTTTAGGAAGAATGATCCCACTAAGGTTAATAACTTTGAAAAACCTAGAGAAAAAGTAGGTCAATCTTCAAAAAATTCTTTGGGTGCTCAGTGTTTTGGTTGTCAAGGGTAAGGTCATGTTAAATCTGAATGTCCTACATTCTTGAGAAATAAGGGTAAAGCTATGGCTGTAACCCTTAGTGATAATGAGGTTTCTGATGATGAGTCTGAATGTGACGAGGATGGAAACTTCATTGCTTTCACTACTACTGCAGTAGTCAATGAAAGCATATCTGTTGAGGAGAACCCTTCTGATAGGGAACTCTCTGAGGATGCAGATCTTCAAGAGGCCTATAATAAACTTTGCAAAGTTGCTGCAAAGGATGCTATGAATGTTAAACTTGGCTTGAAGAAAATTGATTCTCTTAAGCTTGAAAAGAAAAATTTGCTTGTTAAATTATTTGATGCTAATGATCTTTTGAACCATGTGAAATCTGAGAACATGCTTTTACTTGATAAAGTTAAAACTTTAGAACATGATTTATCTGTTGCTAAAACTGCTAGTTCTAAACTTGATCACATGCTGAATGTTCAAAAGTATCCTTTTGATAAATCTGGGTTAGGATATGTTGAAAGGATCTCTGTGTCTACTCCTCATTCCACGAACTTTGTTCCTTCATCTTCTTCTGAACCTTCTGTGAGTGAGGTTGTGAGTGAAACTGTCAAACCACTTGTTCATTTTCGATCAATCAAAAGTCCGAATTAGGTTTTAAAAACAACTGTTCTTGACTTTTTCAAAAGTTTTTTTCAAACTTTCTTTCTCTCTCCGATGAGGCAAGGCTCACAGTCAAATTTTTGTCGTTTTCCTTCGAATCTTTTGCAAAATTTCTCTTTCCTCAAGCCGGTAAGTCTGTTTTGTCCTTCCTTTTGAGTTTATTTCATATTTCATGCATTTTTCATGCATTTATGCTCAAAATTTCGGACCCTTTACTTTTTGGGATTTTTATGATTTAAGCCTAATTATGTGTAATTGATCAATGGGTTTTGTGGGGATATGCTATAAACATGATCTTATATGGTTAATTTGATCAATTTTGGGTTTTGTGAGAAATTGAAAATTCTAGGGTTTGTAATTGATCCAAATTGGGGATTTTGTTCAATTGGGTTTAATTGATGAAATTGGCTTGTTGTTTTGATGAAATTGGTATTCTAATCTGTTTTCAACACTGTGTGATGATCAATTCATCAATTGTTTCAAAATTATCGAATGGTTTTTCAAATTTTTTAGGGTTTTTGTTAGAAACTCTATATTCAGCCAATTTTGTGAAATTGAACCTAATTCGAACTGTGGTTACTGCATTAGTTCATGCATCACAACATTGTTATTGTTCATGCATCATATAGATTTTTATTTGTTTTTATTATGCTAATTGCAGTCTGCCCTTGGTTTTGTTTTATTTTGGTCTTTTGGTTTTCTCTTTGTGTCTCTGTCCTTTCCTTAGCATCATGCCTAGGAAAACTAGAAGCCCGATAGGACTATTCCCTCCTCTTCTCCATCCCCTCCTTCTTTTGACCGTGAGAAGTTTCCGAGTGAGAAAAACCAAGAGATTTTTGAGAAGCTAAACCTTAAGAGAAAGATTTGGGGCTGAGCGTTCTGTCTCTTAGATGAACTTGATCCTGCCATTAGGGCAAACTTTGAGCGTCGGGCTGGTTACCCTTGGTGGATATTTCTGATCCTTCTCCACCTTCTGCCTTGATTAGAGAGTTCTTTTCGAACATCTCTATCCGCATCTTATGATTCCAACACTTTGGTAAAGAGTTGGATACGAGGGTAGAGTACACCATTACTCCCCGGTAGTGGCTGATGCTCTAAGGGTACCTTTGGTCAGAATCCTGTCTATCCTTATGATGAGTCTCCCGAGTTGAGTGACGTCTTGTCTTACATCACTGGGACTTCTGTCCAGTGGGGTTCTGATCCTAGGATCACTTCTGCTGAGCTCTCCGGGTTGCACTATTTGTTCTTTAGGATAGCCTGTCATTCTATCTGGCCCATTTCTCATGTTCACACCATTCCTCTTGAGAGGTGTGTATTTTTGTAGCTCTGGTTACTGATGCTCCTATTAGTTTTTCTCATCTCTTTTTTCGTTCTTTGAACGATGTTTATAGGAGTTCATCTACTACTCATGCTCTTGTGCATCCTATTTTTATTCATAGGATTTGCTTTATCTTGATCTTAGTGGCTTTCCTTCCTCTGAGCCCGTTCATGTGATAGCTCCCATAGGTGCGTCTTTTCTTAGACAGAGGGCCGCTCATCTTCGAGCTGGTTCTAAACACCCTAGGTCTGAGCCGTCTAGTAGCGCACCTCCTCCTTCTTCTTCTACAGGTCTTGCTGGTGAGGATGTTCCTGATCCAGTTGGTGATGCTGCTGATGTTCCTCCACCTCCTTCGACCGACTTTGATGTTCGTCGTACTCTGGAGACTGTCATGACCGTTCAGGGGCTCATGGTCATATTTTGGTGGACTTGCTAGATGAGATTCGTGCTCTGCGAGCCGACTTTGCGTGTCTTCATTCACCCTCACCACCTCCTTTTGATGGCGACTTGTGATTGCCCTTTGGCATTCCGTCACAAAAAGGGGGAGTGGAGTTTTTGACTTGTAGAGGAGTTTTGTAGTTAGGGGGAGATTTTTGTTTTTTGAGGAGCTTGTGGAGTTTTTAGATTGTATCTAGGTGCTTCACTTTGTATATCATTTTTGGGGATATTCATGTTAGGGGAGTAACATTGATTGATATACATGTTTATTCATTGATTCTTGTTGCTTTGTGATTCACTGCTTATTGATTTATATTTATGAGTTGTTCATTCATATATGTCTTTATTTTGTGTTGTGTGAATCTTACAAGAATGTTATACCTGTTGTTTTACTCTTTTCTGTCACACATGCGTTTATGCGTTTGTTGAGTATTTCAGGAAATACAGGGTTGATTCAACTAAGCTACTGTCTACACTTGCAACCGATGGATAGTAGTTAGGGTTGAATTTGA
>NW_027069513.1:581426-659167 GCF_002906115.3 Quercus suber | reverse complement strand
GGGGAGTAACATTGATTGATATACATGTTATATTCATTGATTCTTGTTGCTTTGTGATTCACTGCTTATTGATTTATATTTATGAGTTGTTCATTCATATATGTCTTTATTTTGTGTTGTGTGAATCTTACAAGAATGTTATACCTGTTGTTTTACTCTTTTCTATCACACATGCGTTTATGCGTTTGTTGAGTATTTCAGGAAGATACAGGTTGATTCAACAAAGCTGCTGTCTACACTTGCAACCGATGGATAGTAGTTAGGGTTGAATTTGAGTTTATGAGCATTATTTTTGTAAAGGGCTTTTTACTTGTAACTTTGAGCTTTTAATTAGGGTTTTGTCACGGATTGCCAAAGGGGGAGCTTGTTAGGTTCTGAAGGTTTAAGAATTTATGTATTTAGAACTCTAATTTGTAATATTGGCAAACCATGATTAAAACAATATGTTTAGTCTTATTAAAGTGTGCTCAAAGTTGATTAATTATTGTAAAGTTGGAATCGAGAGACTGTAGATGCATTGGGGCATTTCGGTCTGGCTCGATCGATCGAAGAATAGATTCGATCAATCGAAAGTCAACCAGATTGCGTTTTCTGCAGTTTTTCCAACTCAGCCCTAACTCATTAAACGTTTAGGGTTTTATGTTTTTGCCCTAGGTATATAAGGAAAAACCCTAGCCACGTTTTTAGAG
This sequence comes from Quercus suber, assembly GCF_002906115.3. Classification (NCBI taxonomy): domain Eukaryota; kingdom Viridiplantae; phylum Streptophyta; class Magnoliopsida; order Fagales; family Fagaceae; genus Quercus; species Quercus suber. Next base: position 658,478 of record NW_027069513.1, on the reverse strand, counting down.
TTGCTCCAGTTGTATTGTTGCTCATACATTGCTATTTTGTGTAAATCTCTTGTGAGATCTAGAGGAGCTTTCCTTTACACAAAGCTTAGGATTTTCAAGATTGAGATTACTTCAACATCTTGATGATCAACTTCGTTGCTACCATTGAAGTTTAAAGAATATCAAGTGTGGGTGCTTGTAGCTGATTGAAGAATTCAAGAAAGAAAGAGTCCGTGGATTTAGAGCTTGCATGGGGTTGTGTCAGTAAGTTCTACTGGTAGGTAGCATTAGGAAGTCGAGCGGGGAGCTTGTAAGTCCTTTTGTATGAACTTCAATTCTTTCATAGTGAATTCAGGTTTGCCTTGAGGATAGGTGGGTAAAATCCTCCTCAGGTTTTTTACCGGTTTGGTTTTCCTGGGTGATCATATCTTGTGTTATTTATTATTCCGCTGCTATATATTCTTGATATGATTGTTTGATTGTTTTAACCTAGAATTGCTTAATTTGACTAAGTAACAACTTGACTATTTAACTAGGCTACTCAATCTGGTTGTGTGTTAAGGGGTCTAAATTTCCATCACTTCTATTCTCAAAAGATGCAGATTTGCATGAAAACTTGCTCACTGAATTTTATAATTTAGTGAAATCTCAAGGAATTATACTCTCAGAAAAGAAAATGGTTGTGGGCGCAGCGGCTTCCTCCTTAAAGGAAATGAGTGGACTAGGGCGGAAAAAAGATGGAGTCGCCACCTAGATTATACATAGGAACCATAAAGATAGCGCCCTTATGTGGAAGGACTAGTCTTAATACCAGAGTATGGGTTCGGAGTTTAGGTATGGGGATGGGAAGGTGTTAGGCACCCAACCCCACCCGACCTGTGGGTCGGCTTTTAGTCATTATGTCTTATGCCTTAATCTCATTAAAGGCCTATTCAATATTATTATCTATACTTACACACACACACACACTAGCATACATCTAGCAATTAACATGGCATTAATCATCCCAAAACCCTAACATACATCTACATGGCAACTCATATCAAACCTAGCATACATATATCATGCATATCATCATATCATCTCACCTAAAGTAGCAAACAACAAGACATCACAAAGGCAGAAACATAGACATGGGAACATCAAAGAAACATGTGATTGCATTCTAGACATCAAGAACACATCATCCAACCAAGCATGTTCAACTCATCTTTAAATATATATATCCAATGCATGTTCATGTGGATGCATGACTTACCTTACTGCATCTCAGCACTTATACATCAATGAATGGACATGTGAATGCATGTTTATGGTATTAAAGCAAGAAAAGAAAAGAAAACCCTAATCTAGCATGTTAAAGGCAAACAAACAATTAAACAAAGGAATAGAGACTTAAAAACATAAAAATGAGCCAAAACAGAAGCATATAACACAAGGAAATAAGGAAAAAGAAGTAGAAAAATTCGGATTAGGGTTTCTGGGCTAAAGTATGTGTGCGCATACATAAGCCTGCGTGCGCATACAGAATTATGCATGTGCAGACATGCCCCCGAAAACCTTAACCTAGAAACTCAAAAACACAGAAACAAAGCGAAAACTTGAAACTGAGAAACTAACAATCTAAACATGCTTCTAATATAAAAATAAACATCCTAAAATAATATTAAAACACATCAAACATAATTAAAAACATCAAACAAAAAAATATAACGAATGGAGAAATATGTCAAGAAAATCATGTGAATCATATTAAACAAAGTGGGAAACCATGGAAAAGAAGCTCACCTTGCTTTAGAATCACAGATTTGAAATTTTTTAACCAACCCCTCAGTGCCTACAACACAAAGATTAAATTGAGGACAAGAATAATCAAAAGAACACAATAGTTTAGGTAATCTCAACTTAAGAACAAACTTTAATTGAAAAAGATTTTTAAAACAAATTGGAGAATAAACTTTCTGCCTTAAAACTAAATAAAAAGAGGTTTTTAATTTGTAAAAAACATGCTAAGGGGCTGTGTGTGATTTTTGGAAAAGATAATTAGGGTTTTAGAGAAGATGAAGGCTAAAAAATAACTCTTTTCAGCTAGTGTTCTGATTGGAAACATAAAATGAGTAATTATAAGTTAAAATTAGGGTTTTTGGGGCTTTTCAATGATCTTTGGACGTTCTCAAGGTCTATGGGCTGGCCCACATCAAAGCACGATGTTTTGGGCTCTTAAAATAAAGTTTTAAAACCTAGAAAATTGGACTGTCCAGTTGGCCCAACTTCAAATGGTCATAACTTACTCAATATAAGTCCAAATTAGGCAAAATGTGTGTTCAAATTGAAACCTAGGGGCCAGGATGTCTACTTTTCAATAAAATACACCTCACTCAAAATTTCTTTGTGGATCAAAAGTTATGGTCAAAATAATGAGAAAATGTCATTTTTCAATATTGATTTCAAAGCAATTTGAACACTTTTAGTTGTGATTACTTCCAAACTATTGTGAACTCTTTAATTACCCTTGGTTGACATATGTCAAGCTCATCATTGGGGCTAGGGACCAAAATTTATTAACGGGTACAAATACAGTGTCTATAATGGTCATTGGATAGTCTTCTATAGAATTCTTGGGAGTAAGTATCTCAGACGGGAAATACACTTTGTAACCACACATTGTTGCCTCTCTTGGAGAATTTTCAGATAAGTTCACAAGTGCCAAACAGATACAACAGTTTCTTGAAATTGTTAATTACATGTTTGACTTCATCCCAAAGATCTATAGATAGAGGAACTGTTTAGCTCAACTCCTAAAGAAAGCCCCTCTAGAATGGAACTCTTTTCACACAGAAGCAGTCCAGTAATTGAAGAAATTAGCAGAAAAGCTTCCCCTGCTACAGATTCCAAGACCACAAATAAATTATGTAGACAAATGCAAGTGATGAGTATTGGGCATTAGCCCTTTTTGAAGAAAATGATGGAAAAAAAAATGTGGATATAAAAGTGGTGCATTCAAGCCTTCAGAGCTTCATTATCATCCTACTTTCAAGGAAATACTCACAGTAAAACATGGAATTGAAAAATTCCAGTTTCATCTCCTTAAACATAACTTCTTGGTAGAAATGGACTTGTCCTCCTTACCAAAAATGCTTCTATTCAAGCGGAAAATGCTCCCTCATCCTCAGTTGCTCAGATGGTCAAATTGGTTTTCACAATGGTCCTTCCAAGTCAAGCGCAACAAAGAAAAAGACAACTTGATCACTGACTACCTTTCTAGGAAGCCCCCAGCCATTAACACCACAATTATTCCTCCGCTTTTGTGTGTATATCCTATTATAGACCCGTCCTTATCCTCAGACTCATCCTCTTTAGCCCTTGATGATATCCTTAATATGATAGAAAACCTTCTTTTAGACATAAAAGACTAAATAAAAATCCTGACCCTTGAAGCCAGATCTAAAAGAATCATCAAAGTCCTCCATAATTACCTTAAGCAAAACCACAATCATTTTCTTACTCTTTGGGTCCGTTTGGATATAACTTGAAAACTGATTGTTTCTAAAAATACTGTAGCAAAATAATTTTTAAATGTATGAATAGTACCGTGGGATTCATGTTTAATATTTTTTAATGTGTGAACAGGGCATAAACAGTGTGTAAACAGTGCACGCACGGTTCATGAACAATACTTTTTGTCTCTAAAAAGTCAATTACTCCGGCGTAAAAAAAAAAAAAAATAAAAAATAAAAAACTGAAAACGCAGCTTACAAAACGCAACACAACATTAAGCACAATCCAAACCCTCACTTTATCCTAACCTGGACCAACCATTGAAAACCCCTTTTGCCTTTTGGATAACCAACTGGATTGTCATACATTATTTTTACATGTGGTACTTACTCAATGAATATTACTTATGCCTTTATTTTGAACCAAGATTCTATAGACTTGTTTTCCCCCATGAAAATAGACATTTTTAAAAATTCTGGTTTGAAATTTTGAAGAATGATGCTTATAATGGAGATTGGAAAAAGTATCCTATCACAAAACATCCAAGATTTGGTCACAAAATTACTAGAGGATCCATGATTGCTAAGCTTAATTCAAAAAAGGAAATCTGAGCAAAAGGTATCTTTCACCCACCAGAAATTCATTGGCTCACTAACCCAGATGACTCCCTTCACTTACATATGGACACCACTTGGGCATGTTGTAAGAATGCTCTTACAAAGACAAAATCCCTTAATATGGGAACCTTATCCGAAACAGGACAAAGCACTCCAGAAGCTTACAAACAATAGTGGCCAGATGAAGATGACCCTTGGGAAATGCCCAATCCAATCCAAATAGGCTGCCCTAACCTATATGAGGATAATTATGACCTATATGCTGACTTTGATGAAGACTAGTTCTAAGGAAGAGACGGATGAGATTAAGATTGTCCAACACTTAAAAAAAAAAAAGTCCCAAAAACATCCTGAAGTAGCTTCACTTAGCCTTATCCATGCATGCCAGTCACACTTATTGCTTTCTGCAGCAGCCTTATCCAGTAGAAGCTTTCACTCAGCCAGGCCCCTATCTCTTCATCCACTTATCACCCATAAGCCAAGCCCTTATGACCTCATGCATGATCGGATATAACTGATTGTAAATTGTAGATAAGTTGTTTTGAATTTCATGGCCTATAAATAGCCACTTGGAAACTATGGAATGACAGAACTTAGCCTCCTTCAGAAATCCTTCCCTTGTGTCTAATGTATAGACCCTATTCAATCTAATAATATCAATGAGCCTGTTTTATATAATCTTCTATTCTAGTTTATGTTTCCAAGTAATGTTCTATGTTTCATTAGTAGTTTACTTTCTTAACCAGTTCCTATAAGTATCTTCTTACACCCCCTTTGAATTCCTGTCTGTGTGTCCTGTCTATGTGTCGCTTCTCATCTCACTCTTTATCCAAACTCATTCAAAAAATTGACTCTCTCTCTCTCTCTTTAGTTACATTTGTTTAACATACTCAATTTCACAGTATATCAAAATGTCAAGTAATTATATGTCAAGTAATTATGATTATAACATTACTTTCATTATTTCACATATGAATACTATTTTTATTAGAGAAATACTCAATCCGTCTCATTTTGTTTGTCCTCTATTCTATTTTGGGATGTCTCAAAAAATTGTCCTATTTCTAAAAATAAAAGTCATTAATTTACTAATATTCTAATTATACCCCTATTAATTTACTAGTTCAATTTTTTGATAAATTTATTTAAGGGTAGTTTTAGAAACTTATACATTTTTAAAAGGTGACAAGATAATAAATAATGTTCCTTTAAAAAGTTTGACCTTTTAAACAGAACAAACAAAGTGAGACAAAGGGAGTATTATATTGATAACATTTTTACAACAAATTTTAAATAGTAAATTGTTATGGGTGGACCAAAAAAAAAAATTTCCACTGACATAACATAACACTTTTTTTTATCATGCACCAATCATATTTCATAACCTTTTTTTTTTTTTCTTGGGAATATGCCCCGATCAAATCATAACTTTTTTTTGTGGGTGAGGGAAATCAAATCAAATCAAAACTTGACACAACAAAATCAAATAATTTTTATTTATTTTATTAAAAAAATAAAGAGTGATATATAATTTGAAAATAACCATCATTGAACTTGCCATGATGGTCACATTGCCCCTATTCCGTCCACATTCAGAACTAAAAATATTTAAAAAAAGAAAAAGATGAAAAAGACAGAATTACAAGTCATAATCAGCAGAAATTAAGAAAAAGGGCTTACTATTAAGACTGGGAATTCATCAGTGCCACTGCCACCAGTACCACCACCTATTACCGGTACTTATAAAACCAAAAATTTCCGATTTCCATTCCCATCAAAATCCAAACCCACTACCATTTACACCTACACGTGCCAGAAGAGCATCGCAAACAGTGCGAACACTTGCAGAAGCAGCACCCAAAAAAATGGTCAAAGCTATTAGAGTTCACGAACTTGGTGGTCCGGAAGTCCTAAAATGGGAAGATGTGGAATTAGGAGAACCAAAGGAAGGCGAGATTCGTGTCAAAAATAAGGCCATTGGCCTTAATTTTATCGATGTTTATTTCCGCAAAGGAGTTTATAAGACCCCCACATTGCCCTATACCCCTGGTTTGCTTTCATTTCTTTTCTTTCTCTTTGCTTTATTATTATTATTATTATTACTTTTTTAATCTAAGAGTGTTATTATAATATTAGCTTATAATGCTTTAGGATTTTAGATCATGTCAATGATTAATATTAATGGCTCATGTTTGATTGTTATGACACATGTTTGTTATTATTTCTTATTTGACTTTATTAAATTTTAGTAATTGAGCTAACTAGAATCTTCTTGACGATGCATGTTAGTTTAACATAAAATATGTGATATAAAGAGCCTTAATTAGTTGGCATATTCTAGTGTTTCCAATGGAGACTTCGATAGTTCGAATTTCCCCTCCCACATTGTCACTATTGAATTATAAAAGTTAAAAAAAGAAAAAGAAAAGAAAAAAAAGGGTGATGTCCAAACCTTCTCTAATCACTTCATAGTTCATAGATATGCCTTGTCCTTAACTTGCTCTAAAATGTAACAAAAGGAATAATAGTGGGGGGAGCTCCAGCCCTCTACAATGTGAGCCATTGGCCAGAATTGATGGATCATCAAGTGAACAAGAAATTTTTATGTGAATTAAAAAATGGAAGGTATGAAGGCTACTCAATGGGTGATGAAAATTTTGAAGTATTAAGGGATTTAGCAAATTCCTAGGAGTTTCTAAGAGTCTTTGGAGAACAGTTTATGGCTTTATTTGGTACAATTGAGGAGAGATAGAGAAAGTCAGCAAGTGCGGGGAGTGTGCAGCATTTAACTAACCCAACTCCTAGAGGAGCTAGGGATCTTTAAAATTTGGTATCTACAGTTAATTATGATGCTGGATGACATGGGAGTACTAGTAAGGAAGGTTGTTAATGTATTCCTAATGAAGCTACGCCTGTTTTCTTGGAATATAGTGCGTTTAAATGACTCTAACAAATGAGCGGTTGTAAAAACCATGTTGAAGGGATGGAAGTCTGATGTGGTTTTTGGTTAGGAAACAAAATTGTCAAAATGTATGCAAGTGTTGTTAGAAGTCTTTGTGCTAGCTATTTGAAGATTGGATGGTACTTGCAGGAAAAAATATAACAGGTAAGGTGCTCTTAATATGGGGCAAATGGGTGGTTGAAAAAATTGATCCAAGTGTGGGTGTGTGGGGAGGTTTTCAATGTCATGTTTATTGAGTAAAGTGAAGGATAAATTCAATTGGGTCTTTATTGGAGTACATGACCCTAATGATGACAAGGTAAGTAGTCGATAGGAGTTGAGAGATTCACAACAGAGTTGGGAGGTGGCTTGGTGTGTGGCAAGGGAGTTCAATGTAGTTAGATTTCCAAGTGAAAGGCTAGGTTACAATCAATTCACTATTGCTATGACAGAATTCTTAGAATTCATTAATAGACTCTGACATAGGACAAATTGGAGAAATTTGTCTACGTGTAGTTATGGTGGGTTAAGGTTTAGAAGGATTTGTGGATTTCGAGGTTTAGAATCTTTTTAGAAGAAGGGTGAGGGACCAAGAGAGAAAAAGATTGGATTTATGGTTGAAAAGAGGAAGAAAAAAAAAAAAGAAATTGAATTATTTAAATATGTGAACAGTACTGCAAACGGTGCCCATGAACAGTATAAAGACTTGCCTAATACTTCTAATCAACTCTCCATCTCCTTTGAATACATTGAACACAGATATAAAGACTCTTTCTTGTACCAGAAGTATTAGGACCACTAGTTTGAGTGTTTGACTAATTAACTAATACCTTAAAAAATACTAACTTGGACTAAAGAAAATAATATCTAAGATACTTAGGATCTCATAGAAAATTCTAGACTCAACTAAATTACCAAAGTAACCTTAATTTGCAGGAATTATAGAGCGACTGAATATAAAATTGACCATAACTACAACACAACAAAGCCTTAGTCCCAAAATTTGGATCGGCTATGGATCATCGACATATTAGATTGGGTCGGCCATGTGAATTATTTTCCTTCATTCTATTCTATCTGAAGTTATGCTCTCTGTTACTTCTCTAATTGACATGTCAGTTTTTATTACTTCTACTAATGTTATTTTTGGCTTTCCTCTACCCTTTTTTTTTTTTTCATTCCCTCGACTTGGATCAACTCACTATTTCTCAAGCTATCAAGATGTAGGCAAAAATTTATGCAGAACTCACAAACATGTTAATACAAATACTTCCAATCATGTGTCAGCCTCCGACAACAATAAACTAACCATGTGCCTTATATGTGTACAACACATGAAACTAACAGAATGGGGGTTACCAAGATTTGAACTATGGACTTTCACAGGGAATCTAGCTCAATACTGTGCTAGTAACCATCAGTTCTACAGGCTGTAGCTATCAAGAAGTGGGCCAATAATGTATAAGTGCTCACCAAATTGATAACTCGACCAAAAGACTTATTTTCTTGTGATGAAATTACTTTCCTTCAATTAAGCTATTATTAAATTACCGATTGTCCCAAAAGCTTAAACTATTAGGAAATGGTGAATTTAATCACTTAACCATAAGTCCAACACTTCCCCTCACTTGTGGGCCTAAACTTCCCCTTAATAAGTGGGGGCCCAACAAGTGGGAATTTAACATTTTAATGGGTGGTATAGTAAAGCCAAGGATTGAACTTAGGATCTCTTACTCTGCTACCATGTTAAATTACCGATTGTCCCAAAAGCTTAAGCTATTAGGAAATGATGAATTTAATCACTTAACCATAAGTCTAACAACTATTATTCGAATAGTGATTTCTTTACAACCATAGTGCATATGTGGTCTCAGAGAGTTTTGTTAGTTTCTGGAACTTGGGATAGTTTCTTGGAATGGCACAATACTGGATTTACCTATTTTATATGAGGTTAGGTCCTAAGGTGGGACCAATTTATTAATACCAGTTTCTGATGCAGGTAGGGAGGCTGCTGGGGTAGTGACAGCTGTGGGACCCGGACTAACTGGCAGGCAAGTTGGAGACCTTGTAGCTTATGCTGGTGATCCAATGGGCTCATATGCTGAAGAGCAGATCCTTCCTGCAAACAAGGTTGTGCCTGTTCCTCCCTCTATTGATCCTATCGTTGCAGCATCCGTCATCCTCAAGGGTATGACAGCTCAATTTCTACTCTGCCGTTGCTTCAAGGTAGGTTCTATACTGATGCAGCTGCATGCATACTGCAGAAAGTTGAAATTTATATTAAATTGAGCCTTTAAAGTATTTGGACTAGAAACCTTGATAGAAATAAAAATTGTGGTAAAATGTCATCTAATATTGAGTTGGTATCGTCTGTGAATATGTATTCTGCATCACATGCATTTAATGCTTGTAAATTCCAATCTATATTTAGAAGAAGGATCATCATCGCCATGTTAAGGGTGTGGCTTAGGAGTGTGCATGGGTTGGGTTGGGTCAAGTTGAGGGAATTTTTCGACCCAACCCACTATGGTGGGTTAAAAAAAATCCAACCCAACTCGCTTGGATCGGGTTGGGTCGGGTTGAACCCTTGGGTTGGACAGTTATTTATTTATTTATTTATTTATTACTATTACTATTAAATTGAGCAGAAAAAAATATATCCCATTTGCTACCTGAGTTGATAAACAAAATATTCATAAATTAGTATTCCAACTCAGTTATAAACAAAATATACATGAACCAGTATCCCAACTCAGTTATAAACAAATTGGAGTGGAGTGGGAGAGCGAGAGTGGGAGGCAATAGAGCGAGAAATAAAATTGTTAGGGTTTGCAAGGTAATTAGGTTTTATATAGGAAGAGCTGAATAGGGGAAAAAATTAAATAAAAAATTTATTAATTATATAATATATTTTTAAATATATATAATTTAAAATTTAAATATATAGATGGGTCGGGTCGGGTTAGGTGGGTTTGTGATTATTATGACCTGAACCCAACCCGACCCACTATTAAAAAAATTTTCATAATCCAACTCAACCCACCAACCCCTAAAAACCGACCCAACCCAAGTTGAGTTGGGTCAGTTTTGGCGGGTTGGTGCGTTGGTTGCACACCCCTTGCATATGTATGTGAATGCATACATGAAAGTATGATAAACACCAAAGTTATCATTATAGCTTTTGGCCAGCTGTGCCTGTGTTACAATGTTATACTTATTTTGATTAGCCACAATGCTGAAGCCCATATCTATTAAGTTATTTGAATGAATTATTTTTGTTACCAAAAAAATTGTAAGTTATCCTTTTTTTTTTCCCACACACACGTCACTCATATATATATATATATATGTATAATAATGAGATGAGTTCAAGTTACACATTTTTTACACCGTAGATTCATAAGAGATCTAACGGCTAAAAAAATAGCATTAAATGCTGTTGATTTCCACCTCATTCATAATTAATACTCTAGCATTTTCTCTCTATCCTTATTTATTGTTTTTCACTTAATTAAAGAGCATATTTCCATTTTTAACAACTTGCAAAGATTTTTCCTTAAAATCTTCCATATATATATATACAGGAATCATAATCCACTAGCAATAGAGCATCAAAACCCCTATCACTACATCAAGAAAATGTTGGCATTTTCTGCACCGATTTCTTTGCTTTGTAAATTGCCTCCTACAAGTGAAATTTACGATCAAAGATAAGCGAAGAAAACTAGGATCAGTCCAGATGAAACTTTCAGAATACCCCAAAAATGGTCCAGTGTTGAGATCTTTGTAAGCCCAGGATTTCGATTTTAAATCAAACCCAAAGATAGTCACAGTGGATAAATTCCTTGCCTCCGGAAATACGATGGATGCACAATAGGCCTTAGTACCATCCACAACTACAGCTCTTCCACATGGAATAGTTGAGTTAACCAATACTGGATACTGAAACCAAGTTTCCCATGTAGAAGACATAACATTGTATTTTAAAAAATCAGGATCTTTTTTACCTTTATTAGTAATATCAACCTCCACAATCTCGTGTTTGTCTTCCTCCAACTCCAAATGAGCGTAAATAATACATTCGAACTTGCTGGTATAAGAGGGTGGGTTTGGTAGGCTTTCCCAGGTTCCCAATATATGGGGGCATAAACCTCAATCCATCCACAGCCAGAGGAATGATTAAACTGTTGAGAAATACCTCATGGCTTTAGAAGATTTTAAGGAAAAATCTCTGCAAGTTGTTAAAAATGGCAATATCCTTTTTAATCAAGTGAAAAACAATAAATAAGGAGAGAGAAAATGATAGTATTAATTATAAATGAGGTGAAAACCAATAGTATTTAATGATATATTTTTTAGCCGTTAGATCTTTTATGAATCTACGGTATAAAAAAGGTATAACTTTTATAAAGTTACATCAGGTGTAACTTGAACCTATCTCTATAATAATTGTTTATTGGTAAATAAAACTTACACATCCATAAGGGGTTAAACCACCCGTGACTTCACCCTCCACCTATTTTAAGGGAAGAGATTCAGTGGTAACAGAAGAAGACACTTTGGAAAGGCCTACAAGAGACATGGCATTCCAAATTCTAAAGCATAGTTTTTAATTTGAGTTTTCAATGATGCTAGGATGCCACTCATGATCTATCTAGCTAGTTTGATTGTTGGGAGTTGTTTTAGTTGGGTCTTAAATTTATTTTCTTAGTTGCTGCTTAGTTAATGTTGATTTTTAAAGGTTTTCTTTTGTATAAATTTAGGGGTATTTCAAAACTTTTTGTCAACAAGTTTCTAGCAACATCACCAGAAAAGCATATGTGGCTGTCTTATGAGATATTAAAATTTCTGAATTTTTTAATTTATTTACAGTTGTTTACATGAGTGTGTGAAACATACAAATCCTAGGAGTGATTCGTAAAGAAACCTTAGCTAGTTTTATTTTTAGGAGTTATTTTTAAAATCAGGTGAATTTGGTAACTATCAAAAAAATTCTGGTGCATTTTTATACTTCTCATCAAATAGGGTATCTAGTGAGTCTTTAAAAAAATCATGTTCAAATTCAAAGTTGACTTTTATTCAAGTCTTGAGCTGCTGAGCACATGTGTGTAGGTTTTGAGTCTTGAGAGCTGCCACTTGCTTTATGCCATGGTGAGAGAAACTTTTTGGCAGTAAATGGTTAATAAAATTTTTGAGCTGATGGAGGACAAAGATAGATAACCTAAGAGGCTGCACCTAGGCTTTTGGAGTCAACACAAAGTAAGAGAGAACAAACCTAGGAGTCCGCACCTCGGGTTGGTTGGACTTAGCACTTGACCATTAGAAAAATTCCAAGAGAACTTTTTATTTAGCAGTGTGTCATGTAGTGTCTTTGGCAAGAACGGAATGCGAGATGCTTTGAGGGAAGTGAATGGTCTATACTCTAAATCTCTCCTTCTTCACTCTTTACTAGATCGGAGTATTGCTTTTAACTCTCTTCCCTGTTCTAATTTATTAGATATGTTTGAGCATTGTAATTTGAAAGATTGATGTACTGTCAAGTATACCTCTGGCGTACTTGGGTTTTTTTTTAATTAAAAACCTTTCATTACTATAAAAAAAAAAAAAAAAAAAAAAAAAAAACTACTCTCTCCATTGAAGCATAATAGCTTGATTTTATATCACTCCGCTTTTAGAGGAGCATTTTTCTATGATTACTTAGAGGCATATCTACCAAGGCTTTTGTTGGATCAACACCCTGTTTTATTGGAGTGTGGTGCTGTGAAATGGGGTTTAGTTTTGAAAATATGTGGAAAGAGGCAAATGGCTTTATAGAAAAGGTGAAAGGTTGATGGGATTCATATTTATGGATCTCCTAGTTTTGTTCTGGCAAACAAGTTGAAAGCCTTGAAGCTTGATTTGAAAAAGTGGAATACCTTAGAGTTTGGCAATATTATTCGATAAAGAGACTTTGTTGAGTAGTATTAATTCTATGGATGAGATTGAGGAGCATAGGATATTACTTGATGAAAAATTGCAAATGGAGTAGGCCTAAGTAAAGCTTGAATGAATCTTGTTGATGAAAGAGATTAATTGGAGGCAAAGCCAAAAATCAGTGATGTTGTGCTGGAAGGAAGGGTACAAAAATACAAAGTTCTTTCATAGGCTTACAAATTCACACCGCCATCATAATTATATTGGGGGATAACTTGTAGATGGAGAGGAGCTCACTAATCAAGAGGCAATTAATCATTAATGGGAAGATTGCAGATTTTTATAAAGGCTTATTCTCTAAACAAGGAGTCTGGCAACCTTTACTAGATGGCTTAGATCTTCTAGCCCTTGAGGAGGTGGATTCTAAGTGCCTGGAGAGGTGTTTCACGGAGGATGAGGTCCATGAGGCGGTGTCAAACATGAGTGGGGACAAAGCACTAGGTCCAGATGGCTTTATGATGGCTTTTTTCCAAAACTGTTAGGGTGTTGTGAAGGTGGATTTAATTATGGTTTTCCATCACTTCTATGAGCACTACACCTTTGGGAAAAGTTTTAATGCTACTTTTGTCTCTCTTGTTCCAAGAAAGCCTGGGGCAGCAAAGATTAAGGACTTTCTTCCTATTAGTTTGATTACAGGGGTTTACAAGATCTTGGCTAAAGTATTGGCAAAAAGATTAAAGTTGGTGCTTCTTAAGGTGGTGTCGGTTCCTCAAAATTCCTTTGTTAGCAAGAGGCAGATTCTAGACTAGGTTTTGATTGCCAATGAATGCATATATAGCCATCTAAAGTCGGGTATACCAAAGGTTTTGTGCAAGCTAGATCTGGAGAAAGCATATGACCACGTTTGCTGGTTGCTAGAGAATTGTGGGCTGTGGTCTTTTCTTTATTTAAGATTTAGTGGATCATGCCAAGATGTGTTATTGAATTGTTGGCTTTCTGGAGGGGTAGATTTGATCATCACAATATAAACATACAGAATGCGATTCCTCTGTCTTATGTGGTGTATATAGAGAGAATGAAATGTTTAAAGCTTCGAGGGGTGTGAAATTTTTTTTTTTTGGATTTGAAGCTTTTGTCTCTGTGATTAGTATATGATTGGACAATTGCCACTTTATATTTTCCTTTTTCAAAATTACTTGAGTTTATTTATCTTTATGTGAAATTCAATTTTGGATCTGAAGTTTTTGTTTCTGTAGTCATTATATGATTGAACAGCTGCTACTTTACATTTTTCTTTTTTGAATTTACTTGAATTTATTGATCTTTGTGGTTTTGGTTGATAAATTTTGGCGTGTCTCTCATATACATCCCATGTACATGGGTTGTGTCCCTTTTCTTTTGAATTTTTTAATAAATTGTTATAGTGTGTATATGTGTGTAAATAATTTGGATTGGCAGCAATACCATGATAAATCTGAAAAGGTCTGTTTTCATTGGTTTGAAAAACTGTTATTATTAGTATATTGCTATGCATTTGTCCCCTATTCTCCTAATTAGCACAAATGGAACACTTCAAACCTGGCATTGTGCTAAATTTGGCTCTCTTTCCCAGCCTGTTAAACATTCTTATTTACATCAACTACTAGATATGAATAATTGTCTTGTGTAGGTTGAACCTGGACACACAATCCTTGTTCATGCAGCAGCTGGTGGAGTTGGTTCTATATTAAGCCAGTGGGCTAATGCCCTAGGTGCCACTGTCATTGGAACTGTCTCAACGAAAGAGAAGGCAGTTCAAGCCAAGGATGATGGATGCCACCATGTTATAATCTATAAGGAAGAGGATTTTGTTGCTCGTGTCAATGAGATAACATCAGGCAATGGGGTTGATGTTGTCTATGATGCTGTAGGAAAAGATACCTTCCAGGTATTAGCATTTTTTTTTCTTCTCACTCTCCCTTCATTTCTGGAGAAATTTTGGGTATTTAACTGAGATAACTTCATCTTCTGTATTGGTGCCATCAAATGATGCATTTAAGATATATTTATATAATTATATATGATTTTCATAGTTAGCTCCTTGTGTCATCTCATATTTGTGGCCAGGGGTGCAACTTGATTTAGGTTGCTTTACCTTTGAACTTTGCAAACCCATTGATTGATAGAGTATTCATTTTTAGGGTTGTATGGTTGAGTGGATAGAAATCTAGGATGGACAGTTTTTTTTTTTTTTCTTTTTTTTTTTTAATTCTATTTTTTTAATAAATAGACGAGATAGGAAGGATGAAAAAGTGTAAGGATATATATATATTATTTGGTTGAAAAGAAAAAAAGGAGTGGATAGAAAAGATAATTTTTATAAATTTATTGTTATTATCTTATTACATAATAGGTAACTTTTTATTAGTTTACAATTTTTTTCCCTATTCTTTTATAGGAAAAGGGTAATATCGCCACATAGATCAGTAGAGATGAACACATCATATTTATTATATATATTTTTTTTCCTCTACCTGTTTATTTTGTGTAAAAAATGCTATTATATAAATTAAATACCGTGATATCTTATAAAAATAATAAAACGAAAGTCTTATTATCTATCCAAAAAAAAAAAATCTCCCAATCATATTCTTTGTAGAAAAATGGTCTTATGATCTTGAAAACAACAAAAGTCACCATTGTCTAGGTAATAAATTCAACCGAATTTTCACACCTGCCACACATATTCCTTCCAGTCTTGAGATCTTGAAAGACACAGGAAGAGGGCAAAAGTATTATAACATAGTTAGGAGTTTTGGTTATGTTACTAATAGACAGGAGATAAAGGAAATTTAGGGACATATAAGATGAGATAACAAAAGAGTGGGGCTAAGATTAGCAATGCCCAAACCAAAAATGAGTGTGGTAGAGCCATTTGCCCAAGTGACATGACAGGAATGATTAGAGTGGTGAAGTTGGAAAGCAAACCTGACCCATCATGTGATTATATGCACCTAAGTCAATGATCCCTATCTGAGTGAGAGTGGTAGTGGAAGAAGATGCAGCGGAATGAGGTTGTAGAGACACAAGACGACGATGCTCTCTCTCAGGAATAGAGATAGTTTGGTTGCTGAAGTGGGTGTAAGAGGCGATGAAGTATTTTACTTTATCTGAAAACTGACCAATGGGCTATAGGTTTGCCATAAAGGTCCTAACAAAAATCTACATTGTGATTCTCACCTCCACAATGAGTACATTTATAAAGGTGCTTCCTTTACTTTGGCCTCCCCATTGATCACAACCTCCACAGCCTCTATTTTACCACAACGTCTGTTTTCATAGGCCTCCAGCTGTAGTAGCTATAGATTGATCAAAAGATTAAGTTATGATATTTGTGCTGGAATCAAACAATTAGACCTGATGAAGATGATTAAAAACCTCACTTAAAAGTTCTTAGGCCAAGATTTGAGATTTCTTTTTCATTCTTTATTTATTTTTTATTTTTTATAAGTAATGATATCTATTATGTGAATAGACTATTCAGTATGCATAAGAATGAGCATAGAGTAACCTAAAAGAATTACAAAAAAAAAAAAAAATACATATATATTATAGAGGTAAGAAAAAATATCTTAAAGACACTACAATATGCTGGAAAAGCACAAAGTAGTCAAAAAGTACATAAAGAAAAAGGAAAAAAATAGAAACCAAATTACAAAAAGAAGAGAGCTAATGAACAAGGGATGGAGTGACGTAGGACAACGACACTATTTCAATGGAGCAATTAAACAACAATAGAACAAAGGATAAACCCTAGTAGTCAACACCTAAGGGCTGCTTGAAGTTAGCATTAAGCAAAACTGGAGTCGGCACCAGTGTAAAAGAAACACACTTTTTAATAATTCTCAAAAGTTGTCTTACAATAATCAGAAAAAGTGCTTAAATAGCTAACAATAAAATGCATAAAGAAACCCTAATTATTAAATGCTCGGGCTTGCTTAATCTCAAGCCCAATAACTAATAGGCTCCATTCATAAGGCCATAGGTTAGACCGTCTTCTTTTTGCTCTTCTCCCATGCATGCGTATAATTGGGGTTTGTACCTTGTGTCCTCACCATGGAGTCACAAGATGTGAGTTTCCAAGCCCGAGAACAATCAAACCAAAAACCATTGAAAGAAGCAAGCAATTGATCTCCAGAACTATTTACATTCAATTCCTCAACCAAAAGGAAGATCAAGCACCATTCTTGGTAAGACCTAGGCACCCAAAAATCAAAAGACAAAGCACCATAATTGTTGTGCCTTCTCACAATGAATCAACAAATGATCCACAATTTCCCACTACAGTGACACATGCAACACCAATCAACAAAATCAAACCCCCCTACTCCTCATATTATCACTAGTGAGAATCTTATTCTTAGCTGCAGTCTAAACAAAAAAGAAACTCGCTTAGGTGCCTTCACTCCCCAATACCTTCCTAAGAAAAAGTGACAGAGGAGGAGTCTCGTAGAGCATTATAGTGCGAGTGAATGTCAAAATTCTCATTCTTCTTCAAAATCCATCTCAATCGGTCCCCATTATCAATTAAAGGGGTATTATTCTCCAAAAATGAAGAAAATCCACCATAGAACACCTCCTAATCATTCAAATCTCGGGCAAACCTCAAATCCAAGTCCACCTTCCCCCTTCCTCTGTCTGGTCAAGGATAATGCACCAAAAGTCTCTTTTCTTTATGGATATCTCATACAAAACTGGGAATGTCACTCGAAGAGGTTGAAACCACACACAACAATCATGCCAGAATCTCACTTTATTCCCACGCTAATCTCAAATGAGTATTTTTGGCTAAAATCCTCCCAAACCATCCCATACAAATATCTCTCCTCAAACTGCAACCATGAACACCCCTGCCCAACTTAGAAGTCTATCTCCCCATTCTTCCCCAAACTTCATAGTTATCACCCTCCTCCAAAGACGATTCTCCTCAACCAAAAATGCCATAGCCATTTTCCTAATAGGGCTTAGTTTCCTTATCCCTAAACAACCATGGCCATAGGGACACACACTTTATCCCATCCTACAAATGTTGTTTGGATTCACTCCCCATACCTTCCCAAAGAAAATCCCTTTGCAGTTTTTCAATCTTATTTGCCACACTAGTAGGAATGTTAAAAAGTGATAGGAAATAAGTAGGAAGACTTACTCTTAAATTAAAGTGAGCCTAGCACCTTTGGACAAATATAGCTTCCTCCATCTTGCCAATCTTCTCTCAAATTTCTCCAATATAGGATTCCAAATAGAAGACGACTTATGAGAGGCCCTAAAGGCATGCCAAGATAATACATGGGTAGATTCCCAACCCTACACCACAAAAACCTTGCCAAAACATGCACATTATCTACCGCCCCAATTGGGCCATTTTGCTCTTACGAACATTAACCTTCAAGCCAGTGACAGCTTGAAAGCATAGAAGCAACATCCGTATATGAAGAATTTGCTCCACATCTGCATCACAAAACAAGCTTGTATCATCTACAAACAAAAGATGTGAAACACAAACTCCATCACCTCGACTACCATTAGCCTTAAAGCCGCTAATTAAACCCCCCTCCCCCCCACCCCCCCTCCACTCTCTTCAACATCTTACTAAAGATTTCCATCATGATCAAAAACAACGTAAGAGAGAATGGATCTCCTTGTCACAATCCCCTCAAACTTCCAAAAAAATTAGCTAGAGACCCATTTACCAAATCTGAAAACTGAATTGTCGAGATACAAGTGTGAATCTGCCTACACCATCTCTTTCCAAAGCCCATCCTCCTTAACAAATCTAGAAGTGCCTCCCAATTCACATGATCATAGCATTTTCAATGTCTAGCTTGCATATAACCCCGAAACTTGACTTTTCACTTGACTATCCATGCATTCATTGGCAATAAGAACCTAGGTTGCACGGACACGCCATTTTTGGCGTCGTGTCGGTGTCCGACACGTATCGGACACCGGAACGGCCACGACGCGCCAGATTCCGGTGTCCGGCGGTGTCCTTTTTTTTTTTTTTTTTTCGTTTCTCCGACACGGCTCCGACACGGCTCGACGCGGCTCCGACGCGGCGCCGACGCGGATCCGACGCGCGAGCAGTGAAAAAAAATATATATAACAGATTCTGCCCTCTCTCTGACCTCTGCCCGCTGCCGCAGCCCTCTGTCCCTCGCCGGAGCTAGATCGGGCCGATCGGAGAAATCCATAGACGTCGACGCGGTGCCGGCGTACCCTGTCCCTTCCGATCGGCGAGCTCCTCCTCTCTCTTCCTTCTTCTTCTTCTGCTTCTTTTTCGTTTTCTTTTTCTTCGCAGAACCATCTGCCTTCTCTCTTCTTCTGTTCATTTAAACTTTTATAATACTTTTTTATATATTACCTCTTTGTTTTGTGTGTCACCTGCCAACCCACGTGAAAGCCACTTTCAAACTTTCAACTTCAAATTTTATATTATTATTTTGACTATTATTTTTAGTATTATTATTAGTATTTCACCATAGCCTATTTAAACTTTTAGTTTGTATTATAAACATTTTATGTATATTATTGTATTAATTTGAGTGTTAATTTATTTATTTGTAATTTTTACATAATTTAAATTCTAGATATAAACGTATTTTATGTCTAAAAATATTTAAAAATATGCCTAAATATAAATTTAATTAATTATTTAACCGCCGTGTCCCCGCCGTGTCGTGTCCTTATTTTTCAAAAATTGCCGTATCCCCGTGTCCGTGTCCGTGTCGTGTCCGTGTCCGTGTCAGTGTCCGTGCAACATAGATAAGAACTGAGTCAAGTATATGTCTACCACCCATAAAACCATTCTGAGATTTTGAGATCAATTGATCTAAAACCCTTTTTAGATGATTTGCTAACACCTTAGCCAAAATTTTATACACGCTCCCCACCAAGCTAATAGACCCGAAGTTTCTAATATATATATATATATAGCTAAATTGTAGCATTTATTGTTACTACGCTCTTGTTAACACCTCATTAGCCATATCATTATTCTTTTTCTTAATCGTTTTTATCTTTAATTTTTTTTGCCAATATTAAATATATTAATATATTGGTTTTACATATCCCTCTTAGGCAGTTTTAACTTTCATATTCATCTACTTTAATTTTGATGTTATAACTAGATAATAAATAAATAGAAAATTAAAACAAATATTGTCTATATATATTCATATTAGGCGGTTTTAACTTTACATATAATTTTGTCTTTACATGTTCATCTACTTTAATTTAGATATTTATAACTAAAAATTGAAAAAAAAAAAAAAAAAAAAAAAAAAAAAAAAAAAGGACTATAAAAAGGTCTCCATAAGTCTTGCTTAATCTTTGATGGTAGAAAAGATACAGCTTGACAACTGCTCCATAGGAGGAGTCCGCCTAAAAGATAAAAGAGAATTGCCACTTGAAAGACCACACACACAAGACCAGTCAAAGTTTGAAATATCAAAAGTGCGGCTATTTTGTTCATTCCATAAAATCCACATTAAACATAAGGGGCAATGTTCCAAATATCCGATGAGTGCTTCCCAAACCAATTCTTCCACCCAAATATGATGTCCACTATCCTTTTAGGTAGCACCCATTGATCCCAAGAGCTCCAATGATGCAGCTCTACAAGATATCACAATGAATCAATAATTGATCAACTGGCTACCTGCTACACCAACACATAAAACACCAACCCACTAGAGAAAATCACTTTATGAGATTATCACTAGGATTTTTCCCCAATCTACTATCCATACAGAGAAGGATAGCTGCTTAGGAGCCTTAACATACCAGATACTATTCCAAGGGAAGGATGTGACTTGTGTACCTTGAATGGCCTCATAAAAAGAGCAAACAGCAACCCTATTACTCCCATTTAGTGCCCTTCTCATTTTATCACACCCCCTAGGGGAATTGGTGGATAAAAGATATAGGATAGAATGCACTTGCTCCAACTCCAAATCATTAAAACCTCTGTGAAATCTCACATTCCAACTCCGCCCCTCCCCATCAACCAATGCTGAATGAACAGCAGCATCTCTAGCTACTACGCAAGCATTTACATCTGGATACAACACCTGCATAAAAAAAATTCCTGCACCACTTGTCCTGCCAAAGTCTCACTCATTCACCGTCCCCCCACTTCGAAACACACATATTGCAGGAATCTGTCCAGACCAGTCTGAATGCTTTTCCATAAGCTAAAACCATGTGTTCATGTAATTGGTTTCGAAGTTCAACCAAGTAATGGAATATTTTAAGCTACAACCATGTGTTCATCTAATTGGTTTTGAAGTCCGACCAAGTAATGGAATATTTTTTACCAAATAAAAATACTTCTATTGACTTTGCCCGCTGAGCATAATTATTATTACTTAATTTAATTGAGGTGATTGAAAACAGTTCAGGGGAAAAAGCAAACCAGAGTCCAATTCTTTCTTTGATTCCATCACAACCACTAAACATGTAACCCAACTACAAGAAATTTAATTAACCAAAAAAAAAAAAAAAAAAAAACCTCACAATTTCATAACCAGAGAAAACAGATTCATTAATTCAAGAGATTAAAGAGACCTAAATAAATTGAGTTGATTAACAGCACAAAGAACTTTCCAATAACACAGCTGAGATAAAGAAATGACAAACATGTTAAGAAAGTGATATGGGTTGGATTACTCACCGAGACTCAACCCTTGGTTGCAGTGGAGTGAATCATTGATGAAGTCTTTTTGACGGCATACTGAGTTTGTACCAGCAGATGATATCTTCTCAGGGTGACAAATTTAACCGGTCATGGTTTAAATGAACCAACTATCTTGGTATTGAGAATGTCGAAATCAGGTCTAAGGAATTATCACCATCAACAGAAATTGACTGTGGGTGGTTGCGATTGGGAGTTGTGGTGCTGAACTATGATCGCAATGGTGATAGTCACAATGGTAAAGTGGTTGCAGTGATGTCTTGGTTATCGACACTGGTTGATTAACGGTGATAACGGTTCCATAGTTTGCATGGCTCTAATACCCTGTAACCCATTTTTTGGTAAATTATTCTTAGGGTTAATAAATATCATTAGCCCTAATAGATATTATTTATAGTTTTGTGAATAAATACATTATGACCAATTTACTCTTACTCTTACACTAATACAACATTACTTTTGAACTTAATTTTATGAAGGGTTTGTAGTATCAACGCATCATACTTATAGAAATAAAAATAAATCATACTATTTACAGCCAGCTCTCCCCTAGTGTTACCTTGGCATTTCTCAATTCTTAGCTAGAGATGTCAAACTCAGATATTTCTATTTCAAGTAAGGTTTGAAAGATTATGAAACATGTAAGGTAATCACTGAATCAAGTTCTGCCATTCCACATAATAAAACCAAGCTCGAATACTAATAATTGGTAAATAATCAAGCTCAAATTTAATGTTCCCAAACCTTAACTTGAATCTACTGAAGCTGGTACGTCATAGCTTTGGTTAACTGTTCTGATTTGTTTGTTATGTGTTGGTAAGAAGTTTCTTATTCAGAAGGTAATATATCCAGGGATCATTGGCATGCTTAAAGCCTCGTGGGTATATGGTGAATTTTGGTCAGTCATCAGGTACACCAGATCCACTTCCATTGTCAGCTCTTGCTGCAAAATCCCTGTTCTTGACCAGACCTTCCCTCATGCAATACACTGCAACTCGGGATGAGCTACTGGCAACTGCTGGCGAGGTATTTGCTAATGTTGAATCTGGTATCTTGCGAGTTCGAGTAAATCATACCTACCCGTTATCTCAGGCGGCTCAGGCACACGCAGACCTTGAAGGTAGGAAGACTACTGGATCCGTTGTGCTGATACCGTAAGGCATCATTCAGTAAGTCCTTCCAATTATCTTATTGGTTTGAAATGCCTTGTGGTCTGTGTGGAACGAAATATGTCTTCTAGATATGGCTGGGTAGCCGAATGTAAATCTGTTTTGAAACTAGTCATCAAGAGAACTATTGTGACAGGAATAAATGGATTTGAACTGTATCTTCTGTTTTCTCAAAATTTATAATTTCTTTTACTTTTGTATATGTTTGAATTTTGTATATATTTAAATATTGTTTAAGTGATTAAATTTACAGTTTCTTAATATATTAAGTTTTTAGGACAATCAATAAATTATCATGATATCATAGCACGTCGTCCTAAGTTTGAACCATGTCTCTACTTTACCTCGTATTTAAAAAGTTAAAAATTGCATGCGCTTTGGTGGGGATCTGGGATAGGTAGTATTAGAATAATAATTAAGTGATTAAATTCACTATTTTTTTCAGTTTAGTTTTTAAGACAATTGGTAATTTATCAATATATATCATAATGAATTCATTGTGAGAATATAGATTAAGCGTTCTTACAAGGTGATTTAGAGTGAGAGAGGCTAATGAAGCAGGAATAATTTAGATTGTATGTTTCTTTCATTTCACATACTGGCAATTACTTCATCCCATTTTGCTTTGTTTGTTTGTTTGTTTTTTTATTTTTTTAAGAAACAGTACCATTGTTGGTTCTTTATGTAAATTAGATTAAGAAACAATGGTTGCCAATTTAGATTAAGCGTTAAATGTCCCTTCCACTTTCTGAAAATAGTGTTATACTGCTACTTCATAGCATTTCTTTATTACACTTTTTTTATTATTCGAAATATAAAGTAGTAATATTCCATATAGAAATTACGAGAGTGTAATTTATAGAAAATGACGCTTCTATTTTACATTCGAAAGCCTTAAACATATTGTCCCCGTAAAAGTCAAAACGTTGGACTTAGAGCATTCGCATCAGCTCATTTATAAATTTTTCCATTTTACACATTCAAAATCTACTTTTTCTATTTTACACACTTAATTTTACAAGACACCTACATCAGTCTGTTTATTATATACACCTATTTAAATAAAATATTCACACTTCCCTATTTTTTATTATATCTCCCAACTACCCTACGCGCCCCCTCACTTATCAGATCACCTCTCCCTCTCTCTTCTCATTTTTTTCTTAACAGCCCTCTCTCTTATCTCTCTCTCTCTCTCCGTCTTGTTCTTTCTCAAAAAACTACCAGCCCAGATATCTGTCTTCACCGGCCGTTCTTCACCGGATTCAGAAGCTTTCTTCACCGGCCGGTCCAGAAATCAAGCTCCGGCAACCCAGATCGCGTCTTCACCGGCCGTTCTTCACCGGATTCAGTTCAGAAGCTTTCTTCACCGGCCGGTCCAGAAATCAAGCTCCGGCGACCCAGATCGCGTCTCCACCGGCCGTTCTTCACCGGATTCAGAAGCTTTCTTCACCGGCCGCCCCAGAAATCAAGCTCCGGCGACCCAGATCGCGTCTTCACCGGCCGATCCACGAACCATGCTCCACGAACCAAGCTCCGGCGACTCAGAACCAAGCCCCGGCAACCCAGATCGTGTCTTCACCGGCCGATCCACGAACCACGCTCCACGAACCAAGCTCCGGCGACCCACGAACCAAACTCCGATCTCTGTGTCTTTTGGTTTGTCTGTGTGGGTTTATTTGTGTGTGGGTTTGTTTGTGTGTTGATATGTGTTTGTGTGTGGGTGTGTCTGAGGTCGTTGTGCACGGAATGGGGAGAGAAAATTTGGTGCGAACTGGATAATATTATTTTAGTATATACACGAGCTACAGTACCCGTGTATATTTACACGGGTACTGTAGCTCGGGGAAAAATATGGATGGTTTTACATATTTTTACACCCACTGATGTGGGTAAAGCTCCGGCGACCCACGAACCAAGCTCCGATCTCTGTGTCTTTTGGTTTGTCTGTGTGGGTTTATTTGTGTGTGGGTTTGTTTGTGTGTTGATATGTGTTTGTGTGTGGGTGTGTCTGAGGTCGTTGTGCACGGAATGGGGAGAGAAAATTTGGTGCGAACTGGATAATATTATTTTAGTATATACACGAGCTACAGTACCCGTGTATATTTACACGGGTACTGTAGCTCGGGGAAAAATATGGATGGTTTTACATATTTTTACACCCACTGATGTGGGTGTTTTTTTGCTCAAAATGTGCAAAATTTACACTATATATGTATTTTAGAAGACTATAACTGATCTGATGTGAATGCTCTTAGAAAAAGGATTAACGGATCACACAAGCATCATCGGTGTCTGCCCTTTTTTTTAAGAAAAAAAATATTTTTGACTTTGTTTATTGTAGTGTAAAAGAAGCTCAACAAGAAAAATAAGAAACGGAAAGGAAATTACTATTAGTCCTAGAGCCCGTGCGATGCACGGCTTAATTAAAAGTTATATCTGTTGAATCTATATTAATAATTTGAAAGTTACATATGTTAAATCTATATTAATAATTTGTAAGTCACACAATAAAAACAAATAAATTTTACAAATTGAGGGGATGTAAACAACATATCACCATTAGAATGTTATAAACATGTAATTCATATATGATATACAAAATTATAAATCTTCCAAAAGGAGAATAAGGGATTTGTAGAAATTAATATATTCATTCTCATGGAAGATACACCACTATGAAAGCATGTCTAACAATATTTAATCATTGATAATCAAACCATAAGCATATAAAATATATTAAATTTCAGGAAATTAGCTCCAAAAAAAAAAGCAACAAATACTAAAGAGAAATTTATTTCCACAACATTTTCACAACAAATTCAAAAAAAAAAAAAAAACAACTAACCACTTATAATTTGTTGTGAAAATATTGTAAACATAGTAGTTCTCATAAAGAAAAATGCTATGTTCACAACATTTTCACAACACTTTCACAACAAATTATAAACGATAGGTCGTTCTTACTTGTTATGGGTGGACCAAAAAGTAATTTAAGTTGTACATTCAAATTAGAACCAATAACAACTAACCATTTATGATTTGTTATGAAAATGTTGTAAAAATGTTGTGGATATAGTAGTTCTCAGTTAAAACCTATTTAATTTGATTATAAAAAAAATAAAAATTAGAGTAAACAAATACGTACTTGTAATGTTGTAGATGCCATAGGTTGGATAAAGAAAGACTAAACTAAATCAAAAAGCTGTACAATTGGTAGGAGAATGAAAAAAATACACCAAATAACCATGCACGTGTGTGTGCGTGCGCTCCACCTAAAAGGAGTCCACATAAAAATAAAATACCCTAAAGAAAAAGAGTCCATGAGGTGTATGTAAAATCAAAAAGGATATAGACGTTCTCAAGAATTAGAAAAGATATAAATAAACAAAGATTACACATTAATTTCGTTTTTGTTATTCAAACTTATCAGGCCTCTTTTAGGCATAGTAGTTGTATGCCACCAACTAACTAAATTTAATTTTTTTAAAAAGAAATTTAATAAATTTTCTGCAATTTTGTGCAATCAGGGCTTCTAAGCTCAACTTTTATTATATACGATGATATTTTAATTATCAAGTTTTACAATTTTTAATGATATTTTTAAAATATAATAATGTTGGAGGGGGGGGGGGGACGAGAATCCAAGGATACGGACAGATAGGACGAGGATAGCATCATATGTACGGACCTCGAAATACACTAATAACATACCCTCGGGAAAATACGAACAATCCCCTGCCGGATCAGGAAAACCACAATGCCCGAGGACTTCGAGGACACCTGTGCACTCTTGGGAGGCCGAGATCCCATGTTGTAGGTCGTCGAGCATAAACTGATGATGAAAAGGAAGATTTGTCATCAAGTTAGGAAGAAATGAAGATAGATAAAGTATCCACCACCTTCGCATTTAATGTTCTGCATACACTTAGTTGGTTGTATTAATGAGGACATGACTCCTAAATAGTGTCACCACAGCTCATAGTCTAATGTGGGAGCCTTCTAGTAAGGCCCTGATGGGATAAGTATCAATGGAGGTGAGCCATGACCCTCCATATGTAGGGCTTAGATGCACTTTAGCTAACTATATAAAGCACATGAATCCCTAGAGAAGGGGGATTTAGAATTTCTAAGGAAGAAACACTTGTAATATCTATCTTGGACTAAACCTAAGGAGTTCAATACAATCCCTTTAAAGCTATCATTCTAAAATACTTGCATAATAATACTTAATGTTAATCTTTCCAATTACAAATAGTTTAATCTATTCAAAAGAGGGTATATAAGGTTGATTAAACATCCCACTTCTACAAATTAATTGTGTGAGCAAACATAGCAAGTATATCATCCTTTCAACTTATCTTATCTTCTTGCCGCTATAATTGGCACCATCTGTGGGAAGGTCACCTAAGTACCCTTAAAAGTCTTCTTACTATGGCCAATTCTAAAAGAAGTGGCTCATTGGAGTCCGTGGGATCCCAGATGTGAAGAAGGGATCGACATATGGCCCATACCCATAGCGAAAGATCACCATCTGTACACTCTGAGCGAACGGGTCAGCATCAAGCTAGTCATAATTCACGTGATAAGGAGGTGTATAACCTTAAGAAGAAAGTGGACTAACTACGCCGGTGTATTCATCACAAGGCCCAAGTAAGGGAAGAGAGGACTCCCACCCTAAGCCAGAGTTCTAGCTCTGAGGATGATAGAAATTATCAATGAAGAAGTAGAACTCCCCCCAGTGAATCTTTCAAGTTGTCATCACGATACTCTTTAGGTGAAAGGCACCATCGCAGAGGTCTAGGACCCCGTCGAGGAAAAGTCAGGGATATGACGCCATGGCAAAAGCACTCCAGCAGATATCCCCGTTCACCCTTTTCTAGGCATATCAAGCAGGCCAAACTCCCCCGTCGCTTCAATCAACCAACTTTTACAATATACAATGGCAAGACAGACCTTGTTGAGCATGTGAGCCACTTTAATCAAAGAATGGTCGTCCATTCCAAGAACAAATCGTTGATGTGTAAAGTTTTCCTCTCAAGCCTCGGCCTAGTGACTGTGAGGTGGTTTGATGGCCTTGAGGAGGGATCTATAGGATCTTTTGAGGAACTAACAAGGGCATTCGGTGCAAGATTTGTCACATGCAGTCAAGTCCTAAGACCTCTAGATTCTTTGCTTTCAATGTCCACGAGGGAAGGAAAGACGTTAAAAATCTATTCCGACAGGTATTGGGAGATTTATAATAAAATAGATGGGGATTTCTAGGATGTGGCTGTCAGAACCTTCAAGGTGGGTCTCCCTACACATTCCGATCTATGGAAATCTCTTACCATGAAGCCTCCTCAGAGCATGCATCTATTAATGGACCGGATTGAGGAGCATAAGAGGGTTGAAGACAATCAGAATCATAGTAAGGGGAAGGCAAATGCTTTCACACCTGACCACAAAGATAATTTGGCCAATCGGTTTACACCATCCCTACTGAGGAGAGATTTTTTCAGTTAAGCATCCTGCAACCCTGCTAGACCCCAAATGGTAAGCTCGGTATTTAAAGAACTGATCTACCGAATGTTAGAAAAGATCAAGAATGAGCCTTACTTTAAATGGCCTAACAGAATAGGAGGAGATCCCACCAAAAGAAATCAGAATCTGTATTTTCGGTATCATCAGGACCAAGGAAATACCACGAAGGACTATAGGACTTTACAAATCTTCCTGGATCAATTAGTTAGAGCCAGGAACTGAAGCAGTTCTTACACTAGCTTGCAGTTCAAGAGGAACAACCCATAGTAGGATCTCAGAGAAATAGAGTTCCTTGATCTTCCCTATGAACAATTAATGTCATCTTTGCAACCCTGAGGAAAGGTTCTAGCTCAGTCAATGGGATGATGACAATATCTCCACAATCAATTGGGGATGAAGAAGGTGGGTTGTCCAAGAAATTTAGGATGCAGGACTAGCCAATCCTGGGGTTTTTCGAGGCCAATAAGGAGGGAACAATTCAGCCCCATGACAATGCCCTCGTGGTAACCTTGCGAGTTGCAGGATTTGATGTCAAGAGGGTAATAATTAATCAAGGAAGTAGGACTGAGATCATGTACCCGGATTTATTTAAGGGCTTGGGGCTTAGGCCAGAAGATCTAAGCACATATGAGACACCTTTGGTCGGATTTGATAGAAACACTATTATCCCTAAAGGGATGATTAGGCTACCTGTGTAGACAGGAGAACAGGTGGTGAATGTGGATTTCATTGCGTGGAGACTTATTCACCTTATACAACCATTCTAGCAAGGTCATGGCTTCATGCAATAGGGACTGTATCTTCAACTCTGCATGTAAAGTTGAAGTATCCCACCGAGGAAGGTGTTGGGGAATTATTGGGATGCCAGGTAGTGGCCAGGCAATGCATGGTAGTGGCGATTAGGCACCAAGTGATTGAAGTTAGTTCGTCGGAGTCAATTCCTGCCTTATAGCAATCACAGCCTATATTACTAGCCCCCTTGAATTCCTCGACATCGTGTGAAAGGCATCATCGGAGAAGACGAAGAGAAGTACTTCCAGATTGGGACTGAGCTCCCACCAGATAAGAAAGAAGAGTTAGTGAGATTTCTAAATAGAAATTTAGATATCTTTGCTTGGGGTGCATACGAAGCACCTAGAGTTAACCCAAAATTCATTTGCCATAGTTTGAATGTGAACCCGAAGACAATCTTGAGGAAGTAGTAACCTCAACGGTCTTCCAAAGAACATGCCGAGGCTATAAAGGTGGAAGTTTGGAAACTTAAACAAGCGGGGGCTATCAAAGAGGTTTTCTATCTCGAATGGTTAGCCAACATGGTAGTGGTAAAGAAGAAGTCCGAGAAATGGTGAGTATGTGTGGATTTTACGGATCTCAACAAGGCTTGCTCCAAAGATCCATTCCTTGTTTCGAGGATCGATAAACTTTTTGATGCAACATATGGCCATCCTAGGATGAGCTTCTTAGACGCTCTCCAAGGATATCGCCATATTCCACTAACATTATTAGATCAAGAGAAAACAACTTTCCTCACCTTAACAGGAAACTGTCATTACTAAGTAATGCCCTTTGGGCTAAAGAATGCTGAATCCACTTACCAGAGGATGGTAACAAGGATGTTCAAGGGCCAATTGGGCAAAAATGTGGAGGCCTGCATCGATGATATGGTGGTGAAAAGCAAGAAGGTATCTGAGCACTTGGGGGATCTTGATGAAGTCTTTATGGTATTGAGGAAGCATAGGCTTCATTTAAATGCCTCCAAATGTTCCTTGGGGGTAGGATTGAGAAAATTTCAGGGCTAAATGATTACACACCGTGAATTGAGGATAATCCTTACTAGATTAAAGACTTTACAAGAAAAAAGTTCATGGCAAAAAGACTTTGACAACCTGTATATCTGAAACACTTTAAACAAAACTCATTAAGGTATCTTAGTGTGAAACAGAAATAAAAGATTACATAAAATATATAATAAGCATGTGCATAAAGAGAGAAAAGAAACAACACATGTAGAGATAAGTGAAAGAACTATAATAACAACCTCATCATATATATATATATATAACATCATAAGTACAAGGTTTGCTATCACAAAGTAAGAACAATGTATCTATAAAAGAAGAAAATAAAAAAATACATAAGTCCTCACTACATCCCTCAAAAAGAAAAACACTCCCCCTAATAAAAATCTCTTATGCTAACTCTCCCCCTAGGTATATGACTACACTCATATCCAAAACTACTCCCCCTTTCTGTCACGAATGACAAAAGGTAAGTAAATCAAGCAGTCATCTCGTCGTCACCGGGTAAGCTAACATCCTCATCCTCATCATCATCGTCGTTGGAGTCAACATTATCATCCTTATCCTTAAATTCCTCTAAAGAAGGAGAGGGAGACTTTACAAAGCCACCAAGGTGAGCCTACTGTTGAGCAATACAACCAACACGAGTGTTCACCTAACACAACTCATCACTGAGTGTGTCAAGGCGAGCATCCATGCGCTACAACTGCGCTATGACCGCCTCGAGGGTCATACCACCCTTCGATGAAAAAGGTGCAGATGTGGAAGGAAGGAAAGAAGCCAAAGGAGTCACTATCTCTGTCTGTGGCCACTTCGGTCAAAGTTAGGCCTCGTTCCATCTGACGGTAGCAGCATCTATGGCACATATAACCAAAAAATGAGAAGACACAGTATAGGAGACAGAAAAATAGCGAAGAAGCCTTATGATAACTGAAGGAAAAATGAGCTTATCACGAGTCGACGTATCCCTATGGACATCTATGAGAGATATAATGAAGTGAGAAGGAAAATCTATGGTAAGCCTCTCAAGGAAGGATAGCAAAAATTAAGCACGAGACTCTGTGATAGAGTTATAGTGAGACAAAGGATGAAGAATGAATGTCATCACCATGTTAAGGAACTTTAGACCTTTTACAAAGACCGAGTAAAGGGTGTTTTAATTGTCACCCCCAGAAGAATGTGTCTCATAGAAAAGAGACAAGAGTTTGTCTTTGGACACAGTCCTCAGACGATCGCAACCAAGGTAGCCAGGATGCGCTACCCTAAGAACATGTAGCATCTCAGATACAATATCCGGAGTGACTACAATACGCATACCTCGAACGTGAGTGATAAAATGAGGTACTGAAATATCGAATCCATGCATATTAGAGTAAAACTCTTGTATGATCACGGAGGGACAAGTGACCAGGATGCCACACAGTGACTTTCAACCCCTACTGTAGATGACAATGGGAAGATCAATATCAGAAAAGTCTGATAGAACGACTTGGTGTTTCGAATGAATGCCTTGTCATGAAAAGTTCTTTGAAAAGTCCTTACAGGCTTTATCATCACGAAACTTGACATGAGATGGAGTAGGATCAGAAGGGGAAGAAGAAGAAGATGCCCCAGAACGAAGAAGGTTTCGGGATGATGTAGATTTTCATTTAGGTGCCATAGAACAACTAACGAAAGAAAGAGAGAGAGAAGAGGACAAACAGAAAAGCACCAAACAGTTCAATATAAGAATATAAAGAAATGAAGGTATGTATACATAAAAATGCATGAGCATGTGATATGCAACATTAAAAGCATCATGGGCTCAGCCCAATCCAATCCTACTAGTACACAACATTTTAACATAGTAGTCACACATCTAAAATGCATGAACATTGTTAAAAATGCAAATGTGATGCAATGCATGAACATTTAGGATCATTTACACAAAACCCATCCTAAAAATTTCACCAAAACTTCATCAGTTTTGAAAAACCCCAAAAATTCTTTGAAAACCCAACCTAGGTCTAATGCATGAAATGCATGAAGAACGAAGGATTAAAGACCCTTTCCAAAGAAGAAAAGCTTGATCTAGGCCGAAAAACACTTGGGAATGAAGTTTGCAGTGAAAGAGAAGTGTTTGGGAAGAGGGAGAGACATTTTTTGTCGAGAAAGAACGTTGAGAAATGAGAGAAAATCACGCTGAAGCATATATATAGACATCCTAGTTTCTTGATAAATCGAGAGGTGTCGAGAGCTATTGAGAATTAAAATAGCGAGAAATAGCTATCGAGAGGTATCCATAACAAAAGAGGCGCAATGGATTGAGAAGTTATCAAGCATCTATTGAGCATACAGAAACTTCCTCGATGGATCGAGAAGCTTTCGAGCAGCTCTCGAGATTGAATCTCAAGAATCTCGATGGATTGAGATTGTGATAACAGCTATCGAGAAAAGAAGCTCAAGAGGCTCGATAGATAGCTTAGCAGTCGAGAGGTATCGAGAAGCTATCAAGATTGCATAAAAACGATTTTTCAAGTAAGAGAAATGTCAAGCATTTAGATCTAAAACACACACATACACATTAAACAAGTCTAACCAATTTTATATTTCAAAAACAAGTTAAGACATTTTAGTGGGCATACATGAACACATGTATTCCTTGTGATGGTCAAATCACATTGTACTTGCACATGTATCAAGAGTAGCAAAGAATATTGCGTGTTGTATGTGAAAGATATCGCAAGATTACGTAAGTGTCTACATGTTATGACGATTTGAAAAATGAGAAAATCACTTTAACTCACACACAATCATAACTGTTTGATGGAGACTATTGCCTTTGAGGTACATCGTATAACTCCCACATCTTCTAGAAGATACACTTACAATCATATATAAAGCATTTTGATTCTTTTTGCTTTTATTTTTCTTTGCATTTTTTTTAAGCAAACCATGCAAGGGCATATAAGAGAGAGAAAAGAAATACCCAATAATGTTAAGCTTTTGACATTGCACTTTTGCTATGCCGAAGTATACAGATGTCATTTCATGATTGGCGAGTAACAATGGTGAGATAGTTATTTATGCCTTTCTCTTAGGATTTTCAAGTCCTTCCTGTCAAAAGAGTGATACGAGTGTTAAGTACAAGAGATTACTTAATCTTACTCATCACAAACACGAGTCATAAAACTCACTTATTTAGTTGTGCATAGAGATGCTCATCTAAACTATAAAAGATACAAAATTTAGAAAATTTTGTTTCAATGACCATCCAAGGTACACAAGTACCAATGTACACAACCACACACTGCTTTTGTATTTTTTCGATTTTTCAATTTTTTTTTATGAGAAACAAAATAAAGCAAAACTGAAAAAAAAAAAAAAAAAAAAACAAAAAAAAACAAAAAACAAAAAAAATCAAAAAAAAATCAAAAAAACAAAAAAAAATCAAAAAAAAAAACAAAAACATGGTAAACAAAGCAATGCATAAAACTAGACTGACTCAAAACAAAAAAGCAAAACACACAAGTAATGCAAAATCAAAAACAAGAAGGAGAGAGAAAAAAATTGACAAAATCACTTGGAGCCTTTTTCCTTCCACACCTTGGAAGAATATTTCCGTTTAGCAAACCCTTGATCTGGCGGTGAAGGATAAGAATTAAAACCGTTCAAGTTCAAAAGGAACATGAGGGCTTTAAGTAGATCTCCAAGATGAGCAAAAGAGGATGGAAATTGATTCTGGTTTCCCGATGAGATCATGATGTTGCTCTGTTGAGTGGCTAACCACTTATAGTAATTAGGTCGAGTATGCCCAACTGCTCCACAGTGATGATAGAGATGCTTCTTTTTCTATTTAGGCTTTTGAGTGTTTCCCTTCTTAGCCCTAGGGTTTTTAGTCTCTCTTTTATCCTACTTAAGGGGTGCTCCTAAGATAGATTTACCCTTATCTATGTTCTCACTAGCTAACACATTTTTCACATCATTGTTTTCAGATTCAACATTATTAGTAGGAGAAACAAAAATAATAGTACTAGTAAAAACAATATTAGGAGAAGAGAAATCATACCCTAAATCGATTTGATCAGAGGCAGATTACTAAAGACTAAGCATCTCTTCAAGCTTTGCACTTGAAGTCCTCTCCAACTGAAACAATTCTGCCTCAAGTTTCTTGGTCTTCTTAGCCAAGAAATTATTCTCAAATCGTAGTACTCCAATAGTTTGATTGGTTTCATCAAACTTTATGAAAAGCTCTTTTCGATCAAGTTCCAAATCACTTAGCTTCTTGGTGGCCAACCTATATAGTTTTTCATGTTTCTCAAACACCTTATACGATTTTTCATAAGCTATATGGATAGCATCTTGATTATCCATTTTCTCGAACTTAGAGTCCACCAAGTCCTCTTCATCATCAATATCTTCAACAATCCCTTCAATAGGATTTACAGTGGCAGTAAAGGCATTTAGGATTTCATCATCCTCATTATCAGAATCATCCTTAAGCTCGATGTCGCTCAAAGTAGCAGCAAGTGCCTTGCACTTCCCAATGGTCTTAAGATACGTAAGGAACTCTTGTTTCGTGTGACCAAAGCCTTGACACCCAAAGCATTTTGGTCCTAAGGGAACACTGTACTGACCACCATCCCTAACATCTTTCTTTCCTTTGTCCTGGTTCTTGAATTGAGACGAGCTAGACTGCTTGCAGTCTTTGTCAAATCCTTTAGCATTGGCATTCTTCATAAACTTTTTGAATTGCCAGGTGATATAGGATTTCATCTTAGAATCTTCATCGTCTGAAGACTAATCAATGTCACTGCTCTTAGCTTTCAATGCCACGCTCTTGCCCTTACTAGATTTCTCAATCCTTGTCAAACCCAACTCATAGGTTTGCAGATTGCCAACCAGCTCAGTCAAAGGAATTTTGTCAATATCCTTCGATTCCTCAATCGCGGTGATCTTGGCATGAAATCTCTCGAGTAGAGATCTAAGCACCTTTCTAACAATCTTAGGTTCGGGAATGGTTTCCCCAAGATTAAAGGCTAAGTTCACTATGTCCTTGAGCTTGGCATAGAACTCATCAAATGACTCATCTTCCTACATCTTAATCTCTTTAAAGTTCGTGGTAAGCCTTTGAAGTTTGGAATCTTTGACAGTCTTGGTTCCTTCATAGGTTGTTTAGAGGATGGTCTATGCTTCCTTCGTAGTTTCAGTAGAGGATTCTTCTTGAACTCCTTCTTTGTGACTGCACTGAATAAGCATTCAATGCCCTACTGTTGAAGTTTACCACTTTGATCTTAGCATCATCCCAATCGACCGGCACTTCCTTTGGCTTGGTCCAGCCTATCTCCATAGCTTGCCACACTTTCTCATCTAAAGACTGTAAGAAAACTCTCATGCATACTTTCTAGTAAGCATAGTTAGTGTCATTAAATAAATGAGGTATAATAAGAGACTGTCCTCTACCCATGACAAACAAGGGTCAATAGATCACACAGTAAAGATTAAAACCTAATCAAAATGTGCTTGCTCTGATACCACTTGATAGGCCAAGAATATATTGACCATTTGTGATGAATTAACCAATTAATTAGTCAAGTTAATTAATTAATTCAATTAGCATGCAATACGCATGGTAGCACAAACAAATCACCAACTAAGTTAATATACAACGGAAAATAAATTGACACGGTAATTCATTTACAAATGGGAAAAGCCTACACAGCAAAACCTGGGTGATTTTAAGGTCACCACTCCCGAGAATTCACTATTATCACAATAAGCGGTTACAAGTAAAGAAATCTCAATACCTTATACCAACCTACAGTCGAACCTTTACCCCAATACCCAATTGGACTTGTTCTGTAGTGACAATCTCTCCATTCAATGCACCGTTCCCAGTACGTGACTAACCAATTCGGTGCACGGATCCTAGTACGCGGCTTACACACCAACTTGAGAAGGATGTTGGTTGCAAAGTTCTTCAGTTCATGAACACGATGAAGATCACGAAACTCCTTGGTTACAAAACCCTATGATGTACAAACATAGTAGCTTCTTGAATAGAAAGATGAACTAGGGCATATGTCTCCGGTTCATAATATGCTTGTGAAAAACTATTGCATTGAGGTGCATCAGCAGTGACGTCTCTTAAAACAATCCTTATATATGTTTAGGGTTATAAGAAAAGAAATCTCAAACATCTATACACGGATTGGATGAAAATCAGAACTGAAAATCTAATTTTCTTAAATCTCGATAGATACCCTATCTATCGAGCAGCTGTCGAGCATCGGGCTTAAACAGCCTTTTAAACTTCGATAGATACTAGCTGTCACGTTTTAAAATCCAGCACTTCTTCACTTGATTCTTGGACAAATTTGCATGGGTTTAACACTTGAACTTGAAACCTTATTCCTTGAAGCATTAAACACATCTTAAATCTACCCAATTACAAGTAAAGTGTGTTTTGTCAAAGAACTAACCAATTCTATATTGACATAAGTTCCTAATATGATCCGCATATGTTCTAACACCTAAAATAGGTACTAGCTGTCAAGTTTTAAAATCCAGCACTTCTTCACTTGATTCTTGGATAGATTTGCATGGCTTTAACACTTGAACTTAAAACCTTATTTCTTGAAGCATTAAACACATCTTAGATCTACCCAATTTCAAGTAAAGTGCATTTTGTCAAAGGATTAATCAATTCTATATTGACATAAGTTTCTAACATGATTCACATATGCCCTAACACCTAAAATAGATTTTTGCTCATTTAAAAATTATATTTTCCATTTTAACACTCCTCAAGTCAATTTGATATCTGATTGGGCTCTAAACTGGTCTTAGGTCTTAGAGCTTGAGCATCATTAGGGAACGAGGGCCCTAGTCGTAAAGGATACAAAATGTGGTGTCTACACTTACCTGCTTGCATCATAGCACCTATAGCATCAATGAATGGGTATGTGAATGAATGTACATGGCATTAAGATAAGAAAGGGAGAGAAAACCCTAATTTAAACATGTAAACAAACAACCAACATGTAAAAGGTAAACAAACAACAAACATGTGAAACAGAGACTCAAGATAATAAATATGTGAAAAAAAATCTAAAACAAAAGCACATTATACAAGATAAAGAACAAAACAAAAGAGCTAGGGTTTTTGGGCAGGATCATGCATACACATGAACAAGCCTGCGTATGTATAATCAAGCCTGCATACGCAGAAAGGATTATGCATACGGAGAAACCAGCCCAGAAACTTTAACAACACAGCAAAACAGAGAAAGCACAAAATGATAAATCTAACATCCTAACATACTCACAAACATAAAGAAAGCCTGAAACTAACCTAAACAAACATATATAAATATAAACTAAACAAGGAAACAGATTAAAGAAAAGATTAAAGGCAGAAATGGTAAAAGAAAAGTTTAAAAGAATACCTCGAAAAAAGAAGCTTTCAAGCTTGATTTTGACCGTTCCCCTCAGTCAATCTATTCACAAATCAATAGAAATGTGATTAGTAATCTTAAACTCAAAGGATCAAGGCTAGAAAAGGCCCTAGTTAAAGAAAACTGACTTGAGGATGCTTTGTGAAAGACTCTCTCTTTGATTCACTATTTTTAGTGAATCTTAGGTTTTCCCTTAGGATTTTCTATGTCTTGAAAAGGTACCATGTAAGGTTTTATATAGTTGAAAAATAGGGGTTTAGAACAAATCCTAGACAATGTGGGATTCACTCCAAACCTCAGTCTTTAATGCAAAAAACTTGCATTTTTTATATCTCTAAAACCCTAGTTGCGTACGCAGAATTGTGCCTGTGTACGCAGGTTTGTACTTGGGGACGCAAACTGTGGGTTTTCTTTGGCTTTTATTTTCTCAAATTAGATTTTTGCTCATTAAAAGTTATATTTTCCATTTTAACACGTCTCAAGTCAATTTAACATCTAATTGAGCCCTAAACCAACCTTGGGCCTTGGAATTTGGGCATCATTGGGGAAATAGGGCTCGAGTCGTAAGGGGTACAAAATGCAGTGTCTATACTTGTTGCTCTAGAAAAACTCTGCAACCAGAGAAAATTTCTTTCAGAAATGGAAAGGGTTCATAAAAAGCTCAAGGACAGTTGCAAAAGGAAAGACTTGTAGATAAAGTGCTATGAGAAAAGTTGTAGTTGTTCGACGAAAAGAAGAAGTCATTTCAAGGAATGTCCTTTGGAAAAGAAGTACCATGCAAAACCAAAAAAGAGATTTTTCATAAAGAAAAATGGAAGTTTCTCAAAAGGAAGAAATTCAAAGGAAAAACTTTAAGAATCTGTTTTGTATACAGAAAACCAAGCCACTTTGCAAAGAACTGCCCAAGAAAAGAGAATGCAGCAAAACTTCTTGAACAAGTATAGATCCATGCAGAAGGCACTCCCTTCTCAGATATAGAATCACTCTTTTCACTTGATAATGACTACTCTCCTCAAGCCCTAGTAGTTATGGCATATTCCACATTAGAAGAAGATTCAGACTCACTCAGTTCGAATGCCTTAGACCTAAAAATCCAAACCATCTATACATCCCAGCCTATTATAGCCCCCCTAAACAGTCCTACTCCTATAGCCTAAGTGCATATTCCCTTGGAAACCTACTCTAGACTCATTCCAGTTATAGCCCTTTTTGACACTAGCGCTACAGCAACAATTCTCCATCCAAGATTTTACCTACAGAATTCTGGTTGTCCTATAACCAGATGTTTAGTGCAGCAAATGGAGAAACATTTTAATCACCCAAAAATGTAAGTCTATATCAAAATTTTTCCAACCCTCACCATAAGACATCAAGTCCTTGGATCCCCTCTCACTGGCATAGACCTCCTTATAGGATTTGATCTCCTTCATCAAATACCTTGCCTTAGATGGTCTTCAAAAAGACTTTTGCACAAACAACATCTCCTCACCTGGACTTAGGTTCCTCACCTATTCACTATTGACCCCTATGACTCTTTAAGAACCTAGATCATCAATGATTGTTGTGCAAATAGCCATTCTAAATTCTTCCTTAAAAATCCAAATCATTTATGGAAGAATCCAAATTTTTTTCATACATCTCCCTTTCAAAAAGAATAGAGGAATGAATCAAGAACATTTAGCTTTAGCCAAACAAGAGTTATCCACCCTCCTCACAGAAGACCTTATTGAACCCATGACCTTCTCGTGGGCATGTGAAGCCTTTTATCTCAACAAACATGCTAAGCAAATCCAAGGAAAACTCAAACTGGTAATTAATTACCAAGATCTCAACCATTTTCTTGTAGATGACAAATTCCCATAAGTTTTTTTTCAAATTTGATCTCAAAGCAAGATTTTGGCAATTAGGTATCCACCTAGAAGAAAGGTACAAAACAGCATTTTGCATCCCTAATCACCATGGACAGTCATCCCCTTTAGTCTTAAAAATGCCCCATCTCAGTTCCAAAAGGCAATGGTATCGCTGTTTCAACCACTCTTGACTAATTCATTAATCTATGTGGATGATATTCTTCTATTCTCAAAAGATGTCGATTCTCATGAAAAATTGCTCACTGAATTTTATAATTTAATGAAATCTCAATGAATTATACTCTCAAAAAAGAAAATGGTTGTGAGCACAGCGGCTTCCTCCTTAAGAATGGGAAGTACACCTCAGCCAAGTGGGCCGAGGCGGAGAAAAGATGGAGTCACCACCTAGATTAGGTCTAGGAACCATAAATATAGCGCCCTTACATGGAAGAACTAGTCTTACTACTAGAGTATGGATTCGGAGTTTAGGTATGGGGATGGGAAGGTGTTAGGCACTTAACCCCACCCGACCTATGGGTTGGCTTTTAGTCATTGTATCTTACGTCTTAATCTCATTAAAGGCTTATTCAATATTGTTATCTATACTCACACACGCGCGTGCGCACACACACGCACACTAGCATACATCTAGCAATTAACATGGCATCAATCATCCCAAAACCCTAACATACATCTACATGGAAACTCATATCAAACCTAGCATACATCTATCATGCATATCATCATATCATCTCACCCAAGGCTGTAAACAACAAGACATCACAAGGGCAGAAACATAGACATGGCAACATCAAAGAAACATGTGATTGCATTCTAGACATCAAGAACACATCATCCAACCAAGCATGTTCAACTCATCATTAAATACATATCCAATGCATGTTCATGTGGATGCATGACTCATCTTACTGCATCTCAACACCTATGCATCAATGAATGGACATGTGAATGCATGTTCATAATATTAAAGCAAGAAAATAAAATCCTAATCTAGCATATTAAAGACAAACAAATAATTAAACAGAAGAATAGAGACTCAAAAACATAAAAATGAGCCAAAACAGAGGCATATGACACAAGGATATAAAGAAAAAGAAGCAAAAAAACTCAGATTAAGGTTTCTGGGATGAAGTATGCGTGCGCATACATAAGCTTGCGTATGTAGGCTAGTTGTATGCATACGCATACTTCAAGCCTACATGCCCCCAGAAACCCTAACCCAGAAACTCAAAAACATAGAAACAAAGAGAAAACTTAAAACCGAGAAACTAACAATCTAAACATGCTTCTGATATAAAAATAAACAACCTAAAATAATATTAAAACACATCAAACATAATTAAAAACATCAAACAAACAAATATAACGAATGGAGAAATATATCAAGAAAATCACATGAATCATATTAAACAAAGTGGGAAACCATGGAAAAGAAGTTCACCTTGCTTTAGAATCATAGATTTGAAGTTTTTTAACTGACCCCTCAATGCCTACCACACAAAGATTAGATTAAGGACAAGAATAATCAAAAGAACACAATAGTTTAGGCAATCACAACTCAAAAAAAAATTTAATTGAAAAAGATTTTGAAAACAAATTGGAGAATAAAATTTCTGCCTTAGAACTAACTAAAGAGAGGTTTTTAATTTGTAAAAAACATGCTAAGGGGCTGTGTGTGAGTTTTGGAAAAGAGAATTAGGCTTTTAGAAAAGATAGAGGCTAAAAATAACTCTTTTTAGCTAGCGTTTGGATTGGAGACATAAGATGAGTATTTATAAGTTAAAATTAGGGGTTTGGGGGCTTTTTAATGATCTTTGGACATTCTCAAGGTCTATGGGCCAGCCCCCACCAAAGCATGATGTTTTAGACCCTTAAAATGAAGTTTTAAAACCTAGAAAATCGGACTGTCCAGTTGGCCCAACTTCAAATGGTCATAACTTACTTAATATAAGTCCAAAATAGGCAAATGTGTGTTCAAATTGAAGCCCGGGATGTCTACTTTCCAATGAAATACACCTCACTCAAAAATTCTTTGTGGATAAAAAGTTGTGGTCAAAACAATGAGAAAATGTCATTTTTCAGTCTCATCCTGTCCTTATCCTCAATTTCCTATTTAGACCTGTCCTCATCCTCAGTCTCATCCTCTTTAGCCCTTGATGATATCCTTAATATGATAGAAAACCTTCCTTTAGACATAAAAGACTAAATAAAACCCCAACACTTGAAGCTAGATCCAAAAGAATCGTCAAAGTCCTCTATAATTACCTTAAGCAAAACCACAATCATTTTCTTACTCTTTATCCTGACTTGGACCAACCATGGAAAACCCATTTTGCCTTTTGGATAACCAACTGAACTGTCATACATTATCTTTACATGTGATACTTATTCAATAAGTATTACTTATGTCTTCATTTTGAACCAAGATTCTACAGACTTGTTTTCCCCCGTGAAAATATATATTTTCAAAAATTCTGGTTTGAAATTTTGAAGAATGATGCTCATAATGGAGATTGGAAAAAGTATCCTATCACAGAACATCCAAGATTTGGTCACAAAATTACTATAGGATCCATTATTGCTAAGCTCAATTCAAAAAAGGAAATCCGAGTAGAAGGTATCTTTCACCTACCAAAACTTCATTGGCTCACTAACCCAAATGACTCCCTTCACTTACACATGGACACCACTTGGGCATGTTGTCAAAATGATCTTACAAAGACAGAATCCCTTAATATGGGAATTATCTGAAACAGGACCAAGTACTCCAAAAGCTTACAAACAACAATGGCTAGCTAAAGACGACCCTTGGGAAATGCCCAATCCAATCCAATCCAAATAGGCCCCCCCCCTGACCCAATGAGGATAATTATGATCCATATGCTGACTTTGATAAAGGCTGGTTCCAACTTCCAAAGAAGAGACGGATGAGATTAAGATAGTCCAACACTTAAAAATAAAAAATAAAAAAAGTCCCAAAAACGTCCTGAAGTAGCTTCACTCAGCCTTATCCATGCATGCAAGACGCATTTATTGCTCTCTGCAATAGCCTTATCCAGTAGAAGCTTTCACTCAACCAAGCCCCTACCTCTTCATCCACTTGTCACCCACAAGCCAAGCCCTTATGACCTTATGCATGATCGGACATAGCTGATTGTAAATTATAGATAAGTTGTTTTGAATTTCATAGCCTATAAATAGCCACTTTGTAACTATGGAAGGGCAGAACTTAGCCTCCTTCAGAAATCCTTCCCTTGTGTCTAATGTAAAGACCTTATTCAATCTAACAATATCAGTGAGCCTGTTTTATATAATCATATGTTCTAGTTTATGTTTCCAAGTAATGTTCTATGCTTCATTAGTAGTTTACTTTCTTAACCAGTTCCTATAAGTATCTTCTTACACCCCTTTTGAATCCTTCTGTTTATGTGTCATGACTGTGTGTCGCTCCTCATCTCACACTGAATCCAAACTCATTCAAAAAATTGACTCTCTTTCTCTATTTAGTTACATTTGTTTAACATACTCAATTTCACAATGTATCAATATGTCAAGTAATTATGATTAGAGTAACATTACTTTCACTATTTCACATACGAATACTATTTTTATTAGAGAAATGCTATATTGATAATATTTTCATAACAAATTCTAAGTAGTAGGTTGTTACGAATAGACAAAAAAATAATTTCAACGACATAACATAACACTTCTCTTTTTATCATGCACCCATCATAATTCATAACCTTTTTTTTCTCCGAAATATGCCCTGATCAAATCATAACTTCTTTTTTTTTTTTTTTTTTTTTGAGGGAAATCAATCATAACTTGACACTACAAATCAAATAATTTTTATTTATTTTATTAAAAAATAAAGAGTGATATATAATTTGAAAATAACCATCATTGAACTTGCCATGATGTCACATTGCCTTTATTCCGTTGTCCACATTCAGAACTAAAAATATTTAAAAAAGAAAAAGAAGAAAAGACAAAATAACAAGTCATAATCAGCATAAATTAAGAAAAAGGGAGTACTATTAAGACCAGGAATTCATCAGTGCCACTGCCACTGCCTCTATTCCGTAGACCACAATCAGAACTAAAAATATTTTAAAAAGAAAAAGACAAAATTACAAGTCACAATCAGCATAAATTAAGAAAACGGGATTACTATTAAGACCAGGAATTCGTCAGTGCTACTGTCACTGCCACTGTCTTTATTCCGTTGTCCACATTTAGAACTAAAAATATTTCAAAAAAAGAAAAAGAAGAAAAAGACAGAATTACAAGTCATCATCAGCAGTAATTAAGAAAAGGGATTACTATTAAGACCAGGAATTCGTCAGTGCCAGTGCCACCAGTACCACCACATATTACCGGTACTTATAAAACCAAAAATTTCCCATTTCCATTCCCATCAAAATCCAAACCCACTACCATTTACACCTGCGCGTGCCAGAAGGCATCGCAAACAGTGCGAACACTTGCAGAAGCAGCACCCAAAAAAGGGTCAAAGCTATTAGAGTTCACGAACTTGGTGGTCCGGAAGTCCTAAAATGGGAAGATGTGGAATTAGGAGAACCAAAAGAAGGCGAGATTCGTGTCAAAAATAAGGCTGTTGGCCTTAATTTTATCGATGTTTATTTCCGCAAAGGAGTTTATAAGACCCCCACATTGCCCTATACCCCTGGTTTGTTTCATTTCTTTTCTTTCTCATTGCTTTATTATTAT
This sequence comes from Quercus suber, assembly GCF_002906115.3. NCBI lineage: Eukaryota > Viridiplantae > Streptophyta > Magnoliopsida > Fagales > Fagaceae > Quercus > Quercus suber. The sequence continues at coordinate 614,267 of NW_027069513.1, read as the reverse complement.
TATTACTTTTTTAATCTAAGAGTATTATTATAATATTAGCTTATAATGCTTTAGGATTTTAGATCATGTTAATGATTAATATTAATGACTCATGTTTGATTGTTATGACACATGTTTGTTATTATTTTTATTCGAATTTTTAAAATTTTACCAATTGAACTAGTCGGAACCTTCTTGATGACGCGTGTTAGTTTAACATAAAATATGTGATATATAGAGCGTCAATTGGTTGGCATCTTTTAGTATTTCCAATAGAGAATTCGATGGTTCAAATCTCCCTCCCACATTGTCACTGTTGAATTTAAAAAAATAAATAAAAAAAATAAAAAAGGGGTGATGTCCACACCTTCTCTAATCACTTCATAGTTCATAGATATGCCTTGCCCTTAACTTGGTCTAAAATGTAACAAAAGAAGAATAATGGGGGGAGCTCCAGCCCTCTACTATGTGAGCCATTGGCCAGAATTGATTGATCAACAAGTGAACAAGAAATTTTTTAAGTGAATTAAAAAATGGGAGGTATGAAGGCTACCCAATGGGTGATGAAAATTTTGAAGTATTAAGGGATTTAGCAAATTCCTAGGAGTTTCTATAGAGTCTTTGGAGAACAGTTTATGGCTTTATTTGGTACAATTGAGGAGAGATGGAGAAAGTCAGCAAGTGAGGGGAGTGTGCAGCATTTAACTACCCAACTCCTAGAGGAGCTAGGGATCTTTAAAGTTTGGTATCTACAGTTAATTATGATGCTGGATGACATGGGAGTACTAGTAAGGAAGGGTTGTTAATGTATTCCTAATGAAGCTACGCCTGTTTCTTGGAATATAGTGCGTTTAAATGACCCTAACAAATGAGCGGTTGTAAAAACCATGTTGAAGGGATGGAAGTCTGATGTGGTTTTTGGTTAGGAAACAAAATTGTCAAAATGTATGCAAGTGTTGTTAGAAGTCTTTGTGCTAGCTATTTGAAGATTGGATGGTACTTGCAGCAAAAAATACAACAGGTAAGGTGCTCTTAATATGGGGCAAATGGGTGGTTGAAAAATTGATCCAAGTGTGGGTGAGTGGGGAGTTTTCAATGTCATGTTTATTGAGTAAAGTGAAGGATAAATTCAATTGGGTCTTTATTGGAGTACATGACCCTAATGATGACAAGGTAAGTAGTCGATAGGAGTTGAGAGATTCAAAACAGAGTTGGGAGGTGGCTTGGTGTGTGGCAAGGGAGTTCAATGTAGTTAGATTTCCAAGTGAAAGGCTAGGTTACGATCAATTCACTATTGCTATGACAGAATTCTTAGAATTCATTAATAGACACATAGGACAAATTGGAGAAATTTATCTACGTGTAGTTATGGTGGGTTAAGGTTTAGAAGGATTTGTGGATTTTGAGGTTTAGAATCTTTTTAGAAGAAGGGTGAGGGACCAAGAGAGAAAAAGATTGGATTTATGGTTGAAAGAGGAGGAAAAAAAATTGAATTATTTATGTTATGAGTAATAGGAGCAAAACAATAATATCATGTACTTTATATATAAATAATATTTTATGTGTTAGGGTTGACTTACAAACCCTAAACACTTTCACAGTAAACAACATGGTATCAGAGTCACCAACCTGCCGCTGCTGTTAACCTCCGACCACCACTCACCGGCAACCATATCCTTACGCTAGCTCCGACGATCTCGATTTAGTGGCTGAAGGAGCTGTCCAATGCTAGTGACCCTCTCTAATCTCGCGACACCAGATTGACATCGCCTGATCTCGAGAGGTAGGGTTTTACTCGCCCTCCTCCGGCAACCATTCTAGCTTACTCGCGGTCCTCGCGCCGCTGCTGGAGTTTTTCAATTGAGGGTTTCAACCATGGTTTGATTTTCTTCCCTTCTTCAATATGTTCTCTGCTTATTTGTTTAGGCAGCCTTAGGTTGCTATTAATGGTGGATTGGGTTTTTTTTTTTTTTTTTTTTTTTTTTTTGGTGTTGGTATGGATTTGTTGCTGCCTTGTTTTTGGAATAGTTTGGTGTTGATTCTTTGATAGATGAGTTACTGTTGGTGTGGCTGATTGGTTGAAGTACATTGGTTGCTGGTTAGAGTTTGTTTTAATTCAGTCTAGCTTATTTCTTTAGTGTTAGTATGTTCTTTAGATTGCTATTATGGAGTCTAAAGACAATGCTCAGCCCCCTAATTATTTCTTATCTCCTGATATGTTATCAATTACCTCCATTCATCTAAATGGTAGTAATTATGCTCAGTGGGCACAGGCAGTTGAAGTCTTTCTTCTTGTTAGAAAGAAGTTTGATTGCATGATTAAGAAATCTCCTGTACCTACAGACCCTAAATTTGCTAATTTGAGAGCCGAAGATACACAAATTAGGAATTGTTTGTGGAATAGCATAGAGTCTAAGATCAGTTGTAGTTTGGTTTTCTTACCATCTGCTAAACTTGTTCGGAAACAAGCCAAGGAACTTTACTCTAGTGTTAACAATTTGAAGCGGATTTATGATCTTCATCAAAATTATTTCTCCTTGAGTTTGAGTGATATGTCTTTAGAAGACTATTATAACAAGTTTAAGGATGTATGTGAAGAACTCAATATTTATCAGTCTATCTCCTATGATGTTCAAATTATGAAGAAACAACGAGATTCTAAGCATGTTGCTCGCTTCCTCTCTGGATTGCCTAAAAGTTTGAATCTAGTAAAATCACAAATTTTAGCTAGTCCAAACCTCCCTTCATTAAGTGAAGTTTTTGGTAGACTTCGACAAGTCACATTATCTGATTCGAGTACTAACCATTTCTCTTCCTCCAATATTGATGCATTACCTTCTAGTGATAAATCTACCTTTACCACTTATATGGGGAGTAATAGAGGTGGTCGTGGAGGTCGAGGTCGTGGGGGCTAAGGCCGTGGAGGTTGTGACCAAAGGGGCCGTGGGAGTGAACAAGGGGGTCGTGGTGAGTACTAACCGTTTCTCTTTCTCCAATATTGATGCATTACCTCCTGGTGATAAATCTACCTTTACCACTTATATGGGGAGTAATAGAGGTGGTCGTGGAGGTCGAGGTTGTGGGGGCTGAGGCTGTGGAGGTTGTGACCAAGGGGGTCGTGGGAATGAACAAGGGGGTCGTGGTAAAGGACGTGGTGTTTGTTAGTGCACTTATTGTCATGGTGAGAATCATACAGTAGACTTTTGTTGGGAGTTGTATGGTAAACCCTCGGCTCACCAAGCTAGTTTTCAAGTTCAAGAACCACCTTCACAGTCACTTCCACCAACATCCAGAGTAGTCTATATTCCTGAGGAAGAGTACAATCACCTATTGACTTTGCATTCCAACTTTGTTGGGTCTGATTCTACTGCTACTTTGGCTCAACAAGGTACTTTCGCTGCTTGTCTTACCACTCAGGACCCTTGGGTCGTTGACTTAAGTGCTACTAATCATATGACAGGTACCTCAGGTTTACCCTCTGACCTTGAGCAATCTAGTATCCTTACCAATGTTACATTGGCAGATGACTCAGCCACTATAGTTTTTGGTTTAGGCAGTGCCAATCTTAGTCCTAATCTTTCTCTCTCTTATGTCTTATATATTCTTGATTTTCCTTTTAACCTTTTGTCAATTAGTAAGCTTACTAAAATTTTGAATTGTGCTATCATTTTTTTTTTCCACTCATTGTATCTTTCAGGATCTCAAGACGGGGAAGATTATTGGTGGAGGGCATGAAGCCAGTGGACTTTATTACTTGGATCGATGTGGTTCTTCCCGTTTAGTGGCTTCTCATTTGTCTTTATCGCCTTTTCAGCATCATTGTCACCTTGGTCATCCATCTCTCAAGAATTTGAAGTCATTAGTTCTGTTGTGTCGTCAAATTGAGTCTTTACAATGTGAAACACGCCAGTTGGGTAAACACCATAGGGTGCCTTTTGCCTCTAGGCGTGAGAGTCATGTTAGTAGTCCTTTTCATTAGTTCATTCTGATATTTGGGGTCCAATAAACACTCCCTAATTGTTGGGATTTAGATATTTTGTCATTTTTGTTGATGATTATTCTTGAGTCACCTATCTTTATCTTATGAAAGAACGATCTGAATTGTATTCAATTTTCAAATCATTTTATATGGACATAAAAACTCAATTTAATGCTTCACTTTGTATTTTTCGGTCTGATAATGCCTGTGAATATTTTCATACATCTTTGTCTCAATTTTTTGATGATCATGGTATAATTCACCAATGTTAATGCCCTCATACTCCACAACAAAATGGTGTTGTTGAACGCAAAATGCATCATTTGTTAGAGGTCACTTCGTGCCTTAAAGTTTCATATGCATGTTCCCAAATCATATTGGAGTGATGCTATTTTCACTACCTGTCACCTAATTAATCGTATGCCTTCCACTATTCTAGGTGGTTAGATCCCTTATACTGTGCTCTCTCCTGGTGCACCTTTGTTTGATCTACCTCCTAAGATCTTTGGTTGTGTGTGCTATGTTCATATCTTAGGTCTAAGGAGTGACAAACTTGATCCTAGATCCATTAAATGTGTTTTTCGTGAGTATTCTCGTACTCAAAAAGGATATTAATGTTACTCACCTACTCTTCGGCGTCGTTTCATTAGGGCTAATGTCACATTTGATGAATCTCAGTCCTATTTCTCTCCTTCGGTTGCTAGTGACAGTTCTCCTCCTTGTCTTCCTCTTGTACCACTTGTGTCTCCTATTGAATCTCCTCAAAAACCACTCCAGGTATATTGTCGTCGGCAGAAACCTCCAACCGAGACCTCTACCTTGCCTAGTAATCCAACTCCTGATCCTGCCTCTCTTCCAATTGCTTTGCAGAAAGGTAAGCATTCTTGTACCTCTCACCCTATCTCTCAGTTTGTCTCTTATGATCACTTGTCTTCAGCTCTTCATGCCTTTACCACATCCTTAAATTCTACTGTTGTTCCTAAGTCTGTCCAGGAGGCTATGTCCATCTTTGGTTGGAAATTTGCTATGGAGGCAGAAATGTCTGCCTTGTCTGAAAATGCTACTTGGTCTTTAGTTACTTGTCTTCCAGGGAAAACTATTGTTGGTTGTCATTGGGTGTATAATGTGAAGTATTTTCCTGATGGTTCTATTGAGCGTTTGAAGGCTCGCTTGTTTGCCAATGGGTATTCCCAAACATACGATGTTAAATATGCTGAGACATTCTCACCTGTTGCTAAAATTTCTTCTGTCCGGATTTTGATCTCCTTGGCTACTAATTTGGGTTGGCCATTATTTCAGTTAGATGTTAAAAATGCCTTCTTAAATGGTGATTTGAAGGAAGAGGTGTATATGGAGTAACCACCTAGGTTTGTTGCTCAGGGGGAGTCTGGAAAAGTGTGTAGGTTGCATAAGGCCAACTATGGTCTTAAACAATCTCCTAGAGCTTGATTTGGTAAATTCAGTGAAGTAGTGTTAAAGTTTGGATTGAGACGTTGCCACTCTGATCACTTTGTGTTTTCTCAAACCTCTGATAGAGGAAAGATTTTGTTGATAGTATATGTTGATGATATTATAATAATCGGAGATGACAAGTAGGGTATTGATGATTTGAAAAGATACCCTCAAAACTCCTTTCAACCTAAGGATCTGGGTAAACTTCGTTATTTCTTGGGTGTTGAGGTAGCACGATCTAAAGAAGGCATCAGTTTATCACAGAGGAAGTATGTGTTGGATATTTTGGAAGAAACTGGCTCGTTAGGATCTAAACTAGTGGAGACTCCTATGGATCCTAATGTCAAATTGTATGAAGATCAGGGGGAGCTGTTATCTAATCCTGAGAGATATCATCGTTTGGTTCATAAACTAAATTATCTCACAATTACTTGCCCAAATATATCATTTGTAGTTAGTGTTTTGAGCTAGTTTATGAAAGATTCTTGCCTTCCGCATTGGGAGGCAGTTATTCGAATTGTGAGGTATCTTAAAGCACATCCAAGCCGTGGTCTTTTGTATAAAGCTAATGGTCACCTACGAGTAGAAACCTACACTGATGCTGATTGGGCTGGATCTCCGTCAGATAGAAAATCCACTACCGGGTATTGCATTTTTCTGGGAGGAAATCTAATTACTTGGAGAAGTAAGAAAGAAAGTGTTATTGCCAAGTCTAGTGCAAAGGCTGAGTATAGAGCCATGGCACACACATCATGTGAGCTTATGTGAATTAAGCATTTACTTGAGGAATTAAGATTCGTTGTGAAGCTGCCTATGACTATGCATTGTGATAATCAAGCAGCAATTTACATTGCCTCCAATTCTGTGTTCCATGAGCGAACCAAGCATATTGAAGTAGATTGTCATATTACTCAGGAGAAAGTAGAAGATGGTGTAATTGCTACTCCATATGTTTCTACAAGAGTCCAGATTGCTGATATGTTTACTAAACCTTTATGTAAGACTCGTTTGGATTTATTATGTAACAAGCTAGGATTTTATGATATATACTCTCTAGCTTGAGAGAGAGTGTTATGAGTAATAGGGGGCAAAACAGTAATATCATGTACTTTATATATAAATAATATTTTGTGTGTTAGGGTTGACTTATCAAACCCTAAACAGTTTCACAATAAACAACAATTTAAATATGTGAACAATACTGCAAATAGTGCCCATGAACAGTATAAAGACTTGCCTAATACTTCTAATCAACTCTCTATCCCCTTTTGAACACAGATATAAAGACTCTTTCTTGTACCAAAAGTATTAGGACTACTAGTTTGAGGGTTTGACTAGTTAACTAATACCTTATAAAATGCTAACTTGGACTAAAGAAAATAATATCTAATATACTTAGGATCTCATAGAAAATTCTAGACTCAACTAAATTACCAAAGTAACCTTAATTTTGCAAGAAGTATAGAGTGACTAAATATAAAATTGACCATAACTACAACACAACAAAGCCTTAGTCCCAAAATTTGGATCGGCTATGGATCATCGATATATTAGATTGAGTCGGCCATGTGGATTATCTAATGGGTCTGAAGTCCCGAATATTAGAGGCATCATTCTTCTTAGGAATCAAAGCTATAAAGGTAGCATTAAGAGATTTCTCAAACTTACAGTGCTGATGGAACTCTTCAAAGACTGCCAAAACATCTCTTTCTACTACTCTCCAGCACTGATGGAAAAAGGCCATAGGAAAGCCATCTGCACTTAGAGCTTTATCCCCATCCATATCTCTGACCACTGATAGAATCTTATCTTTCTCAAACCTTCTCTCCAACTAGCCCCTCTCTAACTCCCCTATTTGGTCAAACTCCAATCCTTCCATAAACGGTCTCCACTCCTCAGGCTCTTGATGCAAAGTTTTACAAAATTGAAGAACTTGAGCTTTAACTTCTGCTCCGTCCTCATAAATCACCCCATCCACTTCTAAGAAACTTAGATGGTTATACCTTCTGTGAGAATTACCCATCTTGTAAAAGAACTTAGTATTATTATCTTCCTCCTTAATGCATAACATCCTTGATTTTTGTCTCCACGAGATCTCTTCTAGAGAAAGAAGAAGCTCAACTTGCGATCTCGCTTCATATCTCTCATCTTTTTTCATCTCAATGAGACCAATAACCCCTTCCTTAGCATCTAGTAACTCTAAAGCCCCCAACAATTCTTTCTTCTTACGCCCAATATTGCCAAACTCTTGGCAGTTCCATTGAATAATATCTTCTTTTAAAGCTTTCAATTTTTTAGCAAACACAAAACAAGGTGTGCCCGAATAAGTATGTCGATTCCACCATAAACCAACCCTATCAACAAACCCATCCGTCTTCAATCACATATTCTCAAATCGGAAAGGACTTTTCCCCCTTGCCATACCCTCTACCTCCAAAAGAATTGGGAAATGATCTAAAACAGTTCAAAGGAGAATCCGTTGGATCACATCCGAAAAGTGTTGCTCCCAGTCATGAGAAACTAGAGCTCTATCAATCCTAGACATGGATGGTTGGTCCATGCCACTAGACCATGTGTAACTCCCTCCCTCCAACGACAAATCTATCAAGTTTAAATCTTCAATAAATTCAAAAAACTTTTCCATAGCCGGAGTAAGCCAAGACCTACCCCTTCGTTCACTAGGAAAACGAACAACATTAAAATCCCCAAAACAACACCAGGGAACATTCCAATGCTGCTGAATACCAACCAACTCATCCCACAAATCGCCCCTCAAAATATTATCATTTGGGCCATACACCCCTGAACATGCTCAAATAAAACCATCCTCTACACCTTTCCAATGAACTGACATCGAAAATGAGCCCACCAAAACCTCCAGCTTTTCTAAGACCCTCCTATTCCACATAATCAAGACCCCACCAGCCGTCTAATCAACATCAAGAGCCACCCAATCCACATACAAACAGCCCCATATACTACAGACCAGTTGTCTATCTATGTAAGCAAGCTTTGTTTCTTGAAGGCATACAACATCACCCTTCCACCCACGTAACAAATTTCTTACTACCAGACATTTTTGAGGGTCATTCAAACCTCTAACATTCCAAGAAATCATTTTCAGCTTCATAAAGACTTTTAAGGCCCCACAACTATCTCTACCTCACTACCAACACACTATCTCCCATCATAATTAACTGTTGAGATTAGATTCCTCAACTCTCTTTTCCCTTTACCTGTGGAGGACGCTATTTTTTGGTTAACAGCTGCTTTCTTTCGTTGCTGGTTAATAACCGCCATCTCCCTTTCTAGCCTTTGAAGATAATCAATACACAATTTTTCATGACTATTTGCAGAAAGCCCAATCATTTTACTAAAGCTTGGGATTCTGTTCTTCACCCAACTAGAGACATCCAACGTATTTCCGATATTCAACACCTTAGAATCATTGTGCGTATCCATCAACAAGGTCATCCCCGAAATGATAATAGTAGACAATGGGTTACAATCTGCCAAATTCTCCTCCTCACCTGAGACCACTTCTAATAAAGCCATTTTCTCCACCATCAAGGCACCCAAACCAGGTTGGCCACAACCTGACTTCAATTCCATCATCGCTGAATTGGGCTGACCAATCTCACCAACAACTATCTGCCTGGTTCCTTCATTATCCGCCCTTTGAAACAAAAGCTTACTACTCACACTACCAACTTTATCCACATTATTGACTCCAAAATCCACGAAGCCCCTTTTTGCCAAGAACCTACCCTTTAGGAGTTGCAAATTTGCCAAACCGATCTTGCCCGGGACCACCGCGACTTCATCGAAGCTAACCCCATTGGAGGAGCAACCATTTAATTCCAACAGAGCCACTGCGAGTCCGTCGGAGTAAAACCCAGAAGAGATAAACTCCATCGGAGCCGCCGCAAGACCATCAGAGCTGCCGCAAGACCATCAAAGCTGGTTGCAACCACCAAACCATCCACCATGGAACTGTCGAGGCATGTCCCGTCAATAAGCTCCTCCTTAGGAAGCGCCGAGAAGCTCTTCCTGCCATTCTCAGCCTGAACCCAGTCCTTCTGAATCCTCATCGAACCTCTAGCCACCTGTGTTGGCCTCCCTGAACTCATCGGAGTCACCAATGAGCTCTCTCTAACCCTCTCGTGTATATCAGTTGAGCGTAAAGGCTCTACAATGTTATTAGAGCATTCCCCAGGCTCAATAATTATTGGGCTTGAGGAAGTTAGGCCTAAACTAGACTTACAAATGGTCTGTTGGGTAGTCAACTTATTAGAGTCCACACCCAACGAGCCCATGCCCAAATCTTTACAAGCCTGTGACACCCACTTAAAATTCTTAACTCCCCCTTTAGTACTATCCTAGGCAACACGTCTCCTTCCTTTCACATCAATCTTCACGATTAGACCACTCCCAATCCAGCAAGATCTCCTAAGATCACTTCTCTTCCCATTTTCCTTCATTCTATTCTATCTGAAGTCATGCTCTCTGTTACTTCCCTAATTGACATGTCAGTTTTTATTACTTCTACTAATGTTATTTTTGGCCTTCCTCTACCCTTTTTTTTTTTTCCATTCCCTCGACTTGGATCAACTCGCTATTTCTCAAGCTATCAAGATATGGCCAAAAAGACTTACAAATGGTCTGTTGGGTAGTCAACTTGTTAGAGTCCACACCCAACGAGCCCATGCCCAAATCTTTACAAGCCTGTGACACCCACTTAAAATTCTTTACTCCCCCTTTAGTACTATCCTAGGCAACACGTCTCCTTCCTTTCACATCAATCTTCACGATTAGACCACTCCCAATCCAGTAAGATCTCCTAAGATCACTTCTCTTCCCATTTTCCTTCATTCTATTCTATCTGAAGTCATGCTCTCTGTTACTTCCCTAATTGACATGTCAGTTTTTATTACTTCTACTAATGTTATTTTTGGCCTTCCTCTACCCTTTTTTTTTTTCCATTCCCTCAACTTGGATCAACTCGCTATTTCTCAAGCTATCAAGATATGGGCAAAAATTTATGCAAAACTCACAAACATGTTAATACAAATGCTTCCAATCATGTGTCAACCTCCAACAACAATAAACTAACCATATGCCTTATATGTGTACAACACATGAAACTAACAGAATGGTTGTCACCAAGACTTTCACCATGGACTTTCACAGGCAATCTAGCTCAATACTGTGCTAGTAACCCTCAGTTCTACGGGCTGTAGCTGTCAGGAAGTATAAGTGCTCACCAAATTGTTAACTCGACCAAAAGACTTATTTTGTTGTGATGAAATTACTTTCCTTCAATTAAGCTATTATTTGAATAGTGATTTCTTTACAACCATAGTGCATATGTGGTCTCAGAGTGTTTTGTTAGTTTCTGGAACTCGGGATAGTTATAGTACACACTGGAGATTTTTCTTTGAATGGCACAATAATGGATTTACCTATTTTATATAAGGTTAGGTCCTAAGGTGGGACCAATTTATTAATACCAGTTTCTGATGCAGGTAGGGAGGCTGCTGGGGTGGTGACAGCTGTGGGTCCTGGACTAACTGGCAGGCAAGTTGGAGACCTTGTAGCTTATGCTGGTGATCCAATGGGCTCATATGCTGAAGAGCAGATTCTTCCTGCAAACAAAGTTGTGCCTGTTCCTCCCTCTATTGATCCTATCGTTGCAGCATCCGTCATCCTCAAGGGTATGACAGCTCAATTTCTACTCCGCCGTTGCTTCAAGGTAGTTTCTAAACTGATGCAGCTGCATACATACTCCACAAAGTTGAAATTTATATTAAATTGAGCCTTTAAATTATTTGGACTAGAAACCTTGATATAAATAAAAATTGTGGTAAAATGTCATCTAATATTGAGTTGGTATCGTCTGTGAATATGTATTCTGCATCACATGCATTTATACATATGCAGTCTGTTAATGCTTGTAAATTCTAATCTATATTTAGAAGAAGGATCATCATCGCCATGTTAAGAGTGTGGCTTAGGGGTGTACATGGGTCGGGTTGGGTCAGGTTAAGGGAATTTTTCAACCCAACCCACCATGGTAGGTTAAAAAAATCCAACCCAACCCATTACAGGAGTTCAACCCAACCCACTTGGATCATGTTGGGTCAGGTTGAACCCATGGGTTGGACTTTTTTTTTAATTACTATTATTATACCTGAGTTGATAAACAAAATATTCATAAATTAGTATTCCAGCTCAATTATAAACAAAATATACATGAATTAGTATCCCAATTCAGCTATAAACAAATTGGAGTGGAGTGGGAGAGTGAGAGTGGGAGGCGGTAGTGCGAGAAATAAAATTGTTAGGGTTTGCGAGGTAATTAGGTTTTATATAGGAAGAACTGAATAGGGGAAAAAAATTAAATAAAAAATTTATTAATTATATAATATATTTTTAAATATATATAATTTAAAATTTAAATATATAGGTGGGTTGGGTCGGGTTAGGTGGGTTTGTTTTTGTTATGACCCGAATCCAACTCGATCCACTATTAAAAAAAATTTCATAATCCAACTCAATCCACCAACCCCTAAAAATTGACCCAACCCAGCGGGTTGGGTTGGGTTGAGTCAGTTTTGGCAGGTTGGTGGGTTGGCTGCATGCCCCTTGCATATGTATGTGACATTGAAAGTATGATAAACACCAAAGTTATCATTATAGCTTTTGGCCAGCTGTGTTACAATGTTGACCTTATTTTGATAAGCCACAATGCTAAAGCCCATATCTATTAAGTTATTTGAATGAATTATTTTTGTTACTAAAAAAATAGTGTTAGTTATCCTTTTTTTTTTCCACACACACGTCACTCATATGTATATATATATATATAATCATTGTTTATTGGTAAATAAAACTTACACATCCATAAGGAGTTAAACCACCCATGACTTCACCCTCCACATATTTTAAGGGAAGAGATTCAATGGTAACAGAAGAAGACACTTTGGAAAGGCCTACAAGAGACATGGGAATCCAAATTCTAAAGCATAGTTTTCAATTTGAGTTTTCAATGATGCTAGGATGCCACTCATGATCTATCTAGCTAGTTTGATTGTTGGGAGTTGTTTTAGTTGAGTCTTAAATTTATTTTCTTAGTTGCTACTTGCTGCTTAGTTAATGTTGATTTTTAAAGGTTTTCTTTTGTATAAATTTAGGGGTATTTCAAAACTTTTTGTCAACAAGTTTCTAGCAACTTCACCAGAAAAGCATATGTGGCTGTCTTATGAGATATTAAAATTTCTGGATTTTTTAAATTTAATTACAGCTGTTTACATGAGTGTGTGAAACATACAAATCCTAGGAGTGATTCCTAAGAAAACCTTAGCTAGTTTGATTGTTAGGAGTTATTTTTAAAATCAGGTGAATTTGGTAACTATCAAAAAAATTCTGGTGCATTTTTATACTTCTCATCATATAGGGTATCTAGTGACGCTATAAAAAAAATCATGTTCAATGTTGACTTTTATTCAAGTCTTGAGCTGCTGAGCATGCGTGTAGGTTTTGAGTCTTGAGAGCTGCCACTTGCATTATGCCATGGTGAGAGAAACTTTTTGGCAGTAGATGGTAAATAAAATTTTTGAGCTGACGGAGGACAAAACCAAAGATAGATAACCTAAGAGTCCGCACCTAAGCTTTTGGAGTCAACACAAAGTAAGAGAGAACATACCTAGGAGTCAACACCTAGGGTTGGTTGGACTTAGCACTTGACCATTAGAAAAATTCCAAGAGAACTTTTTATTTAGCATTGTGTCATGTAGTGTCTTTGGCGAGAACGGAATGCGAGATGCTTTGAGGGAAGTGAATGGTCTATACTCGGGATTAAATCTCTCCTCCTTCACTCTTTTTTGGATTGGAGTATTGCTTTTAACTCTCTTCCCCGTTCTAATTTATTAGATATGTTTGAGCATTGTAATTTGAAAGATTGATGTACTACTGCTCAAGTACACCTCCAGCGTACCTAGATACTCTTTTTTTTTTTTTATTAATAACCTTTCGTTAATTTTTTTTTTTTTTTTTTTTTTTTTTTTTTTAGTAATAACCTTTTGTCACTTATAAAAAAAGAACTATTGTCTCCTTTGAAGCATAATAGCTTGATTTTATAGACAAGTTTTTGATCACTCCACTTTTAGAGGAGCATTTTTCTATGATTTCTTAGAGGCATATCTACCAAGGCTTTTGTTGGATCAACACCTTATTTTATTGGAGTGTGATGCTGTGAAATGGGGTTTAGACTTGAAAATATGTGGAAAGAGGCAAATGGCTTTGTAGAAAAGGTGAAAGGTTGGTGGGATTCCTGTTTATGGATCTCCTAGTTTTGTTCTGGCAAACAAGTTGAAAACCCTGAAGCTTGATTTGAAAAAGTGGAATACCTTAGAGTTTGACAATATTGTGTGATAAAGACACTTTGTTGAATAGTATTAATTCTATGGATGAGATTGAGGAGCATAGGATATTACATGATGATGAAAAATTGCAAAGGGAGTAGGCCAAAGTAGAACTTGAATGAATCTTGTTGATGAAAGAGATTAATTGGAGGCAAAGCCAAAAGTCAAGGATGTTGTGCTTGAAGGAAGGGTACAAAAATACAAAGTTCTTTCATAGGTGATTACTTGTAGATGGAAAGGAGCTCCCTAATCAAGAGGCAATTAATGGGAAGATTGAGGTTTATGAGGCGGTGTCGAACATGAGCGGGGACAAAGCACTAGGTCTAGATGGCTTTTTTCCAAAGCTGTTGGGGTGTTGTGAAGGTGGATTTAATGATGGTTTTCCATCACTTCCATGAGCACTACACCTTTGAGAAAAGTTTTAATGCTACTTTTGTCTCTCTTATTCCAAAAAAGCCTGGGGCAGCAAAGATTAAGGACTTTCTTCCTATTAGTTTGATTACAGGGGTTTACAAGATCTTGGCTGAAGTATTGGCAAACAGATTAAAGTTGGTGCTTCATAAGGTGGTGTTGGTTCCTCAAAATGCCTTTGTTAGCAAGAGGCAGATTCTAGACTAGGTTTTAATTGCCAATGAATGCTTATATAGCCATCTAAAGTCGGGTATACCAGAGGTTTTGTGCAAGCTAGATCTGGGGAAGGCATATGACCACGTTAGATTTTCTGTGCTTGTGAATGGTAGCCCCAGAGGATTTTTTCATAGTTCACAGGGGTTGAGACAGGGAGACCCTTTATCCACTATGTTGTTTATCATTGTTATGGAGGCACTTAGCCGGATGTTGGAGACGGTGGGGGGAGAAAGTTATATAATAGGTTTTGTTTGTGGGTGGTAGTCCCAATGTTCAGTTAGTAATTTCACATCTTCTTTTTGCAGACCATACATTGATTTTTTGTGAGAGTGGAGCTAGAGCAAATTTGGTACTTGAAGGCTATTTTTGTGTGGTTTTAGATTATTTCTAGATTGAAGATCAATTTGGGGAAATCTGAACTAGTCTCTGTTGGTGATGTACTGAATATAGAAGCTTTGGCAGGTATTTTGAGAAGCAAGGTTTCCCAATTACCCATGACTATTTGGGTCTTCCTTTAGGTTCCACTTTTAAAGTGAAAACTGTGTGGAATAGTGTATTGGATAAATTGGAAAGGCGGCTGGATGGAAAAAAAATGTATTTGTCTAAGTGGGGGTGTATTATGTTGATTAAGAGCATGTCATCTAGCCTACCCACCTACTATTTGTCTTTGTTTACTATCCCTTTGAGTGTGGCTAGACATATTGAAAAGTTACAAAGAGATTTTTACATTATAAAGAGGTTTTTTATGGGGAGGGATGGGAGATGAGTTTAAGTATCATCTAGTGAGTTGAAGGAATGTGTGTGAACCACTTCAAAATGGGGGGTTAGGTATTTGAAATTTAGTGCACTTTAATCAGGAGTTGTTGGGGAAATGGTTGTTGTATTATGCTTTGGAGAGAGATGCTTTATGGAGAAGGGTTATTGACACAAAATATGGCAGCATGTGGGGGGGTTGGTGTTCCAATCAGGAATTATCTCTCTTTCCAATAGTGTATAAGGAAAGGGTGAAATACTTTTCAATGCTTTGTTTGCTTTAAGGTGGGGTGGTAAATTTTCTACTAAGCTTTGACATGATTCTTGGCGTGGGGGACCTCCTTTAAAGGAGAGTTTCCTAGAGTTGTATGGGATTGCTCAAGATAGATATGCATTAGTGGCTTATGGAATATTAGAACGAGGTGAGATGGTTCTCACAGTATATACACTTTGAGGTAGGTGAGCGTAGCTGAGTTCAATTCTGGCATGATGGTGGTGTGGTGAGCAACCGTTGAGGTTGGTCTTTCCTTACTTTTATGGTTTTTAGATAAAGATTCTTTAGTTGATCCATTCTTGGAAGACAGGATGATGGGGAGCAGAGGACTTTGAGATGTAAGCTTCCTGCGAGACTTTAATGATTAGGAGATAGAGGTGGTCACCACCTTCTTCAACCTTCTTCATTCTAATTGCCCTCTTCATGAGTGTAGTGATATATTGAGATGGAGATTGAAAAAGAACGGGGTTTTTCCTTTTAGGATGCATTCAGGAACGAACATGCTAGTAGGGTGGTGTTGTGTTTACCGTTATTTTGGGTTTGACTACACTGAAGTGTTGCGTTTGATCTGTTGAGTGTTGTCTTTCAATCTTTTGGGGTTTCAGTGTTGCTATCGTAAAAAGGCCATTGACCTTTTGTTTGGTTGGCATAATAGGGTAGGCAAGCATTGATCGGATATTTGGAACATTGTTCCGTTATGTTTGATGTAAACTTTGTGACAAGAATGTAATCGTCGTACATTTGAGGATATGGAAATTTCAGGTCACAATTGATAGAATTGTTTGCTAGATCATTGTTTGATTGATCTTGGGAGTGGGGTTTTACTACATCAGCTCCATTGCTGATTTTTAGAATCTTTATCCATACATTAACTGTCGTAATTTTTTAGACTTCCTAGTGTTCAACCATGTACATGAAATAGTCTCTTTTCTATAAAATACCTATTTACTAATCAAAAAAAGAAAGTGCCAAATAATAGCAGTAGACATATGTTGTTTGCGCAAGAAGAGTGGGGAATTCGTAGATCACTAACTCTGTTGTAATGTTGCTAGAGAATTGTGGGCTGTGGTATTTTCTTTATTTAAGATTTAGTGGATCATGCCAGGATGTGCTATTGAATCGTTGGCTTGCTGGTGGGGTAGATTTGGTCATCATCACAATGTAAACATACAGAATGCGATTCCTCCATCTTATGTGGTGTATATGGAGAGAAAGAAATGTTTAACGCTTCGAGGGGTGTGAAAAAACAATTTTGGATTTGAAGCTTTTGTCTCTGTGATCAGTATATGATTGGATGATTGCCACTTTACATTTTCCTTTTTCAAATTTACTTGAGTTTATTTATCTTTATGTGAAAATCAATTTTGGATTTGAAGTTTTTGTTTCTGTAGTCATTATATGATTGAACAGCTGCTACTTTACATTTTTCTTTTTTGAATTTACTTGAATTTATTGATCTTTGTGGTTTTGGTTGATAAATTTTGGCATATCTCTCATATACATCCCATGTACATGGGTTGCGTCCCTTTTAAATTTTTTTAATGAATTGTTATAGTGTGTGTGTGTAATAATTTGGATTGGCAGCAATACCATGATAAATCTGAAAAGGTCTGTTTTCATTGGTTTGAAAAACTGTTAATATAAGTATATTGCTATGCTTGTGTAGGTTGAACCTGGACACACAATCCTTGTTCATGCAGCAGCTGGTGGAGTTGGTTCTCTATTAAGCCAGTGGGCTAATGCCCTAGGTGCCACCGTCATTGGAACTGTCTCAACGAAAGAGAAGGCGGTTCAAGCCAAGGATGATGGATGCCACCATGTTATAATCTATAAGGAAGAGGATTTTGTTGCTCGTGTCAATGAGATAACATCAGGCAATGGGGTTGATGTTGTCTATGATGCTGTAGGAAAAGATACCTTCCAGGTATTAGCTTCTTTTTTTTCTTCTCACTCTCCCTTCATTTCTGGAGAAATATGGGATACTTAACAGAGATAACTTCATCTTCTGAATTGGTGCCATCAAATGATGCATTTAAGATATATTTATATATGATTTTCATTTTTTTTTTTTTGATAAGTAATATGACTTATATTCAACAATAAAAACGCAAACAGCCATTACAAGTGTTCATGATGGTGAACACAAAAACAACAGCAAACAAAACAACAGAAAACAGAATAAGAGGAACAACTTAAGTGGCACTACTAAGGGTAGAAAAGAACTCCACAGCAGAAGAACAGTTTGAATAACCCCAGCACTTAGCCCATTCAAAAAGAGTATTTTGGCTGAGCGCTTGTTGCTGATCAAGCGTTCTCTCCAGATCCTCAAAAGAGCGCCGGTTCCTTTCCAACCAAACAACCCACATCAAACACCCAGGAACCATATTCCATACGTTTAAAGCATATTTTCCCAACCAATTACTCCAACAAGACACCAAACTCACCACAGAGCCTGGCATGACCCATTGAATCCCAAAAGCTTGTAACATTTGCACCCACAAAGCATAAGTTACCGGACAGTGAATGAGAAGATGGTCCACAGATTCCGTTGAACAGCGGCACATATAGCACCTATTCGCCAAATGGAGGCCCCGGAGATTATCCAAGGTAAGGATCCGGCCATGTGCCGCAGTCCACAAGAAGAAAGACACCCTCTTAGGCACCTTGACTTTCCAAATCCCCTTCCATTGGAAGTAAGAAGGAGCTGTACCCCTAATCTTATGATAGAAAGACCGAGTATCAAACTTACCATTCCTACTAAGACACCAAAAGGGTCTATCCCACCCAAAACCTCGTGGGATCCGAGACTGAATGAGTTCTAGGAAAGAGAAGGCAGCCTCAAATTCCCTCTCATGAAAGTTCCTATAAAATCTCACATTCCAACATCTACTACTCCCATCCTCCTGATGATCCAAAGCCGCAGTCCACAAGAAGAAAGACACCCTCTTAGGCACCTTGACTTTCCAAATCCCCTTCCATTGGAAGTAAGAAGGAGCTGTACCCCTAATCTTATGATAGAAAGACCGAGTATCAAACTTACCATTCCTACTAAGACACCAAAAGGGTCTATCCCACCCAAAACCTCGTGGGATCCGAGACTGAATGAGTTCTAGGAAAGAGAAGGCAGCCTCAAATTCCCTCTCATGAAAGTTCCTATAAAATCTCACATTCCAACATCTACTACTCCCATCCTCCTGATGATCCAACAAGTCAGAAATACAGGCTTTCTTGTCACTAGAACACGCAAATAACTGAGGATAGAGCATTTTAAGAGAGAAACCCCCAACCCACCTATCATGCCAAAAACGAATACGGAAACCATCACCCACCACAAAAGCTAAGTGTTTGGAGAACCTCTCCCAACCGACATTAATACCATGCCAAAGGCCACACCCGTGTGCCCTTATACAATCTTTAGTATTCCACCCCCCTTGATCCACCCCATATTTGGTGGCAATAACCCTCTGCCAAAGACTAGTTCCTTCTTGGCCAAACCTCCATAACCATTTACCTAAAAGAGCTTGGTTGAAGTGACCTAACTTCCTAACCCCCAAACCACCCATCTCTAGAGGTGAACACACCTTCTCCCAAGCCACCAAAGAATGTTTAAAACACTCCTCCGAAGACCCCCACAAGAATTTCCTCTGAATACGCTCCAATCTGTCAGCCACAGCTACAGGGATGGTAAATAAGGAAAGATAGTATGTGGGAAGACTAGAGAGGGTACTCTTCAAGAGAGTAAGCCTAACACCCTTAGACAAATATAGACGCTTCAAGAGAGTAAGCTAACTATGAAAATCAAATATATGATTTTCATAGTTAGCTCCTTGTGTCATCTCATATTTTTAGCCAAGGTTGCAACTTGATTTAGGTTGCTTTACCATTGAACTTTGCAAACCCATTGATTGGTAGAGTACTCATTTTTAGGGTTGTATGGTTGAGAGGATAGAAATCTAGGATGGACAGTTTTTTGTTTTATTCTATTTTTTTTTTAATAAATAGACAAAATAGGAAGGATGGAAAAGTGTAAGGATATATATATATATATATATTATTTGGTTGAAAAGAAAAAGAAGTGGATAGAAAAGATAATTTGTATAAATTTATTGTAATGCCCTTATTACATAATAGGTAACTTTTTACTAGTTTAATTTTTTTCCCCTATTCTTTTATAGGAAAAGGATAATATCACCACATAGATCAGTAGAGATGAACACATCATATTTATTATATTAATTTTTTTTTCTCTACCTGTTTATTCTGTATAAAAAATGTAATTATCTAAATTAAATACCATGATATCTTATAAAAATAATAAAACAAAAGTCTTATAACCTATCCAAAAAAAAAAAAAAAACTCCCAATCCTATTCTTTGTAGAAAAATGGTCTTAAGATCTTAAAAACAAGAAAAGTCACCATTGTCTAGGTAATAAATTCAACCGAATTTTCACACCCACCATACATATTCCTTCCAGTCTTGAGATCTTGACGGACACGGGAAGAGGGCAAAAGTATTTTAGCATAGTTAGGAGTTTTGGTTATCTTCCTAATAGACAGGAGATAAAGGAAATTTAGGGACATATAAGATGAGATAACAAAAGAGTGGGGCTATTAGCAATGCCCAAACCAAAAATGAGTGTGGTTGAGCCATTTGCCCAAGTGACATGACAGGAATGATTAGAGTGGTGAAGTTGGAAAGCAGACCTGAGTTACCACCCATCATGTGATTATTGGCACTTAAGTCAATGACCCCTATCTGAGTGAGAGTGGTAGTGGAAGAAGATGCAGCGGAATGAGGTTGTAGAGATACAAGACAACAATGCTCTCTCTCAGGAATAGAGACAGTTTGGTTGCTGAAGTGGTGTAAGAGGCTATGAAGTATTTTACTTTATCTGAAAACTGACCGGTGAGCTTTAGGTTTGCTATAAAGGTCCTAACAAAAATCTACATTGTGATTCTCACCTCCACAATGAGTACATTTATAAAGGCGCTGCCTTTACTTTGGCCTCCCCATTGATCACAACCTCCACAGCCTCTATTACCGCTACTTCAGGTTTCATATGCCTCCAGCTGTAGTAGCTACGCAGATTGATCAAAAGATTAAGTTATGATATTTGTGCTGGAGTCAAATAATGAGACCTGACGTAGATGATTAAAAACCTCGCTTAAAAGTTCTTAGGCCAAGATTTGAGATTTCTTTTTCTTTCTTTCTTTATTTTTTATTTTTTTATAAGTAATGAAATTTATTATGTGAATAGACTATTCAGTGCGCATAAGAATGAGCATGGAGTAACCTAAAGGAATTACAAATAAATAAATATATATGTCTTTTTTTTGATAGGTAAGAAAAAATATATAATATGCTGGAATAGCACAAAGTAGTCAAAAAGTACATAAAGAAGAAGAAAAAAAAAAAAATTACAAAAAAGAAGAGAGCTAATGAACAAAGGGATGGAGTCACAAGATGTGAGTCTTTAAGCCAGAGAACAATCAAACCAAAAACCATTGAAAGAAGCAAGCAACTAATCTCCAGAATTATCCACATCCTTAAACGTACAGCAAATCGGCGATTACGCTTCCTCCATATGTACCACATCAAACACAATGGTACTAATTCCAGATGTCTGAGTGGTGTTTCCCTAGCCAATTCCTCTAACCAAAAAGAAGATCAAGCAATGTTCTTGGTAAGACCTAGGACACCCCAAAAAATCAAAAGACGAAGCACCATAACTGTTGTACCTTCTCACAATGAATCAACAAATTTCACAATCTCCCCACAACAGTGACACATGCAACACGAATCAACAAAATCAAACCCCCTACACATATATATATATATATATATTTTTTTTTTTGATAAGTAAGATTGTTGTATAAACGAAAGGCTACTCTATGCATGAAGAACATAGAGCAAACCCAGAAAAAAACAAGAAGGAGAAAACAAAGAAAAAAACAAAAAAGAAAACCAATCAACAGATTAATTACAAAGAGAAAGAGAGCTAAGGAAAGAAGGAAGAGAATCACTAGTTGTGAGTCCCCATGCCCGAGACCAATCAAAAAGAGTCCCACTAAAAGGAGCAAGCATTTGATCACCGGAACTATCCAAATCTTCAAAAGTCCGCCGATTCCGTTCCTTCCAAATACACCAAAGGATGCACAACGGAATTAAATTCCAAATCTGAGACGAGTACTTCCCTAACCAATTCCACTAGCCAAAAAGCAAATCTGGGATCGATCTAGGTGCCTTCCCTACACATATTATCACTAGTGGGTATCTTATTCCAAGCCACAGTCTAAACAAAAAAAGAAACTCACCTAGGTGCCTTCACTCCCCAAATACCTTCGCAAGGAAAAGTGATATAGGAGGAGTCTCGTAGAGCATTTTAGTGCAAGTGAATGTCAAAGTTCCCATTCTTCTTCAAAGTCCATCTCAATCAGTCCCCATTATCAATTAAAGGGGTATTATTCTCCAAAAAATGAAGAAAATCCACCACAGAACCCACCTCCCAATCATTCAAATCTTGGGCAAACCTCACATCCCAAGTCCACCTTCCCCCTTCCCTCTTTCTGGTCAAGGATAATGCAACAAAAGTCTCTTTATTGAGTTTATTCATGGCTATCTCATAAAAAACTGGAAATGTCACTTGAAGAGGTTGAACCCCACACCAACAATCATGCCAGAATCTCACTTTATTCCCCACCCTAATCTCAAACCAAGTATTTTTACTAAAATCCTCCCAACCCATCCCATACAAATCTCTCCACAAACCACAACTATGAACACCCCTGCACAACTTAGAAGTCCATCTCCCCACTCTTTCCCAAACTTCATAGTTATCACCCTCCTCCAAGGACGGCTCTCCTCAACCCCAAAGTGCCATGGCCATTTTCCTAATAGAGCTTTATTAAACGTAGTTAGTTTCCTTATCCCTAAATCACCATTGGACATAGGAATGCACACTTTATCCCATCCTACCTAATGTCATTTAAATTCGCTCCCCATACCTTCCCAAAGAAATCCCTTTGTAGTTTTTCAATCTTATTTGCCACACTAGTAGGAATGTTAAAAAGTGATAGGAAGTAAGTAAGAAGACTTGATAATAGACTCTTAATTAAAGTTAGCCTACCACCTTTGGACAAATACAGATTCTTCTATCTTGCCAATCTTCTCTCAAATTTCTCCAATATAGGATTCCAAATCGAAGAAGACTTATCAGAGGCCCCCGGAGGCATGCCTAGATAAGACATGGGTAGATTCCCAACCCTACACCCCAAAAGCCCTGCTAAAACATGCACATTATCTACCACCCCAATTGGGACCATTTCGCTCATGCGAACATTAACCTTCAAGCTAGTGACAACTTGAAAGCATAGAAGCAACATCCTTATATGAAGAATTTTTTCCACAACAGCATCACAAAACAAGCTCGTATCATTTGCAAACAAAAGATTTGAAACACAAACTCCATCACCCCACCTACCATTAACCTTAAAGCCTCTAATTAAACCACCCCCTCCACTCTCTTCAAAATCCTACTAAAGACTTCCATCATGATCAAAAACAACATTGGAGATAAATCAGCTAAAGACTTCCATCATCCTTGTCTCAATCCCCTCAAACTTCCAAAAAAATCAGCTGGAGACCCATTTAGGCAATTTGCTAACACCTTAGCCAAAATTTTATACACGCTCCCCACCAAACTAATAGGCTTGAAGTCTCTAATTTATATATATTTAAAGGCCGATGCGTAGCATTTATTGTTGCTAAGCTCTTGTTGAGCCACCTCATTTGTCATGTCATTAGCCATATCATTATTCTTTTTCTTATTCATTTTTTCCTTTATTTTTTTTTTTACAATATTAAATATATTGGCTTTACATATTCCTCTTTAGGCTGTTTTAACTTTATATATTTATCTACTTTTAATCTTGATTTTTTAACTAAAAATAAATCAATGGAAAATCAAAACAAAAATATTGTCTATATATATATATTCATATTAGGCTCTTTTAACTTTACATATAATTTTGTCTTTACATGTTCATCTAATTTAGATATTTATAATTGAAAATTGAAATCAATGAAGAATAAAATAAAATAAAAAAGTCTATAAAAAGGTCTCCATAAATCTTGCTTAATGTTTGATGGTAGAAAAGATACAGCTTGACAACTGCTCCATAGGAGGAGTCCGCCAAAAAGATAAAAGAGATCTGCCACTTGAAAGACCGCACACACAAGACCAATCAAAGTTCTAATCATCAAAAGTGCGGCTATTTTGTTCATTCCATAAAATCCACATTAAACATAAGGGTGCAATGTTCCAAATATCCGATGAGTGTTCCCAAACCAATTCTTCCACCCAAACAGGATGTCCACTATCCTTTTAGGTAGCACCCATTGATCCCGAAAGCTCCAAAGATGCAGCTCCACAAGACATATGCTACATCACAGTGATTCAATAATTGATCAACTGTCTCCCTGTTACACAAACACATACAACACCAACCCACTATAGAAAATCACTTTATGAGGTTATCACAAGGATTTTTCCCCAAGCTACTATCCATACAGAGAAGGATACCTACTTAGGAGCCTTAACATACCAGATACTGTTCCAAGGGAAGGATGTGACTTGTGTACCTTGAATGGCCTCATAAAAAGAGCAAACAACAACTCTATTACTCCCATTTAGTCCCCTTCTCATTTTATCACACCCCCTAGGGGAATTGGTGGATAAAAGATCTAGGATAGAATGCACTTGCTCCAACTCCAAATCATTAAAACCTCTGTGAAATCTCACATTCCAACTCTGCCCCTCCCATCAACCAATGCTGAATGAACAGCAGCATCTCTAGCTACTATGCAAGCATTTACATCTGGATTCAGAAAAAAAATTCCCACACCGCTTGTCCTGCTAGAGTCTCACTTGTTCACCATCCCCCCACTTCGAAACACATATTGCAGGAATCTGTCCCAACCAGTCTGAATACTTTTCTATAAGCTACAACCATGTGTTCATCTAATTGGTTTCGAAGTCCAGCCAAGTAATTGAATATTTTTTTACCAAATAAAAATACTTCTATTGACTTTGCCAGCTGAGCATAATTATTATTACTTAATTTAATTGAGGTCATTGAAAACAGTTCAGGGGAAAAAGCAAACCAGAGTCCAATTCTTTCTTTGATTCCATCACAGCCACTGAACATGTAACCCAACTACAAGAAATTTAATTAACCAAAAAAAAAAAAACTCACAATTTCATAACCAGAGAAAACTGATTCATTAATTCAAGAGATTAAAGAGACCTAAATAAATTGAGTTGATTAACAGCACACAGAACTTTCCAATAACATAGCTGAGATAAAAGAAATGAGAAACATATTAAGAAAGTGATATGGGTTGGATTACTCACTGAGACTCAACCCTTGGTTGCAGTGGAGTGAATCGTTGATGAAGTCTTATTGACAGCATACTGAGTTTGTACCAGCAGATGACATCTTCTCAGGGCGACAAATTTAACTGGTCATGGTTTAAATATTATTAGGGTTAATACTATGTAATCCAATTTTTGGTAAATTATTCTTAGGGTTAATAAATACCATTAGCCCTAATAGACATTATTTATAGTTTTGTGAATAAATACATTATGACCAATTTACTCTTACTCTTACACTAATACAACATTACTTTTAACCTTAATTTTATTTAGGGTTTGGAGTATCAACGCATCATACTTATTAAAAAAAACAATTCATACTGTTTACCGCCAGCTCTCCCCTAATGTTACCTTGACATTTCTCAATTCTAAGCTAGACATGTCAAACTCAGATATTTCTATTTTAAGTAAGGTTTGAAAGATTATGAAACATGTAAGGTAATCACTGAATCAAATTCTGCCATTCCACATGATAAAACCAAGCTTGAATACTAATAATCAGTAAATAATCAAGCTCAAATTTAATATTTGCAAACCTTAACTTGAATCTACTGAAGCTGGTACGTCATAGCTTTGGTTAACTGTTCTGATTTGTTTGTTATGTGTTGGTAAGAAGTTTCTTATTCAGAAGGTAATATATCCAGGGATCATTGGCATGCTTAAAGCCTCGTGGGTATATGGTGAATTTTGGTCAGTCATCAGGTACACCAGATCCACTTCCATTGTCAGCTCTTGCTGCAAAATCCCTGTTCTTGACCAGACCTTCCCTCATGCAATACACTGCAACTCGGGATGAGCTACTGGCAACTGCTGGCGAGGTATTTGCTAATGTCGAATCTGGTATCTTGCGAGTTCGAGTAAATCATACCTACCCTTTGTCTCAGGCGGCTCAGGCACATGCAGACCTTGAAAGTAGGAAGACAACTGGATCCGTTGTGCTGATACCATAAGGTATCATTCAGTAAGTCCTTCCAATTATCTTATCGGTTTATCCATTTGAAATGCCTTGTAGTCTGTGGAACGAATAAATGTCTTCTCAATATGGTTGGGTAGCCGAATGTAAATTAATGTTTTGAAACTAGCATGTGTGGAACGAAATAATGTCTTCTGGATAAGGCTGGGTAGCCGAATGTATATTAATGTTTTGAAACTAATCATCAAGAGAACTATTGTGACACGAATAAATGGATTGGAACTGTATCTTCCATTTTCTCTGAATTTATAATTTCTCTTACTTTTGTATATGTATGAATAATGTTTAAGTGATTAAATTTACTGTTTCTTAATATATTAGGCTTTTAGGACAATCAATAAATTATCATGATATCATAGCACGTCGTCCTAAGTTTGAACCATGTCTCTACTTTACCTCATATTTAAAAAGTTAAAAATTGCATGCGTTTGGGAGTATTAGAATAATAATTAAGTGATTAAATTCACTATTTTTTTTACAGTTTAGTTTTTAAGACAATTGGTAATTTATCAATATGTATCGTAATGAACTCATTGTGAGAATATAGATTAAGCATTCTTACAAGGTGATTTAGAGTGAGAAAGTCTAATGAAGCAGTAAGATTGTATGTTTCTTTCATTTCACATACTAGCAATTACTTCAGGGACTTTGGGATTGAGTTTGTATAAGAGAGAGAGAGAGAGAGAGAGAGTTTGTCTTTGTGAGAGTATTTGTTTATGTTTGGAAGACTGAAATCTTCAGATGAGTAGAGTTTCGCCTAAGAATAAAATCTCTGCCTAGGCTTGGCTACCTAGAATTAGCCATAAATGCGGCTCGACTACCTCGGATCAGCCATAGATTTTCTTCTTGTTCTGGTGTTGCGTTTAGATGGGGAGTTTTCACAATTTTTCAATTGAAGCTAAGTTTTTTCAAGTGGTGGTGGAGGAAGGGGGAACCTTTTTTGAGTTACGTATTTTCGAGAGGGGTAGGTATTATTCGAGATAAGTTTGTATGGGAAAAATAGCTTGTCATTGGTTGCTGTCAAAATTGGAGCAAACGGTGTTAGATCATAATTCTAGACATTTCTTTACGTTCAGAGAGGGCGATATTGCGTATACATTCCAAAAGTGTTCTAATGCTTTTGGAAATTATATTGTCGTGACTGAACTTAAGGCTGGGGGTCATAGGAGTTTGGTGATCATACCAGAAGGTAAGGTGATGCGTGGGTGGAGGGGGTTTGGCTTTGAGTTATAGAGTTTAATAACACCCAAAAAACCAACGAAAATCTCAGATGGGATGCACAAGCAGCCACAATATAATGTGAATGTTTCTCATTCTTCTGCAGCAGTGATTAGAGGAAAGAAGCAAAAGATTGTTGTGGCTTCGGATTTTAGGCCTCTTGCCATTGACAAGGGAAAAAGTATTATTGAAGATCCTTCATTAGTTGTATAAAATCCAGTGAAAGCAGTACGTGACGAGAAGGAAAGGAACCGGATTGGGAAGAGCAATTCCTTGATGTTATTCAATGGGTGTTACTATCTCCAATTTCTGATTATAGACCTATTTTGTTAGAGGTAGGAGGAATGGCAAGAGGGAAAAGTCTCTTCAGATTTGAGAATATGTGGTTAAAAACAGAGGGGTTTGTGGAAAGGGTGCAATTTTGGTGGAATCATTATTCTTTCCATGGCACTCCCAGTTTTGTGTTAGCTAAGAAATTGAAGGCCTTGAAGGAGGATATTCGCTTATGGAATTTAAAGGAGTTTGGAAATGTAGAAGTGAAGAAGAAGAGGTTGTTGGAGGAGTTAGTAAAGGTAGATAGGAAGGAAGGGAGTACAGGGATCACAATTGAGGAGAAGAGGGAGAGGGATAGAGTGATTTTAAAGGTGAAGCAGTTGGCTTCGTTGGAGGAAATATCGTTGAGACAAAAGTCTAGAGTTTTATGGCTCAAGGAGGGAGATAATAACTCAAAGTTTTTTCATCGGATGACTAATTCTTATAGAAGAAATAATTATTTGGGTAATTTAGAGGTGGATGGTGTCGTATATGAAGATGAGGCTGAGGTGGTTGCTCAAGTAGTGGGCTTTAATCAAAAGTTATATAAGGAGACTGAAACATGGCAACCAGTGGTGGATGATTTGAATTTTGATACTACTGGGGAAGTGGAGAGTGGTCTGCTTGAATGGAGATTCGAGAAGGAAGAAATTTTACAGGTTGTGCATGATATGGAGGGGAACAAAGCCCCAGGACCTAATGGATTTACGATGACCTTTTTCCGTCATTATTGGAGGGTTGTGGAGAGTGATATTTTAGCATTCTTTGATGAATTTTATGATTATGGTAAATTTGAGAAGTCCTTGAATGCTTTGTTTATTGCTTTTATTCCTAAGAAACATAAAGCCTCCAACATAAGAGATTTTAGACTGATAAGTCTACGAAGTAGTGTCTATAAGGTGTTGGCTAAGGTGTTGGCATACAAATTGAGAGGGGTGCTAAATGGTCTCATTTTTTAATCTCAAAATGCATTTGTGGGGGGGTTGTCAGATTTTGGATTTAGTTTTGGTTGCAAATAAGTGTGTTGATAGTCATATAAGCAGTAAGAGTAAGATACCAGGGGCAATCTATAAATTGGATATAGAAAAAGTCAGCCTTGCACACATCATGTTTGATGATTTCCCAACAAACCTTAAAAAGTGGCATGTAAATTGGGAATTCTTGCTTTACTTGTTGGAAAGGAACGGTTTTGGAGTTAAATGGCGACTATGGATCCATACTTATATCTTTATTGTCTAGTTTTCAATTTTAGATAATGGCTCTCCTGCTAGTTTCTTTCCTAATTTGAGAGATTTAAGGTAAGGGGATCCTTTTTAGGATGCTTAGGCAAATGGAGGAGGCTAGTATTATTAGGGGTTTTAAGGTGCATGGTGTGGGAGGTGATGAGTTATGCGTATCTCATGTGCTTTTTACAGATTATACAATTTTGTTTTGTTACCCTAGTGTTGAATAATTTCTTCATATTAGGATGTTACTAACTTGTTTCACAGCAGTTATAGGGCTAAAGATTAATGTTAGGAAAAGTGAGATGATTTCGGTTGGTAAGGTGAATAATTTGGACGAGTTAGTAGAAGTTTTGGGTTGCAAGATTAGGGTGTTGCCTATGACATATCTCGTTATGCCTTTGGGAGCCTCCTACAAGTTGTCCTCTATATGGAATCCGATTTTGGAGAAGTTGGAAAAACGCTTGGCTAGGTGGAAAAAAATGTATCTTTCTAAGGGGGGTCACTTGACTTTGCTTAAGAGTATGCTTTCAAGTATTCCTACTTATTTCTTATCTCTGTTCACTATCCCTACTAAGGTGGCTAATAGGATTGAGAAGTTACAAAGGTATTTTCTTTGGGGTGGTTTGGCAGATGAGCGTAAACTTCATTTGATAGGGTGGGATAAGGTGTGTTATCCTTTTTTTAATGGTGGGTTGGGGATTAGGAAAATTACTACCTTTAATAAAGCTCTTTTGGGTTAGTGGTTGTGGCGTTATGAAGTTGAGGAGACAAGATTATGGAGGTGTGTGATCGCATTAAATTTAGGGAGGATTTTTTTTAGGTGGGGGGACCTATGCTCTCCCATAAATTTTTTTTTTTTTTTTCCTAATTGAATCAAACAAACCTCTAATAATCCTAACTTATAATATTTTAAATATGTAGCACCAACAAAAGAAATAAAAAAGTGACCACAAATATATGAGACACTGCATAACAAAAGCTTCCAAAGTTACACATGTATTCTACTTCTTTATTCTATTCTATTTGAAATCATGCTTTTTACCATTTTATTTATTGCTTTTAATAAATTTATTTTTGGTTCTACTTTGTCAAATTTTTTTCTTCCTCTACTTTAATCAACTCACTTTCTTACTGGTAATCATTTTGAGAAGTTAAGAAAAATAAATTTTAGGATAATAACATATAAGGAAAAGAAAATGCACAAATTTTTTTTTTCTAATTGAATCAAACAAACCTCTAATAATCCTAACTTATAATATTTTAAATATGTAGCACCAGCAAAAGAAATAAAAAAGTGACCACAATTATATGAGACACTGCGTAACAAAACCTTCCAAAGTTACACATATATTCTACTTCTTTATTCTATTCTATTTGAAATCATGCTTTTTACCATTTTATTTTTTGCTTTTAAAAAATTTATTTTTGGTTCTACTTTGCCAAAAAAAATTTCTTCTTCTACTTTAATCAACTCACTTTCTTACTGGTAATCATTCTGAGAAGTTAAGAAAAATAAATTTTAGGATAATAACATATAATGAAAAGAAAATGCACAAAATGTACCTTTGTATCAACAAAATTAGCCCAGAACCTAGCTTGAGCTCTCTAGTAAGGATCAGAGGGCAACAATGGAGACTTGTCATTCCAGACCTCATCTATGTACTGAACAATGACAAGAGACTCACATACTGGTTTCCCGTTGTGGATAAGAACTGAGATCTTCTTGTGAATGGGATTCATCTCTAAAAGCAGAGGGCTCTTGTTGTCATTCATCAAGTCCTCTTCCTTGTGATAATATATTTGAATTGCTTTTACATTTCTAAAGAGTTTTGATTGTTTTTTTTCAGTAAAATATTTTCTTTTTGACTAAATTATACATCGCATAATTTAAGTTTGGACAAAGTTTGGCAAAAAAATTAATTGTACCATAAGGCTATAACCTTATTCAATATCTTTTTATTGGAGGTGAATTTTGACAAATCCACTGTTAGATTACATTTTCTTTTTATATCCTCCATGTTTGCAAAATTTCTATTAAATTAAAGATCAATAACTATGTCATCAATAAATTGTTTAAATCGTAAATTTTTGTAATTTAAAATTATGCATAAAATGTAAGCTTATAAATTATATAGTAAATAATATCCAATTGGCACAAAATTTAATATATATGTGTGTTAAGAATGTAAAGAATATGCAATTTAACGGTTAAAATTTTAAAATATGTAGTAATGTGAATGATATTGAGTAAGGTTGTAATCTTAAGTTAAAACCAATTTTGTAGCTAAAATTTTTCCTTTAAGTTTAATGTCATTTTTATTTCATCTCATATTAAAAATTTATTTTTTCCTATATTACAAGCTTTTCTATCCAAGTTGGTTGTTAAGGTAGCAGTTAAAATTCACATAAACCTGTCATACAATAGGTCCAATCATATCATACTATATTATTATTTTAATTTATTTATGTCACATAAATTTAATAGCCTAAAAAAATCAATAATCTCAATCTACAAACATATCAACCACTACTGACAACACAAACCTCATTGCATTTCTTACTATCACACCCAGCTCAACACTAGTAAGAATCCTCAAAACTATGCCTCGATCAAAAGTAAACCATTAAATAGTGAAAAAAGTTAATGAATGTCTTAATTAGGGTATTGATTTTTTTTTTTGCTAGGTAAATGCAAAGGCTCGAACCCCCGAGCTTAAGGTATACAGGGACACCAGGTGCTACTAGGCTACAAGGCCCAGTGACAATTAGGGTATTGACTTACGAAACATTTATAGGAACTTTTTATTAGAAATGAATGTCTAATATAAGTGATACAAACTACATTGTCTTCGTATAATATTGCCGAGTTATCTTTGATTAATGAAAATTCACATCGTTCTTAAATATGTTGAATTGTCAATCTCAACTAAACACATTCACAACTTGCTTCATGTATTGCAACAATCCCTATGCGAATTGAAGAAATAGCATATTGTTTACTTCTTCTTAAAAATAAAAGCATATTGTTTACTTAATAGATCTCCATGAAATGCAAGGTGGCCATAAGTGAACAAATATTATTTTGTGATTGGCCTTTACATGGATTAGAAATATGTAAAGCATTAACAGCAAGGGGGAAAAAAATAAGAGCACTAATCTTAAAAAATTTAATTCACAACTATAAGATTGTGAACATGTTTATGTGCAGTAATCTAAGTAGTTTCGTCTAAGTAGTTTCAAAAAAAAAAAAAGTAGTTTCTTCTATAGATCTTACCGATCTCCAATCTTCAAAACAGTATTATAAACTCTATTTTATTATGATAAATTGAATGGATTTGTGCCTTAATTATTCAATTGACTTTACATGAAAAGTTGTTCCACCGAAAGATATTGGAATGAAGATATGTTTTTCAGTTTTTGCCTACAGAAAGAAAAAACACAAAATATTTCATGTGAATTTGACGGATTGATTCTCATATGTGATTATTCACTTATTAATGATTACTTGGGTGACATGAGTGCATTAATATATATATATATATATATTGTGATTATTCACTACATACGGTAATGCTTTCTATTTTTTTTATTTTTATGACCATATAAAATACCATAGACAATTTTTTTTTTCACAATATTTTTCAAAACTTGCTAAGGTAACAACTTGTTATTGGAACAGATATCGA
The DNA here is from genome assembly GCF_002906115.3 of Quercus suber. Taxonomy (NCBI): domain Eukaryota; kingdom Viridiplantae; phylum Streptophyta; class Magnoliopsida; order Fagales; family Fagaceae; genus Quercus; species Quercus suber. Next base: position 581,927 of record NW_027069513.1, on the reverse strand, counting down.
TTTCACATGAAACATCACTTATGCCACTTGTGCAATTGTCCCAATCACAACATTCTATGTTAAGGGGGTAAAAAATATTGTAAAAAGTTGAAAGTTTTGTTTCCTCGGATTGTTGATACCGATACTTTTGTGTACACTTGATGGCAAAATGGTAGAGTTTGAATAAGTTTGATCTAAAATTTAGTTCACACAACAAAGTGTCTTTCTTATTTATGATTCGGTGCAAGCCCTTTAGATCTAAGGCTCAGCACTCAGCAGAGACACATCATAGTATCTTACAAGTTAAACAGTACAATACATGCCCTCTAGAAATGCTCAGCAGACACGTCAAAGTGTCTTGCAAGCTAAACGGACACTAATAAAACAAATCCAAACTTAAACATTACAGAAAAACAACGCTATTACATAACCATCCAAAACCATCATATGCTAGCACTTCCAGCAGATTGAGGCCTAATCGTTCCTCTACGCCGAAATATCCTTTTTCCTTGTCTGAGCAAG